>NW_024070192.1:22108586-22333179 GCF_014754425.2 Oryx dammah
ATAACCTATAGTGGGAAAGAATCTGTAAAGAATAGATATATATTTCTGGAATATATATAACAGAATCACTTTCCTGTATATCTGAAACTAATACAATATCACATATCAACTAGACTTCAATAAAAAGTTGTTTGCTTTAACACCATATACTATCACTTAAATCTGGACTCTGAAATATGACACAAGTGACCTTATCTACGAAACATTCATGGACACAGAGGACAGACTTGGTGGTTGCCAAGGGGAGGAAGGGATAGGAGAGGGATAGATTGGGAGTTTGGGATTAGCAGATGCAAACTGTTAAGTAGAGAATGGATGAACAACAAGGTCATACTATATAGCATAGGGAACTACATTCAATATCCTGTGCTAAACCATAATAGGAAAGCATATGAAAAAGAATGTACATATGTGTGTATGTATAATATATGATATATATATAACTGAATCACTTTCCTGTACACCAGAAACTAATACAACACTGTAAGTCAACTATACTTGAATACAATTTTTAAAAAGTTGTTTGTTTTGAAGGAAAAAAGTGCATAAAAAATTCCTACTGGAGAAACAAGAATAAAACAGATGTCTTTAATCTGATACACATATTATAAAATTCCTACAGTAGATATCATATTTAATGGAGTGAAACATTATAAGTTTTCTCTCTCAATCAGAAGCAAGACAAGGATACCTACTGCCACTGCCTTTATTGATTTGACTTTACATAGATGGTCTAGCAAGTATAGGAAGCCAAAAGAGAAACAAAATATGTAAGGTTACTGTTTTAAAAAGAAAATTGCCAAAAAACAAAATTGTATTACTTGCAGATGATCTAATTTGTATATAGTAAGTCCAAAAGAGTCTATAGATTATTAAAAGGAGTAAGATAATTTAGTAATTTGCTAAAATATATATAAACCAATTGTATTTTCATATATATATATAATTTCATGAAGGAATGATGCTAAACCTGAAACTCCAGTATTTTGGCCACATCATGTGAAGAGTTGACTCATTGGAAAAGACTTTGATGCTGGGAGGGATTGGGGGCAGGAGGAGAAGGGGACGACAGAGGATGAGATGGCTGGATGGCATCACTGACTCGATGGATGTGAATCTGAGTGAACTCCGGGAGATGGTGATGGACAGGGAGGCCTGGCATGCTGCGATTCATGGGGTTGCAAAGAGTCGGACACGACTGAGCGACTGAACTGAACATGAAATTTAAAAATGCCAATTATAATAGCACCAAAAATGTGAAATTCCTAGGAATATATCTAACAAAAAGCCTGAAAGACACATTAAGTTATAAACTCTTATTGAGAGACCTAGGAGACTTAAAGAAGGAATACTGTGTTGAAGGGTTAGAAGCCACTATATTGGAAAAATGTGAAATCTTCCCAAATAATTTATGGATTCAATGCAATCTCAACAAAAATCCCAACATTTCTGTGCATATAACTTAATAAGTTATCCACTTCCACTTATATGGAAGTGTAAAGAGGCACAAATAGCCATGATATTCTTGAAGAACAAGATAGAAAAACTTGCTCTACCAGATAAAAACTGTAATATTTTGGTGTAGCATTAGAGCAGGGTGAGACAAATAGAAAAATAGAAGTGACATCTCAGACATAGATTCTGATGCTTAAACGGACACATGCTATATGAGAGAGGTATCATTGCAGAGCACTGGGGAATGGCTAGATTTTTCAGTAAGTGGTGTCAGTACAATTGAGTAACCATATAAATAAAATATTATAAACGATGCCTAGCACACAGCATATATAAAATTAATTCCAGTTAGAATTTAGATCAAATGTGAATTTAGATAAATAGATCTAAATAGAATTTAGATCTAAGGCAAGTCTATGTTAACATTAAAAACGCTTGTTCAAGGGAATTCCCTGGCAGTCCAATGGTTAGGACGCTGCGCTTTGACTGCCAATGGTGCAGATTCAATCCCTGGTCAGAGAATTAAGATCCCACAGTTGAGCTGTGCAGCACAGCCAAAAATAAATGAAAACCCCAAACAAACAAAACAAAAACATTTGTTTATCAAAAGATATCATAAAGAGGTGAAAAGACAAACTATAGCATGGAGAAGATATTTAAAACTTGTAACTTACAAAATAATAAGAGCCAGTATAAGGAGCTTGTACCAATCAATAAAAAAGACGACTCAATATAAAGAGAGTCAAAAGCGTTCTAAAGAATATTTGGAAAAAGAATCCTAATGGCTAACAAACATGAAATGATGATTAACCTGATTAGTAATCAGGAAACATAAATAAAAACCTCCGGGAGATACTATTTACTCAATTACCAGTCTGGAAAAGGATTAAAGGTCTCACAATACCAAATGTTGGTAAGTATCTGAAACAATGAGAACTTCCATACACTACCATTGGGAAGATAAATTAGTACAAACTCTTTGAATAGCAGTTCATCATTATAAATGGAACACTGACATACCCTATAACCCCAAAATTTGACTGCTAGGTATAAACTCTAGAAAAACTTGTGAACATATGCATCACATGGTCTATAAAGAATTTTACTTAGTAGGATGTTGTAACAGTCAAAACAGAAACAACTTTAGTGTTTCCCAACAATAGAATGGATAAACAAACTGTGGTATATTTATATAATGGCAGAGTACATCATGAGAAACGCTGGGCTGGAAGAAGCACAAGCTGGAATCAAGATTGCAGGGAGAAATATCAATAACCTCAGATATGCAGATGACACCACCTTTATGGCAGAAAGTGAAGAGGAACTAAAAAGCCTCTTGATGAAAGTGAAAGAGGAGAGTGAAAAAGTTGGCTGAAAGCTCAACATTCAGAAAACCAAGATCATGGATGGCATCTGGTCCCATCACTTCATGGGAAATAGATGGGGAAACAGTGGAAACAGTGTCAGACTTTATTTTTTGGGGCTCCAAAATCACTGCAGATGGTGATTTCAGCCATGAAATTAAAAGACGCTTACTCCTTGGAAGGAAAGTTAGGACCAACCTAGATAGCATATTGAAAAGTAGAGACATCACTTTTTCAACAAAGGTCTATCTAGTCAAGGCTATGGTTTTTCCAGTGGTCATGTACGGATGTGAGAGTTGGACTGTGAAGAAAGCTGAGCGCCAAAGAATTGATGCTTTTGAACTGTGGTGTTGGAGAAGACTCTTGAGAGTCCCTTGGACTGCAAGGAGATCCAACCAGTTCATCCTAAAGGAGATCAGCCCTGGGTGTTCATTGGAAGGAATGATGCTGAAGCTGAAACTCCAATACTTTGGCCACCTCATGTGAAGAGTTGACTCATTGGAAAAGACTCTGATGCTGGGAGGGATTGGGGGCAGGAGGAGAAGGGGATGACAGAGGATGAGATGGCTGGATGGCATCATGGACTCGATGGACATGAGTTTGAGTGAACTCTGGGAGTTGGTGATGGACAGGGAGGCCTGGCGTGCTGCGATTCATGGGGTCACAAAGAGTCGGACATGACTGAGCAAGTGAACTGAACTGATACTATACAGCAATGAGTATAAGTGAACTAACTCTGTGTGAGAGTAATCTTTAGAAAGAATCAAGGCATAAAAGAGTATATCCATTATGTTCAAAAACAGAGAAACTTTATGGTTTAGGGATCCAACTTTGGTGATAAAACTCTAAGAAAAGGCAGAAAATATGGTCAGGCACATGGGAAAGGGGT
This sequence comes from Oryx dammah, assembly GCF_014754425.2. Classification (NCBI taxonomy): domain Eukaryota; kingdom Metazoa; phylum Chordata; class Mammalia; order Artiodactyla; family Bovidae; genus Oryx; species Oryx dammah. The sequence goes on from NW_024070192.1 coordinate 22,112,295, forward strand.
GGGTTTTGAGGATGGTAGAAATATTTTATTTCCTCACTGTGTGGTGGGTATTTCAGATGTTTGATAATTATGTTAAACAGTAAATTAGTGTTTAATGCACTTTTCTGTATGCATGTTAAATTTCACAATAACAGTGGTGAGAAAAAAAAGAATGGTGATGCTGATTGTTTCATTTTAAGCTTTTTTTGTGTCGAGGCAGTATAATCCTTCCTCTGCCTGTCTTCTGAAATCTTCCCTCAAATCTACCACCTAAACATCCAAAGGACAGAGCTACTATCTAAGTCACAACGGCACTTAATTGCAGTGCTTTATTTGTCTCAGACACTAGTCTGGGCCCTTCCTGGTGACAGGGACCGAGACTATTGAACACTGGACCTATAGTAAATAAAAGTTTATTGATAGAATATATGCAAATTACCCATCAACGCTAAAGGAAATCAACCCTGAATATTCACTGGAAGGACTGATGCTGAAGCTGAAGCTTCAATACTTTGGCCCCCTGATGCAAAAAGCTGACTCATTGGAAAAGCTGACTCATTCCCTGATGCTGGGAAAGATTGAAGGCAGGAGAAGGGGATGACAGGGGATGAGATGGTTGGATGGCATCACCGACTCTATGGACATGAGTTTGAGCAAGCTCTGGGAGATGGTGAAGGACAGGGAAGCCTGGCATGCTGCAGTCCATGGGGTCACAAAGAATCGGACACAACTGAGTGAGCAACAATAATGGAAATTATGGTGAAAGCTCTAGATTCCTAGCTGTGTAGAATTACTCCATTGTTTATCACCGGTCCACAAAGGAGGAATGACTGAGCAACCACCACCACCACAAAGCTAATACAGAGCCTTAAACCTGTTGGTGTTTTATGGTCTACATAGCTCTTTCATATAAATGATAAGATTGCATGGTGTCTCGCTCCCGGAAGTGGAGGGTCTGCACGGAGAGAGCCGCTGGGTCTGGGTGCTCGGAGGCAGAAGCGCTCTCAGAGCTCGCTCGTCGGCCCCCCACCGCCATGTCGTCCTTCGACACCAATCCCTTCGCAGACCCAATGGACGTAAACCCCTTCCAGGATCCCTTTGTGACCCAGCTGACCAATGCCCCACAAGGAGGCCTGGCTGAATTCAACTGTTTCTCAGAGACAAATGCAGCGATTACGGTTCCTGTCTCACAGATGCCCGGGCCCTCGCAGCCTGCAGTTCTCCAATCCTCAGTGGAGCCCACCCAGCCAACCCCCGAGGCTGTGGCCTCTGCAGCCCAGGCAAGCCTGCTTCGGCAGCAGGAAGAACTGCACAGGAAAGCGGCCGAGCTGGAAAGGAAGGAGCGGGAGCTTCAGAACACGGTGGCCAACTTACTTGCGAGAGAGAACAACTGGCGGCCCCTGCCTGTGTGGTGCCCTGTCAAGCCCTGCTTCTATCAGGACTTCTCCACAGAGATCGCTGCCAACTACCAGCGGATATGCAAGGTACTCTACTATCTCTGGCTGTTGCATTCAGTGACACTGTTTCTGAACCCGCTTGCCTGCCTGGCATGGTTCTTAGTCAACACCTCCAGGGGAGTAGACTTCGGCCTCTCCATCCTGTGGTTTGTGATCTTCACCTCCCGTGCCTTCCTTTGTTGGTATCGACCCATCTATAAGGCTTTCAGGTCTGACAATTCTTTCAGCTTCTTCGTGTTCTTCTTTGTATTTTTCTGTCAAATCTACATCATCCAGTGGATTGGCATCCCTAGCCTTGGGACAGTGGTTGGGTTGCAGCCCTGTCTACGATGAAGCACAACTTGGCTGTGTCAGTCATCACGATGGTGGTGGCTGGCTTCTTCACCCTCTGTGTCGTGCTCTCACTCTTCCTCCTGAAGCGGGTGCACTCCGTGTACCGCAGGACATGGGCAGCTTCCAGCAGGCCCAGGAGGAGTTTTCCCAGGGCATGGTCAGTAGCAGGACCTTCCGCAGGGCCGCCTCATCTGCTGCCCAAGGAGCGTTCCAGGGGAATTAGTCCTCCTGACTCCTCCCTCTGCCCTGGCCTTCTCTCTCACCTGCCTTCTGAGCTGCACTTTCCATGGGTGCCTTAAGCATTGGGTATGCCCAGCACTCTGATGGGTGCTTAGGAGTTCAAGGTTAAAACCTGTATCCTGTCCTCCAGAGATGGTAGGAGTGAGTGGGTAGACTGAGGGGACTTCTCAAAAAGCTGTCCAACCCAGGGCATCTGGGGCCTACCCGGAGGCAGCCCTGAAGCTGCCAGCTGACGCAGCCCCAGAGCTACTGAATGACGGCAGGGACCAAGGTTTTGTAAACTCCTTTCTGGTATTTTTTTTCTCCGTGTACAAATGTATATGTTATGTCTCGATTTTGTCCTTAAATAAAAACAAAAGACATTTTCAGACAAAAAAAAAAAAAAGATTACATAAAGTTATATTTTAAGAGGGGCTGAGCCTGGTATTAATTAGATTCCTCACAGCAGGGATGAGAAAATGGTCTTTGCCAAGATAGAAAATGATCGAATCAGGACTAGAATCAGAAAGCCAGGGTCTTTCCATTGTAGACTGCAGACATCTTTCTCACTTGCTTTCTGTCACTCAAGGGAGACATAGTTTGCAAGATGCTTTGGACATTGGACATTAGACTTCATCAGCTGGGCCATGAGAAAGAAGAGGGAGGCAGACACACATACCTCCATCCTCAATTTAGTCTTTCCTCTGCATTTACAAATTTGGTTGACTTTCTTCTGCTTGAGTCACATTCCAGATAACTTCCACAGAAATGAGGTAGGGTCCAGGAACCTAAATTAGAGCTCTCCAGTCCAAGTTTTGTGCTTAAAGCCACTTTCTTTTCTTTTTGCTTCCCGACATCCTTACCGTCTTTGTTTTCCAAATACCTTCACTGTGGTCTATTTGTTTACAGATTTTGATACTAGGTATCAATGTGTTACCCTGGGATGACCCAAAGTGATAGTACTATATCTGTTTATCCAAACTTCAACTTACATATCTAGCAGTCTTCAAAATAAACACTGCCACTCAGCAACCATACTTTGGCACCAATCATGTTTCTGCAACCTTAGGGTCCTTCAGACCTACACAATTCATTACTATGCAAGAGCTGCTGCAGTTATATTACTTTGTGATAGTTACAATCTCTGGCCCAGTGAGAAATACAAAAATTCTTTCTTTGGCTACTTAATTTTCAGTTCTGAGGAATGGGTTATTGGTGAAACAATAAGCCTGCTGTGATAGAAAATAACTTCCACTCTAGGCCACTGACACCTGCACAAACCTGGTAGTGATATGTTTTCCCTCATTATTGTAACTTAAAAATTAATGTTTCTTGAGATCAGGTTTTGCTTTTGACTATTAAACTATTTCTACTCATAGAGGTAATCACACTAATCTGTCAGTTTATCTGTGTTCTTCCTTTCGAGGGGAATGAAGAAGCTTCTGAAACTAAAGGAGGAAATCAAGAAGTGCCTGAGAAACATTTATCAGATGCGTGAACTACGGGGTAAGGGAAGCCTGCTAACGGTGAACACAGTTAACCAAACACGGTTAAGCAAACACAGCAGCAACCTAAAGAGTACAGGGGCACTGGAGGATGTAAAACAAAATATAAGAGAAAATTGCTTTCTGGCTTAGGAAAAAAAAGAAATTCTCAAACTCAAGAGCAGTGCCTACATACTGCAGGATTTTCTAAGGAGAGGGAACGAAACGCCAAACTGGGCTGACATCAAAAAGCAGCAGCTTGTTCCCTTGACAGGCCCCTGCAGCAAATGCAGTGTCTCCGCTGGCCACATCCTGCGGCGCATGGTGGCCAATAGCTTCACCAACAACCCTTCTTCCTTGTGTGGTTTTGTAGCAGAGTCTTTAGGGTTCCCTACATCTTACTATCTAATTCCTTGTTATTCTAATCCTGTAATGGTTAACCATTCTTTATATTAACATTTCCCTGTTCAAAATGCTTCATGTTTTCTGTCTCCTGATTGGACCCAACTGACACACATATCTACAATGTTCACACTAACCAACAATAACCCTAATATTAAAACACAGATAATGGTATAAGGAAAACTGCAGACTAATATGTCTCATAAAATAAGCAAAAATCCTCAACAGAATATTAGCAAATCAAATCCAACAATGTATAAAATAACTGTACATTATGACTAAAAATTGATGCTTTTGAACTGTGGTGTTGGAGAAGACTCTTGAGAGTCCTTGGACTGCAGGAGATCAAACCACTCCATCCTAAAGGAAATTAGTCCTGAATATTCACTGAAAGGACTGATGTTGAAGCTGAAAGTCCAATACTTTGGCCATCTGATGCGAAGAACTGACTTACTGGAAAACATCCTGATGCTGGGAAAGATTGAGGGGAGGAAGAGAAGGGGATGACAGAGGATAAGATGGTTGGATGGCATCACCGACTCAATGGACATGAGTTTGAGTAAACTCTGGGAGTTGGTGATGGACAGGGAGGCCCGGTGTGCTGCAGTCTATGGGGTTGCAAAGAGTCAGACATGACTGAACGTTGAACTAAAGCGATGACTAAAAACGATTTATTCTGAATACAGAAGAATAGTTCTAACATTTGAAAATCAATTTATCTATCAACATCAACAGACTAAAGATGAAAATATCATATATCAATCAAACAGAGGAATAGAGAACTTCCTCAACTTAACAAAGAACATCTATTAAAAAAAAACAAAAACTATACCTAACATCACATGTAATAGTGAGAAACTGGATGCTTTCTCTCTAAGATTAGAAACAAGACAAGGATGTGCCCACTCACCGTTACTATTCAATGTCATACTGGAAGTGCTAGCGAATGCAGTAAGACTAGATAAGGAAATAATAGATATACAGATTGGAAGGAAGGAATAAAACTGTTTTGTTTGCAGATGAAGAAAATCTCAAAGAATCTACAAAAAACCTCCTGGAATTAATAGCAATTAGAGAAAGATCATAGGATGTAAGGTTAATATACAAAAGTTAATTGCCTTCCTAAATACTAGCAATAAACACTTGGAATTTGAAATTAAAAATACAAAACCACAGACTTTCCTGGTGGTCCGGTGGTTATGATTCCACCTGCCTAGGCAGGGGACATGGGTTCAATCCTCGTTCCAAGAAGATCCCACAGCCCACAGAGCAACTACGTCTGTGTGCCACAACCACTGAAGCCTGAGTGCCTGGAGCCTATGCTTTGCAACAAGAGAAGCCACTGCAATGAGAAGCCCAAGCATCATAACTAGCGAGTAACCCCCACTCGCTGCAACTAGAGAAAACCTGTGTGAAGCAATGAAGATCCAGCAGAGCCAAATAATAAATAAAAAAAATTTTTTAAAAAGGCAAAAGACGATAACATCATATTGCTGCTGCTGCTAAGTCGCTTCAGTCGTGTCCAACTCTGTGCAACCCCAGAGACAGCAGCCCACCAGGCTCCCCTGTTCCTGGGATTCTCCAGGCAAGAACACTGGAGTGGGTTGCCATTTCCTTCTCCAATGCATGAAAGTGAAATGTGAAAGTGAAGACGCTCAGTCGTATCTGACTCTTAGTGACCCCATGAACTGCAGCCTACCAGGCTCCTCTGTCCATGGGACTTTCCAGGCAAGAGTACTGGAGTGGGTTGCCATTGCCTTCTCCAAACATCGTACTGAGGAAGAACTAAATCAGGAGACTGATACCAACCAAATGTAAGCCTTACTATACAGTAATCAAGGTAGATCAGTCCTGGGTGTTCTTTGGAAGCAATGATGCTAAAGCTGAAACTCCAGTACTTTGGCCACCTCGTGCGAAGAGTTGACTCATTGGAAAAGATTCTGATGCTGGGAGGGATTGGGGGCAGGAGGAGAAGGGGACGACAGAGGATGAGATGGCTGGATGGCATCACGGATTCGATGGACGTGAGTTTGAGTGAACTCCGGGAGTTGGTGATGGACATGGAGGCCTGGCGTGCTGCAATTCATGGGGTCGCAAAGAGTCGGACACGACTGAGTGACTGAACTGAACCATACCGAGGAAAGATTACATGAATTAATAAATAGGGAACCCAGACATAGATCCACACAAATGTAGTCAACTGACCTTTGGCAAAGGAGCAAAGGCAATTCAATGGAGGAAGGACAGTCTTTTCAACAAATGGTGCTGGAACCATCCATAGGCAAAAAAAAAATAAATAAATCTAAACACACAACTTACATTTTTTGCAAAAACTAATTCATCTTAGACTAAATGTAAATCACGAAACTAACTTCTTGAATACAACAGGAGCAAACTACATGACTTTGGGCTTGGTGATGAGTTTGTAGATATAACATAAAAAGTATGATCCATGGAAAAATATTGACTATACTTTATTTATTTTTGGCTACATGGGTCTTCCTTGTTGCCCAGGCTTTTCTCTAGTTGGGGCAAGCGGGGGCTGCTCTCCAGTTGCAGTGTGTAGGCTTCTCATTGCAGTGGCCTCTCCTGTTGCTGAACGTGGGCTCCAGGGCGCACAGGCCTCCGCAGGTGCAGTGCGAGGGCTCAGCAGTTGCGGGTCCTTGGGCTCTAGAGCACAGGCTCAATAGTTGGGGTGCATGGGCTTAGTTGCTCCACAGCATGTAGGATCTTCCCAGGCCAGGGACTGAACCAGTGTCTCCTGCATGGGCAGGGGATTCTTTACCAGTGAGCGACCAGGGAAGCCCAAAACTGGTAAACTGGGTTTTACTAAAATTAAAAACTTCTGCTCAGTGAAAGACATTGTGAGAAGAGACAAACCACAAAATTGGAGAAAATATTGGCAAAACACATATCTGATAAGAATTTGTATCTAAAATATACAAAGAACTCTTGGAACTCAACAATATGAATGAAAAATTCAATAAAAACAAGGAGAAAGATCTAAATGATAGATATACAGATGACAAATAAACACATGAAATAATGCAGAGACCAGATGTCATTAGGGGATTTAAAATTAAAACAATAATGAACTATCACTATATACCTAATAGAATAGCCAAAATAAAAAAAAAACTTAAAATACCAAAAGCTGGTGAAGATGAGGAACAAGAAACACATCCATTGCGGTGGGAATGTAAAATGGTAAACCAATTTGGGACATAGTTCGGAAATTTCTTACAAAACTAGACATTATCTTACCATACAACCCAGCAATCATGCTCCTAGGTATTTACGCAATTGATTTGAAAACTCATGTCCATACAAAAACCTGTACACAAATATTTATAGCAATTTTATTCACAATCATCAAAAACTTGAAGCAATCAAGATGTCCTTTATACACCCATGATATGGAATATTAGTCAGCAATAAAAAATGATATATCAAAGCCATACAGTGACATGGAGGAATCTTAAATGAATATTGGTAAGTGAAAGAAGCCAGTCTGGAAAGTCTACATACTGTATGGTTCTAAGTTTAATCTACTTTGGGAAAGGCAAAACTGCAGAGACAGTAACAAGATTAGTGGTTGTCAAGGGCTGTGGAGTAAGAGAGAGAGAAGAATAGATTAAACAGAGAGCGTTTTAAGGGCGGTGGAACTATTCTGTGTGAAACTGTAGGGGTGGACACATGTCAATATGTACTTGTCAAAACCCACAGAACTGTACAACACGCAGAATGAACCTTAATATAAACTATTAACTATAGTTGATAATAATGTATCACATTGGTTCATTAACATAACAAATGTATCACACTAATGCAAGACGTTACTAACAGGGGAAATGGGGAGGGGTCAGAGTGTGGGCTGAAGTGGGTATATGAAACTCTGTGTAATATCTGCTCAATTTTTCTGTAACCCTAACTCTATACAAAAAAACAAAGTCTATTATTCTAAAATAAATAGACTAAAAGCAAAGAGACTAAAAGAAATAACTTTTTTGGTTCTAATTATAAAAGTAATACATATGCCTTTATATCATATGAGTGATATCAAACAAAATAATATATGGAAAGTACAAAATTTTATTATATTATACTTGTCTACTCTTCTTGACCTTAACATAGTTTTAGGTACAAAGAAACAAGATTGTTTGTAAGCAACAAAACATATTTCATTAAAAATCATCCACTGAGATTAAACGCCTTCTTAGAAATACCATGTTGCCTATCTTTTTATGGTTTTAACAATGTACATTTTCCAATGTTTTGGTCTTACTGATCTTCCTTAATGAAAATATCTATGACACTCTGGGATGTGAACAAATCATCTTATGTCTTCCACCTCCACAAGCAAGTAATGATGCTTTCACCCCTAGTCTTCATGTTGAAATTTACTGGCATGATTTAGCTCCGTAGATTTGGACGGAAATGCAGGTCTGACATGTAACATCAACATCAGGACTAAAAGTCCCAGGACTACAAACCACTGCAGAGGAAAGTACAATGGAGCAGATCATTATCATTTCAGTTAAAGGTATTTTATACCAATAATACAAATTGCTATCAATGTCACACCATTGACATTCTATATCTATGTTCTACTACCAGTAATGTTCAACCAATTAAACTGTGGAAGATTATTTATGAGTTGTTTTTTCCCTTGGCTCCGCTGAGCAGGTTGTAGGATCTTAGTTCCCCAATCATGGATTAAACTCGGAGCCATGGCAGTGAAAGTGGAGTCCTAACCACTGGACTGTCAGGGAACTCCCCATTTATGAGTTTTAAATATTGTTATCTGATGATCTGAGGTAGCACTGTAAAAGAAAGTTAGAATCTTAGCTACTTTTTCCTTTAGTAGCATCTTCCGATAACTTCTGCATTGCTCCATTTATGAATTCCTATTTCTTGTTTTCTAGTTCCTATTTCTAATTTCTAGGCAGGACCATTTTGTTTCCTTTCATAGTACAGTATCTCAAGTCAGAATGCTATAGAGATATTTTGTAATACAAAAGATTATACTAGGCAGAATTAATATACATGAAGATAACTATGTTTAGAAATTTGGGCTTCGAATTTTTACTTCCCTTTAACTGAATACATTTCTTTGGTAAGAAAATCACTATAAATATTCAATTATGCTAAGAGAATTCTGACTATATAACCTAAATAACTAGATATGTGTATTTTATAATTACCACAACAGGTAGCGCAATTGCTGTGTAGACCTTCATTTTTTCCAAAGCCTGGACGACAGCTATCCATACGCACTATTTGAAAACTGTGATCCACAAAATGCATCGCTGGTAGAGTTTTATTTAGATCATGGTTGAAAATATATGCTTGGCTCCGGAAAAATTCTTCTATTCGATTTCTTGCCTAAGATTTTAAAACACCAGAGAGAAGTACAATTACTAAACTGTGAACCAAATTTCTTCTCCCGTATCAGAGGCAATGAAATGTAATACAAGCATGGCACTGCTTTACACAACAGGTGAATTCCTGAAAAGTTGCATGTTAATACCAAAATTAGTTTAGCCTGAACTCATCAATTATTGTCAATTTTTATGTACAACAGTTAAGAAGAATTGAAATGAGGTTAAAAAGCACTTGTTTTAATTATTTGCAGCATGTCTATCCCATATGTAGATAACTGGGAGTTGATTGTTTCTAACTCCAAAGAGCCAAGCAAGATGGAAACCAAAACTTTAATTAGCATTACAGACTAATGGTGTAAATTTTATTTTTTGAGCATAGGGCTTAAATATAACTAATAATAACCCATAAACCATGTACAATGTTAAGGGTAACGGGCTTAAGGACTAGAGGAGGAGAATGAAGGTATTTTTTTAGATTATGTCCTGAGCCTCAAATAAGGCAGAGAAGAGAGCAACTATCATGATCAATAAAGACACAGTTTTGGAAAAACCAATGTTTTAACCTAGAGTGACATGATTATAAGGCTGTTCATTATTTATTTATTTTTATAAGGCTGTTCATTTTTTTAAATGAATGAATTTATTTTTGGTTGTGCTGGGTCCTCGTTGCTGGGCAGTCTTTTCTCCAGCTGTAGAGAGTGGGGGCTATTCTCTAGTTGCAGTGCATGGGTTTCTCATTGTGGTGGCTTGTCTTGTTGCGGTGCTTGGGCTCGAGGGTGCAGGGGTTTCAGGAGTTGCAGCACGTGAGCTAAGTAGTTGCGGCTCCTAAGCTCTAGAGCACAGGCTCAGTAATTGTGGTGCAGAGGCCTCAGTTCGGTTCAGTTGCTCAGTCGTGTCCGACTCTTTGCGACCCCATGAATCGCAGCACACCAGGCCTCCCTGTCCATCACCAACTCCTGGAGTTCACTCAAACTCACATCCATCGAGTCCGTGATGCCATCCAGCCATCTCATCCTCTGTCTTCCCCTTTTCCACCTGCCCCCAATCCCTCCCAGCATCAGAGTCTTTTCCAATGAGTCAACTCTTCGCACGAGGTGGCCAAAGTACTGGAGTTTCAGTTTTAGCATCATTCCTTCCAAAGAAATCCCAGGACTGATCTCCTTTAGAATGGACTGGTTAGATCTCCTTGCAGTCCATGGGACTCTCAAGAGTCTTCACCAACACCACAGTTCAAAAGCATCAATTCTCCGGCACTCAGCTTTCTTCACAGTCCAACTCTCACATCCATACATGACCACTGGAAAAAACATAGCCTTGACTAGATGGACCTTTGTTGGCAAAGTTATGTCTCTGCTTTTGAATATGATATCTAGGTTGGTCATAACTTTCCTTCCAAGGAGTAAGCGTCTTTTAATTTCATGGCTGCAGTCAACATCTGCAGTGATTTTGGAGCCCAAAAAAATAAAGTCTGACACTGTTTCCACTGTTTCCCCATCTATTTCCCATGAAGTGATGGGACCGGATGCCATGATCTTCATTTTCTGAATGTTGAGCTTTAAGCCAACTTTTTCGCTCTCCTCTTTCACTTTCATCAAGAGGCTTTTTAGTTCTTCTTCACTTTCTGCCATAAGGGTGATGTCATCTGCATATCTGAGGTTATTGATATTTCTACCGGCAATCTTGATTCCAGCTTGTGCTTCTTCCAGCCCAGAGTTTCTCATGATGTACTCTGCATATAAGTTAAATAAGCAGGGTGACAATATACAGCCTTGACATACTCCTTTTCCTATTTGGAACCAGTCTGTTGTTCCATGTCCAGTTCTAACTGTTGCTTCCTGACCTGCATATAGGTTTCTCAAGAGGCAGGTCAGGTGGTCTGGTATTCCCATCTTTTTCAGAATCCATAGCATGTGGAGTCTTCCTGGATCAGGGATCAAACCTGTGTCTCCTGTATTGGCAGGTGAATTCTTTACCACTGAGCCACCAAAGAAGCCCTGTAAGGTTGTTTTTCAAGCTGCTGCTTGGTTACATTTGGAGAACAAAGACCAGTGATCCATCCTTCTTCTATCATAGGAAAAATACATAATATTAACCTGGGGAGTTATATAATATTCCAAACATACTATTCCAAGACAAAACATTTTAAAATAGCTAAGACTCTCACAATCTCAGTTTATAAAACTGAAAGCAATATCAGTAATATTTCATGCTTAAGTTTTTAAACAGCTTTGTTTACTATTCAAATACTTTCCCCCTACACTGAAATTCTCACCTGGAGGATATTATGATTAGTGGTATCTTCACAGTCAATAGACTCATTGCATGTACCTTTCCACCCTGGTGCAAAAGGATTAACTGGAGGGGGAAGAAAATGACATCTTCACAAAACAATTCCAAAAAGTTCCAAACATTCCAATAACATTCCAAATGCTGAATTCAGTATACATGTGTGCATGTATTTAATCTATGTAATCCCAGAAAGGTGCATAACTTGAATACTTTATACATTATGATTTCACTCCATCTGGGGGCTAATGGAGGTAACTACAAGGCTTTAAAATGAATAGAAATAAATTTGGTTTGGTTTCCCCCTTTTGTCAAGTTCTCAAAAATACAATTTAAAATTCTATAAGAAGTTATAACTTAAATATTAGCTGCATAGTTAAAGGCCATATTTATAAAATGCTATTAACTTCTCAAAAATAGGCAACAATATATCATAGTTGAAAGCAAATAATTAATGCATTAATTTTTAAAACCACAATCAGGCTAAGAACAACAATAGATTTTAGTGCTTAACAAGCATTTAAAGCCTACTACTTATTTCTCATATTAATATGGTAATTAATTCTGTAATAAGATTAAACTCATAAATTTAAAGAAATATTAAAATTTTTTACCTTGAAATGCTATAAATAGCTCATGAATGAGGCCATGTTTTGGAACTTTAACAAAATGGCATTTATATGATGGTTCTATGATATGGCATGACAAATCAAAGATTAAATTATCCAAGATTTTCTTCAGGACTCGAAAAAGCAGATCATTATATTTTCCTTCACAAGATTTTGTGGTAAAACGTACAGCCATCTGATATGAATAGTCAGGTTCCCGATAGGCTTTAAAAAAAAAAGATGAGAATAAAACAATTGTGCCTAGCATCAATTTCCAAATAACATGTAATATTAAATACCATCAATCTTACAAACCACCAAAGAAGCTTAATTTATCTAATAAAATGTTTTAAGGGCTTCTTGGGTGGCACAGTGCAGGAGTGGCCAACGTGGGAGATGCAAGTAGATGCAGGTTCAATCCCTGTGTAAGGAAGATTCCCCTGGAGAAGGAAACGGCAACCCACTCCAGTATTCTTGCCTAGACAATCCCATGGACAGAGGAGCCTGGCAGGCTACAGTCGATGGGATCTCCAAGAGTCAGACATGACTGAGCAACTGAGCACAAATGTTTTAACAATTTGTCCTCATGAAGAGGTGTAAAACTAATGACTTTAATGAAAAAGGTTATTTTGTCTGATACATTATCTACTCAGTACAAGAGAAGATATAGCTTCTGTGGGTGCCCTACATATGTAAGTTAAAAGTATCAAGAAAAAAATGAGATTTTGGTGGGGAGAATCTTAGTTTACACAAGTATCATTGGTGTCAGCACTGTCCAGTGAAAAGGATCATTAATTTGCTTTTATGGAACTAAACATCAATTTTTAAATTACCTAGGAAAACTGTGATAATGCTGATTGTGCCTGCATACCTAGACAATGAGAAGTGGGAGGCTGAAAGAGGATTATTTAGGACACACTATTTTGATGTCCACTAGAGAAGGGAATGGCAAACCACTTCAGTATTCTTGCCTTGAGAACCCCATAAACAGTATGAAAAGGCAAAATGATAGGATACTGAAAAAGGAACTCCCCAGGTTAGTAGGTGTCCAATATGCTACTGGAGGTCAGTGGAGAAATAACTCCAGAAAGAATGAAGGGATGGAGCCAAAGCAAAAACAAGACCCAGTTGTGGATGTGACTGGTGATAGAAGCAAGGTCCGATGCTGTAAAGAGCAATATTGCACAGGAACCTGGAATGTCAGGTCCATGAATCAAGGCAAATTGGAAGTGGTCAAACGAGATGGCAAGAGTGAACACTGACATTCTAGGAATCAGTGAACTAAAATGGACTGGAATGGGTGAATTTAACTCAGATGACCATTGTATCTACTACTGCAGACAGGAATCCCTTAGAAGAAATGGAGTAGCCATCATGGTTAACAAAAGAGTACAAAATGCAGTACTTGGATGCAATTTCAAAAACGACAGAATGATCTCTGTTCGTTTCCAAGGCAAACCATTCAGTATCACAATAATCCAAGTCTATGCCCCAACCAGTAAAGCTGAATAAGCTGTAGTCAAATGGTTCTATGAAGACCTACAAGACATTTTAGAACTAACACCCAAAAAAGATGTCCTTTTCATTATAGGGGACTGGAATGCAAAAGTAGGAAGTCAAAAAACACCTGGAGTAACAGGCAAATTTGGCCTTGGAATATGGAATGAAGCAGGGCAAAGACTAATAGAGTTTTGCCAAGAAAATGCACTGGTCATAGCAAACACCCTCTTCCAACAACACAAGAGAAGACTCTACACATGGACATCACCAGATGGTCAACACCGAAATCAGATTGATTATATTTTTTGCAGCCAAAGATGGAGAAGCTCTATACAGTCAACAAAAACAAGACCAGGAGCTGACTGTGGCTCAGATCATGAACTCCTTATTGCCAAATTCAGACTTAAATTGAAGAAAGTAGGGAAAACCGCTAGACCATTCAGGTATACGTGTGTTAGTCACTCAGTCATGCCCGACTCTTTGTGACCCCATGGACTGCAATCCACCAGGTTCCTCTGTCCAATATCTCATGAGATATTCCAGGCAAGGATACTGGAGTGGGTTGCCATTTCCTTCTCCAGGGGATCTTCCCAACCCAGGGATCGAACCTGGGTCTCCTGCACTGCAGGCAAATTCTTTACTGACTGAGCTACAAGGGAAGCCCCCCATTCAGGTATGACCTAAATCAAATCCCTTATGATTATACAGTAGAAGTGAGAAATAGATTTAAGGGCCTAGATCTGATAGACAGAGTGCCTGATGAACTATGGACTGAGGTTCGTGACACTGTACAGGAGACAGGGATCAAGACCATCCCCATGGAAAAGAAATGCAAAAAAGCAAAATGGCTGTCTGGGGAGGCCTTACAAATAGCTGTGAAAAGAAGAGAAGTGAAAAGCAAAGGAGAAAAGGAAAGATATAAACATCTGAATGCAGAGTTCCAAAGAATAGCAAGAAAAGAAAGCCTTTCTCACCGATCAATGCAAAGAAATAGAGGAAAACAACAGAATGGGAAAGACTAGAGATCTCAAGAAAATTTGAGATACCAAGGGAACATTTCACACAAAGATGGGCTCGATAAAGGACAGAAATGGTATGGATCTCACAGAAGCAGAAGATATTAAGAAGAGGTGGCAAGAATATACAGAAGAACTGTACAAAAAAGATCTTCAAGACCAAGATAATGATGATGGTGTGATCACTCACCTAGAGCCAGACATCCTGGAATGTGAAGTCCTTAGAAAGCATCACTATGAACAAAGCTAGTGGAGGTGATGGAATTCCAGTTGAGCTATTTCAAATCCTGAAAGATGATGCCGTGAAAGTGCTGCACTCAATATGCCAGCAAATTTGGAAAACTCAGCAGTGGCCACAGGACTGGAAAAGTCAGTTTTCCTTCCAATTCCAAAGAAAGGCAATGCCAAAGAATGCTCAAACTACCGCACAATTGCACTCATCTCACACGCTAGCAAAGTAATGCTCAAAATTCTCCAAGCCAGGCTTCAGCAATACGTGAACCGTGAACTTTTAGATGTTCAAGCTGGTTTTAGAAAAGGCAGAGGAACCAGAGATCAAATCACCAACATCCGCTGGATTATCGAAAAAGCAAGAGAGTTCCAGAAAAACATTTATTTCTGCTTTATTGACTACGCCAAAGCCTTTGACTGTGTGGATCACAATAAACTGTGGAAAATTCTGAAAGAGATGGGAATACCAGACCACCTGACCTGCCTCTTGAGAAATCTGTATGCAGGTCAGGAAGCAACAGTTAGAACTGGACATGGAACAACAGACTGGTTCCAAATAGGAAAAGGAGTACGTCAAGGCTGTATATTGTCACCCTGCTTATTTAACTTCTGTGCAGAGTACATCATGAGAAACTCTGGGCTGGAAGAAGCACAAGCTGGAATCAAGATTGCTGGGAGAAATATCAATAACCTCAGATATGCAGATGACACCACCCTTATGGCAAAAAGTGAAGAGGAACTAAAAAGCCTCTTGATGAAAGTGAAAGAGGAGAGTGAAAAAGTTGGCTTAAAGCTCAACATTCAGAAAATGAAGATCATGGCATCCGGTCCCATCACTTCATGGGAAATAGATGGGGAAACAGTGGAAACAGTGTCAGACTTTATTTTTTTGGGCTCCAAAATCACTGCAGATGTTGACTGCAGCCATGAAATTAAAAGACGCTTACTCCTTGGAAGGAAAGTTATGACCAATCCAGATAGCATATTCAAAAGCAGAGACATAACTTTGCCAACAAAGGTCCGTCTAGTCAAGGCTATGGTTTTTCCAGTGGTCATGTATGGATGTGAGAGTTGGACTGTGAAGAAAGCTGAGCACCAAAGAATTGATGCTTTTGAACTGTGGTGTTGGTGAAGACTCTTGAGAGTCCCTTGGACTGCAAGGAGATCTAACCAGTCCATTCTGAAGATCAGCCCTGGGATTTCTTTGGAAGGAATGATGCTAAAGCTGAAACTCCAGTACTTTGGCCACCTCATGCGAAGAGTTGACTCATTGGAAAAGACTCTGATGCTGGAAGGGATTGGGGGCAGGAGGAGCAAGAGGACGACAGAGGATGAGATGGCTGGATGGCATCACGGACTTGATGGACGTGAGTCTGAGTGAACTCCGGGAGTTGGTGATGGACAGGGAGGCCTGACGTGCTGTGATTCATGGGGTCGCAAAGAGTTGGACACAACTAAGTGACTGAACTGAACTGAACTGAACTGATTTTGATGTCAATTTGAGGTTCCTTGGTCAGACACATTTCAGTTCAGTTCAGTCACTCAGTTGTGTCCAACTCTTTGTGACCCCATAAACCGCAGCACGCCAGGCCTCCTTGTCCACCACCAACTCCTGGAGTCCACCCAAACCCATGTCCATTGAGTCGGTGATGCCATCCAACCATCTCATCCTCTGTCATCCCCTTGCTCCTCCTGCCCTTCATCTTTCCCAGCATCAGGATCTTTTCAAAAGAGTCAGCTCTTCGCATGAGGTGGCCAAAGTATTGCAGTTTCAGCTTCAACATCAGTCCTCCCAATGAACACCCAGGACTGATCTCCTTTAGGATGGACTGGTTGGATCTCCTTGCAGTCCAAGGGATTTTCAAGAGTCTTCACCAACACCACAGTTCAAAAGCATCAATTCTTCAGGATTCAGCCTTCTTTACAGTCCAACTCTCATATCCATACATGACTACCGGAAAAACCATAGCCTTGACTAGATGGACCTTTGTTGACAAAGTAATGTCTCTGCTTTATAATATGCTGTCTAGGTTGGTCATAACTTTCCTTCCAAGGAATAAGCATCTTTTAATTTCATGGCTGCAATCACCAACTGCAGTGACTTTGGAGCCCCCCAAAATAAAGTCAGCCACTGTTTCCCCATCTATTTGCCATGAAGTGATGGGACTGGATGCCATGATCTTAGTTTTCTGAATGTTGGGCTTTAGCCAACTTTTTCGCTCTCCCCTTTCACTTTCATCAAGAGGCTCTTTAGTTCTTCGTCACCTTCTGCCATAAGGGTGGTGTCATCTGCATATCTGAGGTTATTGATATTTCTCCCAGCAACCTTGATTCAAGCTTGTGCTCCTCCAGCCCAGCGTTTCTCATGATGTACTCTGCATATAAGTTAAATAAGCAGGGTAACAATATACAGCCTTGACATACTCCTTTTCCTATTTGGAACCAGCCACATTAAAAATACTCTATAAGCCATACCAATTATATATAACAGACTCATTTACACTAAATGAAGAAACCATATACTTAATTCTGATCCAAACTAAATGTATAAGTTAAAATGTGCCTATATTCTTACCAAAGATCATAAAGTCATATCTCTGCTTTACTACCTTTTCTTCTTGGGTTTCTGCTTTGATAGTCTTATAAGAAAAACTGCATGTATAAAGTCCAGACAAAGGCTCCAGAAAATCTTTCACCATCAGCTTTCCTGTATTAGTTATATTTATTCTATTACTTCCTAAACAGAAAGAGTAAATGAGTTGGTTATTTAATATGTAACAATTCAAACACTATTTAGTAAGCTTGGGGTTACAAATACATATAGTGAGTGATATAGTGAAGTCGCTCAGTCGTGTCCGACTCTTTGCGACCCCGTGGACTGTAGCCTACCAGGCTTCTCCGTCCATGGGATTCTCCAAGCAAGAATACTGAAGTGAGTTACCATTTCCTTCTCCAGGGGATCTTCCCGACCCAGGGATCGAACCTGGGTCTCCCACATTGGAGGCAGACACTTTAACCTCTGAGCCACCAGGGAAGCAATTTATAAATTAATGGACAATTTTAACTTCAAGAATTCAACAAAGTCTTAATTCTGCTGTATTACTCAATGGAAAACCACACGATAAGTACACTTTTGAAATATATTTTGGTTTTCTTTAATTCAATTCTTGGCATCTAATTTCAATTGATTTATACCAGTAATTCAGTAAATGAGATTATAGTACCTTACAGTACAATGCAATTTCTTCACATATGATAGAAATTAATAATCCTTACATTCTAAAACACCCTTCTAACATCATGAAAAAATACAAATTAGTTACCTCATTTCCTATCACAGATGCTGCAAAGATAAATTTTAGGTTCTATAAAAACTTCTGAACTAATAAGCCTTTGGGAGGAAAGGTACAAAAATTATTGCTTCAGTTTTATGAATAAGGAGAAAATAAGGCACAGACCAGGTTATGACTGTCTAAATACTGAGTAAGCGAAAGTTCAGTTAAAATTAAGTTACAACTTTTTCATTCTCATAAATAATAGTGTTTTTCTTAAAAAAGGTTTGCATCATTAAAAAAGGAAGATATTAAAATCAAATAACTCACCTGATAATGGCTTTTCATTAGGCCCAACCCATAAATAGGTGGGGTCCACTGTTTCTTTTTCGGCACGTTTAAAGTCCATACAGACAAGGACTGGGCTGTTGTGATGTAATTTTACATATACTTTCACTATGACAAATAAAACAGTATATAACTACATTATATAGCAAAATTTAAATTAATAAACACACTTCCTACCATTTTGTCCCAAAGTTACTTTGATTAGTTCTCTTTGAATTTCACGGTTTTAAAAATCAGCATATCATTATAACACTTGGAAAACTAAAGTCCTTTTTACTTCTCATAGACTTTTAAAACTCTAGACTGCCAGAGAGTCATTATTTTTTTTCTGTGATAGTATAGTGTTTATTAAAATGTACATAATACATTTTAGTGTACAGATTCAGAAGAACTAGAATCAAAAAAATTTGAAGCGTTGGTAGAATCAACTTAAAGATCAGAAAAGGGTCTCTCTGCTTGCAAAACTATTTTAAAGATGATCATTATCAGCCCGAAGGCAAATGTGATATTTAGCTGTAAGTGTCCTCTGTTAGGAACAATAATTCAGTCTATGTGGGACACATAAGGATGATTTTTCTGCAATTCCTACTCTATCTCGGATTTGATGGAAGCAGCAACAATGTGCTTTGAACAATACTGTCCCATAAGATACTAATTATAAAGTCTGCTGAACACCAGGCTCTGAACCTATAAAGATGATACTGTACCACAATTCGGCGGAGGCACAGAGGGGGAGGGGCTCCAAAAATGGAGCGATTCCAAATCTAACCAACGCTACGAACCGGCCCAAAGTCATCTAAAGTTAGCTGTGTGACTGATTTTCCTTGGGGAGTGTTTGAAAGTTTTATCACAGTGACAAATGACATCTGAGCTGAGCCGGAAATGATGTGTAGGAGTTCTAGTTAATGAAGGGATAAGGACATTCCAAACAGAGGGACTTTCAGCCCCGGAAATCACTCCTCTGAGCTGGCCTCGCAGGTTGCAAACCAGCAGGGACATTCTGAAGAGAGGTGGTATCAGAGAAAGAGCTATAAATTGAATCTTAGCTCCTCACGAGCCGTGCTTCTTTAGGCGAGATTCTTCTTTCCGCAGTTGAGGCGCAGTGGCGTTGCTGTAAGGATGAAACAACCTCCAGGAAGTGCAGAGCACACAGTACACGTTCTATAAATTTCTGCTGCATTTCCTTGCTCGGGAAAAACCTCAGCAGAGCCACGGGGCCCCCGGCTCTTCGGATGGACTTTGCGAGTGAAGAGGTCCTCATTACCTGGGTGTCCCGGCTTGCCATAAATGAAGCCTTTCTTAGTGCGTTCGGAATTACGCTGCCATCCAACTGCGGAGGAAAAAACAAAACAAAACAAAACACCCACTGACCAAGTGGAAGCGGAGCCTGAGCTCAGACTGGGGCGGGGCGGGGCGAAGCGGGGAGGCTGGACCGGGAAGCTGCGGGAAGCCTTGGGGCCGGGGCGGGAGGAGCCCCACCTCCTGTGAGGTACCAGAGCACCGCGGAGAGTAGGACCCACGCTCGCATCACGACTCAGGGGCTAGCGTCGCGGGAGGGTTAGGCGTCGAGGGGCGGGCTCCTTCCTACCTCAGCCCCAGCGCCACGCCTCCCCATCTCTCCTCCACCGAGCGGAGCAAACCGCCAGGGTCCGCTCCCCTACCGTGCGTAGCTACAAAGGGAGCGGACGCGCCGGAGAGCGCGAGCGTGCTCCGCGGCCTGTCCCGCGTGGGTGGGGCTGGGGGCGGGGCGTGTGCAGAGGGCTGGACCCTGGCAGGTGCACGGGAGGCGAGCGGCCCGCCCCTCGCGCGCACGCGGTCGCTGTCATGCGGATGCTTCTGGTGCTTCGCGCCTCCAATCTGGCGCCATTTTCCCGCGCTCTTGTCCGCTTAGTTCTCTGGGCAGTCGGTGAGAGAAGAAAAGCGTTGGCGTTTTAGTCATTTCCTTAGTCTAAGAGCTGAAGAAATCGATGAGAGGAACGCGGTGGGCGCAATGGGATAGGGCGGATAGGGGATGAGATTACATTAGGATCTGAGGAAGGAGAAGCTTCCACTTCACAGGAAGCAGAGAGCCCCGCGTGCGAATTCCCTATGCCTTTCTTATGAATTGTCTGAAACTGTGTGCACAATCTTTTTCAAATTCTTAACTCCCAGTTTTCACCCACCTGCGTTCTAACCCACAGAATGAAGAACCTGAAGAACTAGTGCACCAACAAGGCGTCTCCAGGGCTTTGCACTCTAGAGGAACGTTTAACCTTCATTTTCAACTTCCAGTATCATACGATGTTGAGAGACTCCACTTGCAAATGTATCCGGGGTTGTGAAGTAAGCCTGCTTTAACGAAAACAAAAACACGAGCCCAGTTGAAAGGCAAGATCTCCAAATGCCTTTTTTTGCAGGGGTGGGTGCTCAGTCAATATCAGCGAGCTCCAGAAGAGACCAGGCCAGTGTCTTTCATGGTTGCTTCTTGGCTACTCATTTAGTGGCCTGGAAAGCCCTGCGTTATTGTCTGTTTCTTAGCAGCGGGACACCCTCCGTCGTGGTTTTGAGTAGGCTGGTGGGTAGAGAGCCCAAGGTTCAGACAGGGTGCAGAATGATTATTTGGGGTGAGATCAAGAGTTTTCAGTTTTATTTCCTTTGAGCCGAGTCAGTACTTGGACTATCTCAGATGGTCCAGGAGCAGCCTTTGTCAGTGATTTCAGTTTTAGTCACTGTTAATTTTACTACATAGCATAAACCATGAAATGTGATTTGGTGAGTCAGATCCACCCTTGTCAGTTATCGTGTCTAGATTCATGGTTTAGTCTCAACTGTTCCCTTCTTAAAGTAATGATAATGAAGACAAGTTTAGGTATTATCTCTGATTCCCTGGAAGTTTATCATTAAACCACTGCGTTTTATTAGCTTCCCAGTTATAAGTAATTGATCCTTGTAAACCCTGTGTGATCAACTTTGAATACTATAAGAAGAGACTTAACCAAATGAGTAGTGATTTGTTCAAAGAATCCATCTACTGTTTTAAAACAAACTTAATTTTAGAATAGTTTTACGTTTACAGAAAAATTGTGAAGATAGTACTGAGTTCTCATGTATGCCCACCTATTTCCTTACAATTAACATCTTACATTTGTTATGATACCTTTCTAACAAGTAATGACCAATATTGATACCTTATTTTAAAAAGTCCATACTTGATTCAGATTTCCTTAGTTTTTACCTAATGGCCGTTTTCTGCTCCAGGATCCCAGTTAGGATCCCTTGTTACATTTAGTCAAGTCTCCTTAGCGGTGACAGTTTCTCAGACAATTCTTGGTTTTGATGACCTTGATAGTTAATGGGTTTTGAGATGACATTGACTTGATCTGAACTGGTCAGGCTCTTTGCAGAATGCCTCTAGGTTAGACTGGAGCTTAACCAGTCTGAGTTAACCCTCTAGGTTAGGGTTTATGGACGGAAGGCTATGGAGGTGAAGTACCATATTCAAGTATATATCAAGGGCACATACTGTCACATGCCTTATATCATTGTTGTTGTTAACTTGATCACCTGCCTGAGGTAGTATTTGTCTGGTTTCTGTCATATAAAGTTACTCTCTTTCCTATACCTTTTCATACTGTAATCTTTGGAAGGATGTCACTATGTGAATACCATTCTTTAAAAAAAAACCAAACAAAACCTTTTTTTGGGGGTGGGGTGCTTTGTGTATCTTGTGGGATCTCAGTTCCCTGACCAGAGATTAAACCCAGGCCATGGCAGTGAAAGCCTGGAATCCTAATCACTAGGCCACTAGAAACACCCAAAAGTGTATCGCACACTTAAGGAGTGGGGATTTATGCTCTACCTCCTTGAGGGTGAAATAGCTGCATGAATTATTTTACCCACTTACTTTTAATCTATCCCCTTAAGTATCACGTTTTTGAGTCTGAAATACTCAATACTGAGCTATTTATTCACAGAGTAGTAACACATGCCATTGATAAGTATAAAGAACATTGTAATGGAAGCTAAACACCTTCTAAAACTTTTAATAACCAAATAACTATTCATCCTTACACCATCCCTGTGAAATTTTACAGTTCCTCTTCTGCTACTTTTGATGTGCTATTTTTGCCTTTAGAAACTAACAAACAACAAATTTCCCCTTTCGATACTAAAATTAGACCTAGTGTTTAGAGTATTTCTCTGAAATTGTTATTATCCTGTAGAACTCCATCGCATACAAGTTATAGAGATGTTGTCATGGTGCCATAATCGTAAAACAAAGCCATTACAAGTTATTAACTCATTTAGAAATTATATACCTATATCTATATATATGTCTCCTATACCAAAGCGTATTTAAAATAAACTGAAATTCGTAAAATTGCAACATGTATTCTTTAACTAGATAAGAATGGGTTTACTCTGGTATGGACTTCTGATGCATGAACTCCCAACCTTAAGTCTCAAATATACTTGTATATACCAACCACATACGTTTCTAACAAAGGCAAAATGGTCTTTTTGAGAATCATTTACTTGTTTAACATACTGGGTAACTTCAACTTCAGTGTGAAGAAAAATTCTGTTGTTTAAAAATTATATGTTCACCTCCCCTTTCCCTCTCCCTATAATGTGTGCTTGATCTCTATAATGTGGGAAGGATGTTGGGAAAAGATGTTCACTCTGTATACAACTAACATCTTTGAGTCAATTTTACTGTCTTTAGTGTATCTTCCCCTTCCCACCCCAATCTCTTAGCACTGATACCTTATATATGTATTTTTGTAAGCTGTCTCAGATCCTATTTGGAAGAAGGTAAGGTAGTAGAAAATAAACACACAAATACAACGTGTAGTGTTTTGTGAGTGGTGGGAAATAAACCAAGCAGTTTCCAAAAGGGAAAATAAAGTGAGAATATTGCTTCCAAAATTGAAAAAGTTGAGTTGATGAAAGTGCCAACACTCTTTGGAACTGTCTTGGAACCTCCTGAAAACTTGGACCAAGAACTTTTATTATGTGAGATGAAAAGTTGAGGAAGAAGAACATATTACATTTAATAGAGTGCTCATTGATGGCATTTATGGCTATCATCCCTGAATCTAGATCAAAAGTTCCAGATTTTGCTCAAGACAAACCTCTTTGAACTTAGACTGGCAAGAAAGCAATCCAGATCCTCCCTCCCGCCATGTGATATTACTCTCTTATCCATTATCCTTCTAAAATAGACATTTGGAGACAATTTACTGTCTTGCCATTTCCTTCCTATTGGGGTTCTCGGCTTTGACATTCAAAAGGCGGCTGGAGGCGCAGTAGATACCTCGGCGGTGAGCGTCCTTTAAAGCCGCCGCCAGCCAGCGCCGCTGTAACCCCGCGCACAGTCCGGT
This sequence comes from Oryx dammah, assembly GCF_014754425.2. NCBI lineage: Eukaryota > Metazoa > Chordata > Mammalia > Artiodactyla > Bovidae > Oryx > Oryx dammah. Next base: position 22,136,177 of record NW_024070192.1, read on the forward strand.
CGCCGGCTCCTGCCCCTTTCAATCTGCGCCGACGCGGCAGCCGGATCCCGGGGACTCCCCGCGCTGGGAATCTCCCGCCAGCTGCGCGCTGCGTCCCGGCGAAGGCAGGAGCACGTGGAGCGGCTGGGTAGCCAGAGCGGCAGCTCCAGCCCAGCCCGGCGGCGAGATGGAAGGTGAGCCTCCAGCCTGCTTCTTTTCTAAGGGGTCTTTGAAATGCTCAACCGGTGCACGCAGCAGAGAGAGTTCCTTCTGAATCTCGGTTTTGCTTCTATTTATTTCTTTTGTCAAAAGTAAATAGGCATTTCAGAGGGCAAAACGTGTCGGTTTTCATACATCTCTCATTTGCTACCTCCCCCCCACCCCCAACCTAACTTTGGACAGTGGTAATTTCTCCGCAGTTTTACCTCTTAGGGGTTTGTCAGGGGTCAACTCTGATTCTGCAGAGGAGGAGTACTTATGGGGTGTCCCTGAAATGGCAGCAAACCTAAGGTGGAATAACTAATCCTTTTGCATGATTTTTTCGTCCATGGCTTCAATGTCCATTGGAATTGGGCTAACCTGAGTGACTTCTTTAGGATGAAAGGTGACTTTTTTTACCCTCTAAGGGTAAATGCTGTCATATGGGAAGGTAAATTTTTAAGTAATGGCATTTGTGCTTCCCTTGGTACTCAATCTTGTAATGATAACTTATTTACTCAAAGCAAAAAATCAAGCTCACATGAAAAGTTTCATTTGAATTAATTTTGAAAGTCATTAAACTATCCTCACTTCCCCCCAAATTTTCAGTATTGTTGGGGTATATATACTTCCTTGGGATAACTAAAATTTCACAGTCTTATTTTAAACTTTTCAACAGTTTTCTCAACAAGTGTTTCTAAAACCTCGAAAATGGCAGGTGCATCTCAAGTTGGAGGAGAAAATCAGAAAATAGAAAATCAAAATTTGCGAGAAACGTATTCATTCTATTAGTAAATGAGACACTGACACCTAATTAAAATGTTAACTTGATAAATAATTATCAGTAGCTTGGATATTTTCTTCATAATGATTGAAGGCTCTCTTATTGCTAGTATACCTTGATCTTTGGCTGCTTTAGGTCTAGGATCTATGACGTTATTAAAACTTGATTGACTATGTCAGGACACAAAATAAATTTTGTTTCATGTATAATTGAGCACAGTACTGTGATTGTAAACTTTGATTTACACATGGGTATGTTTATAATTTTAAACTGACTTGGCACTTACATGTGTTTTTTTCCCTCTAAGTAGAGCGCCAAATGATAAGTCAGTGCACAGTACACATTTAGTATTCTGTAAAAAAAAAAAATTTAATGATCATTATTGAAAAATATTTGAGGCTTTTCTCTTATGAAAAACTTTTTGCTTTAAATCAAGGTTTAAAAGTAAATCTAAAAATTTATACTTTGAATATTTGAAAAATGGTTTATGATGTGTAATTCGTATCATGTAAAGATTTCATTGACCAAGAACAGGAAAAAATTAGGTTGTTGTACACTAGAAAAAATAACTTAAAAAACACTCCGGCTTTAATTATTTCAAATGAATTCCTGAGTTTATTTTTGTGAAGTGATAGATCAATACTCCAACACTATTTTTTCCTAGTCATTATCATTTCATGCTCAAGAATAACATATGAATTAGTGTAAGATAGTGGAAACTGGAATGTTTCTCGATAAATGTTAATGCCCCTGAATTCATTTATTTAATGTGAAATAAAGAAATTATTAACTAAATAGCATAATTCAGGATATTAAAGCCCTAACAGTGACTTTTTGATAAGCTGAATAAAAAGGGAACGAAAACTTGTGTAGAATTTTATTTGGAATGTACAGGCTATAAATGGAAAGAGAATACAGAATTGAATCACTAGGTGAGTTTAGATGAGTAGATTATATTCATAATCCGTGGAGATGGATGTTATATGGTATGCTTGATGCAAAGATTTCACACTTAAAAACTAAGATGAACGAAGGGTTAGTGATGTGAATTTGGTTATTCTAACATCATGTCCTTTAGGATCAGAGTATTTGGTGTAATAAAATATCTGGTTTATTATAGCCACTCAAGATTGGCTAATCTGGCCCATGTGTTTGATATTTAAATAAAGTACTTTTATATTATTTTGATATTTTGGTCCCAGTTTAGAATTTGACCTATAGTGTATACCTGTCATGTGTTGGCACTGTAAGCAAGTAGAGTACTTGATGAAGTACTTTTATTTTCTGCCTAATTTGGGGGCCAGATTATTATGCTATGGTTTATTGTGAAATGTGAAACTATATAGTCAGTATTTCTTCAACATATAAAATCTTTTTAAAAAGTTATTCATTTTTTCACTCATCACCAGATATTTATTGAGAATTTCTGTGTGTGAAGATGTCAGATGAAATAAGCTTTTGAAATAGAAAGTTTGTCATGTAAAGATGAAGAGTTAATGCATGTAATAAATGGAGAACTAGAATTGTTTTCTTTTCTCCCAATTTGTGATCCTGAATATTTTCTACACAGATATTCTTTATGTTACTGAATTTTGTTTTTTGTGCTGTAATAATATCCCTTCTATCTGATAGTTGAGAAATGGGTAGTTCACAAATACGAATTTTATAGGTATTGGCATATTTCTTATTTAATATAAAACTTTTGGGATTTCCCTGGTGGTCTGGTGGTTAAGAATCCCACTTCTAATGCAGGCAATGCAGGTTCAATCCCAGTCTGGGAATGAAGATCCCACATGCCATGAGAAAAGCCCATGTGCCACAACTGAGACCCAATGCAGCTAAATAAATAAATATTTTTAAAAACCTTTTTTATTTCAACATTATTGGGAAGAAATCTTTCTAAGAGTATTTGTTACACAGACCCCTTATAAGTGAGGTCCACAAGAGAAAACTTTATCTTAGGGACCCAGACGCAGTATTCTGAGCATCAGGTTATATATCGTTCTGTAGTGTATTCTCATGGGGTTTCGAACTGTGCAGAGCTGAATGCCCCTACGCTAAATATTCCCAGGTTATTGTGTAATTTTCGTCTCCTTCTTGATGTCAGCTTCCCACCACATGGCTTTTGTGGTAGCCATTTTTTTCATTTCTAGCTTCCTTTCTCTGTTCTGGATGGATGGTATTTACATAGATACAGCCTCCAGATGGTGGTTTACTAGCCCTCCGTTATGAACATGTGAAGGTTGAACTGATAAAATTCAAAGGAACAAAAGCCACAGAAAGGTCATGGGGTCCTGGTAGAACATAATTTAAGAAAATTTCTGGTTGTGTTTGCTACAATCTAATATGCTGTTTCATACTTCCATGTCTTTCCTAAAATTTTCATCCCATTCTTTACCTTGTTATGCCTACTCATTTTTTCATGCATTATCACCATGAAGGATCTCCTCATGTCTTTTCCTGGTGCTTTCTGGTGGTCATTCTATTCAGTCCCTCACCTCCATCCAGCTGGGCTAAGGGCCTTTCCTTATTATGCATACTTCTCCCAATTATATTGAAATTATTTACCGATTCAAGTGTTTATTCCCCCACTGGTCTTTAAGCTTCTGAAAGCAGAAACTATGTCTTATTTTTGTATACTCAGTGCAAAGAGGAGTTCCTGGTTCATAAAAGATCCTCAGAGTTTGTTGCATTGAAGTTTCAAAATGGTGCCCAAAAGGGACTTCCCTGGTGATGATCCAGTGGTTAAGACTTTGCCTTTCACTGCAGGGGTGCAGGTTCGATCCCTGGTCAGGGAGCTAACATCCCATATGCCTCATAGTCAAAAAACCAAAACATGAAACAGAAGCATTATTGTAACAAATCTAATAAAGAATTTAAGAAAATGGTCCACATAAAAAAACTTTGAAAAAATGGTGCTGAAAAGTCATTTTCATTATCTTTATTATGATGCCTTTTATTAATTACTCTTTGTGAATAAGGGATTGGTGCTAGCAATTCCTTGTTAGAACTCAGAAAAATGTTTAAGTATTTAAAATGGTATAACAGAAAGGAAAGCTTAGAAAACAAAAATGTTATTGATTTTTTGACTAGCATATTACTTAATGCTAAACCTTACCTTTTAACATGAGCAGATTTCAGGATCACATATTAGTCCATTAAAATATGGATCAAATATGAGGGGAAATTTACTTTCTCAGTCAGTAAGATACATGAATGGTATCATAAAATTATCATACATTTTCCTGGTGATACATTTTTAATATGTTGTTAAAAGTTTGTCGTCAGTGTATATATTTACACTTAGGACTAAAAGATTATCGGTAGGTCTTTTATCAGATAACCGGTATGAGTTGGCTCCTAACTCAAGCTGTAGTTCTAGACCCTGTGTGAAAAAAGGAGTGATTAACACAGAAGCTGCCTGTAGCAAGTACCCAATAAATGTTTTTTGAATGTGTTAAACATACATTAGTTATTGTGGAAAAAGATTCTAAACATCACAAGAACATAGAGTAGGCTGCTGTTAAGCCTTTTGAAAATACAACTCTCCCATTAACTGGCACATTCATAATAATTAGAAATCATAAGGATGACCCTAAGCCCTTTTGAATCACTTTTTTAAAAAAGATGAAATAATGAAACAATGATTATATTTCTATTATAGGGGGATTATTTGAAAAGTGGTGTATATATATAACATAACTATTAATTATTATTGCTGTAAAATCTGTCAAAATAATCCCTAATGATCCTGAATGAGATAATTTTTTCAGCCTTAATGAAATCTGCTTTTGCATCCAGAATTAAAGTTCTTAGAGTACAAAGTGATGTAGAGTAAATCCGTATAATTTGGAGTCAGTACCATATTATATTGGACAGGTAGCCCATCTAGAAGACAGAAAAAACTAAATGTTTAATAATAGATATGAAACAGAATAAAAGCATTTATGAAGCAGTGCTTTTTATACATCAAAAATTCAAAAGCCGCTTACCTCCTGACATTATATCAATGGAATTTGCAACATATCACAAATTGTATTTATTAGCAACTGTTTTTAGAGATAACATTTTTGGCACATCAGGTTATTTGTGGGTTTATAAAGGAAACTTTTTAAAATAAGAGAAATGGAAAACATTTCAATAGCATCACTGATGAAGCAGTGCGAAACTGTATTTTTTACTCTTACCTCTTAATTATTTAAAGATTATTTAACTGGATTTCTTGCATATTTTGGTCATTAGTACACCTGTTGCCCCATCCAAACTGTCAGATTCCAAAGTGTAGAGATCTTTTTTATCACCAGTAACAACTAGTACCCCACCTAGTCCCTAGCACATAGTAGGACTGCAGTCATATTTATTAAATAAATAAACTAATAAATTGCTTATGTTTGGTCATTTGACTATTTATTTGTTCAACTTTTATGGTAAAGATAGTAAATAAAATAGTGACATGAAAGCTAGTTAATTTTTCTGGTTAATTTGTCAGAGGTGCTATTAAAGGTTTGATAGAAGAGCTTTGAATGTTGGCTGAATTCAACAGGACGAATACTGTTATTTTTTTCTAATCCAATACTGGCTTAACTTTGGGCAAAATAACATAGTGAAATCTAATCCTTGGCTTTGCTACATTTTTTTGCAGTGTTTCAGCAAGCCAAAATAAACTATTTCTTCACAACAAATGTTTTGCTTTTAAAAGTTGAGAATACCATATTTTACTTCATTTGATTTCTCTATCACACCACGATCAGTTTATTTGCAAAGTATTATCTGTTTGAGAGACTGTTAACATAGCAGAATATTTAGAACATGAGAGCAATTTTATATAAGCAAATATGCACAGGGAAAAAATTCCAGTGCACAACCACGATCTTACTCATATCACATTTGTAAATTTTTAATATTTTCAAAGAGCTGGTTAAAAAGTTTTATTTTGAGGTCTGAATATACATTTTATAGGGATAATCTTCAATGCATTAATATTTGGTAAGTGATACACATGAAAGTATTTGACTCTGATATACATTTGTGCTACTGTCTACACTGTGCACAAGTGTATAACAAATGATCTTCAATTGCAGAGATAAAGGCAGATGATGGCAAAAATGATTAGTTGTTAAATATTATGAAAACTGTTTTTTCAGAGTGGAGCTATTATATTTTACATCAGCTATGATATAACTCCACATTCATAAAAAGTTGATTATTGAGCATGCTCATTTTTCATCCACAGAATATTTTTTTCCTATGCATATGTGCTCATGTAAAGTTGTTTAGGTAAGGATATTAGTATAGGGACCACTGCTACTTAGCTATTGACCCTTTGCCTCTACCACAGATCAGCAACTGGCAGTCTAAATTTTAGGAAGCTGTTCCCTATTCTAGGTTGGAATCTCTTGCTTTTCTGAAACTTAGTAATATTTTATGTCACCTAATGACTGCTAGAACTGAACTGTATTTTATGCATATTCTTGTATGGTTTTAATGCAATCTAAATTGTTTAAGAATGAAACTGCTGTCTACTGGGTTGGCCAAAAAGTTTGTCTGGGTTCCTTTTGACCAACCCAATAAGTTAAAGGAAGATGATTCTTTCTTTAGTTTGGAGCCAAGACTTTTGCCATTATTGATGCAAGCTATATCTTGCATATTTTGTCTCTTGCATTCATGATGATTCTATAAACACATCTGACTACCTTCTTATTATGTCTTGTATAATAATTTATTAGTACATTTAGATATTAAAACAAATTATTTTATTTCACATTTATGTTACAGTTAGGTTTTTGTTTTTAGAAAACTTCGATGTGTGGATAGGTTATATTTAATTTATGATGGTGTGTGTGTGTGTGTTAATCATTCAGTTGTGTCCGACTCTCTGTTACCCCATGGACTGTAGCCTGCCAGGCTGCTGTGTCCATGGAATTCTCTAGGCAAGAATACTGGAGTGGGTTGTTGTTCCCTTCTCCATGGGATCTTCCCAACCCAGGGGTCGACCTGGGGTAAAGAGGTATTATAAAATACTTTTTCTAAAAGAGGAGGGCACTTGGTCTTGATAAGGTTGAGAACTCCTCTAAGTTTATAATACTGCAAGAGACCAGCAAGTCTGAATAAGATGATGTGTACAAAAATCACCTTGCATTCTACTAGAAGTAAAGTTAGGATCCAGCACATGTTCAGTTTAATTCATAATTCATTTACAAAGATCCTTTAAACACCTGTTAATCTAAGTGTGGTGTGTGGACCAGTAGCACTGGCAACATCTGGGACATGTTACAGATGCAGAATCTCAGGCCAGACATGCTGAATCAAAATCTGCATTTTAATGAGATTCCTAGGGCATTCTTGTGCACACTAAAATCTGATAAACATGGCCCACAGTTTGAAAAGTATTAGTGAAACATCACTTTCATAGCACACACTGGGTTAGCAGTAGATCATCTTTATATCTTTCAGTTCAGTTCAGTTCAGTTCAGTCGCTCAGTCGTGTCCGACTCTTTGCAACCCCATGAATACCAGGCCTCCCTGTCCATCACCAACTCCCGGAGTTTACCCAAACTTGTGTCCATTGAGTCGGTATGGACATATGGATACCATCTAACTATCTCATCCTCTGTCATCCGCTTCTCCTCCTGCCCTCAATCTTTCCCAACATCAGGGTCTTTTCAAATGAGTCAGCTCTTCGCATCAAGTGGCCAAAGTATTGGAGTTTCAGCTTCAACATCAGTCCTTCCAATGAACACCCAGGACTGATCTCCTTTAGGATGGACTGGTTGGATCTCCTTGCAGTCCAAGGGATTGTCAAGAGTCTTCTCCAACACCACAGTTCAAAAGCATCAATTCTTCTGCGCTCAGCTTTCTTTATAGTCCAACTCTCACATCCATACATGACTACTGGAAAAACCATAGCCTTGACTAGACGGACCTTTGTTGACAAAGTAATGTCTCTGTTTTTTAATATGCTGTCTAGGTTGGTCATAACTTTTGTTCCAAGGAGTAAGTGTCTTTTAATTTCACAACTGCAGTCACCATCTGCAGTGACTTTGGAGCCCCCCAAAATAAAGTCAGCCACTGTTTCCCCATCTATTTGCCATGAAGTGATGGGACCGGATGCCATGTTCTTAGTTTTCTGAATGTTGAGTTTTAAGCCAGCTTTTTCACTCTTCTCTTTCACTTTCATCAAGAAGCTCTTTAGTTCTTCTTCACTTTCTGCCATAAGGGTGGTGTCATCTGCCTATCTGGGGTCATTGATATTTCTCCCACCAATCTTGATTCCAGCTTGTGCTTCCTCCAGCCCAGCGTTTCTCATGATGTACACTGCATATAAGTTAAATAAGCAGGGTGACAATATACAGCCTTGATGTACTCCTTTTCCTATTTGGAACCAGTTGTTCCATGTCCAGTTCTAACTTTTGTTTCCTGACCTGCATATAGGTTTCTCAAGAGGCAGGTCAGGTGGTCTGGTATTCCCATTGTTTTAGAATATATTTTTATTGTTTATATCCTGGTTTTAAAAGATAGCTGAGCAATGAAAGTTTTTATAACATTTGATTTTGACTTACCTTGTAATATAACATTTATATTAATAGCAATGTAATTCAAAAGTCAGAAATGTCTATTCATTCATTCTTCATTCAAAAACTGTTCACTGTTATGTGTCTTGTATGCAAAATATTGGCAATACAATGGTGAAGAAGACAACAATGCTTTTGCCTGCTTGGAATTTACAGTCCTGGGTGTTCTTTGGAAGGACTGATGCTAAAGCTGAAATTCCAATACTTTGGCCACCTCATGTGAAGAGTTGACTCATTGAAAAAGACTCTGATGCTGGGAGGGATTGGGGGCAGGAGGAGAAGGGGATGACAGAGGATGAGATGGCTGGATGGCATCACTGACTTGATGGACATGAGTTTGGGTGAACTCTGGGAGTTGGTGATGGATAGGGAGGCCTGGCGTGCTGCAATTCAGGGGGTTGCAAAGAGTCGGACATGACTGAGCAACTGAACTGAGGAAGGTAGGCTCTCAAATAAATCCCCAATGAAAAGATTTGAATTATTTGAAGTGTTATAAAAGAACAGTGCTAAAAGGAAGAATAATGGTCAGGGCAGGGTTGGTGCACCTCTCCTCTGAATAAAAATTCTGGCTAGAGATAGAAATTTGGTCATCCTCAGCATGTAGATGATCTTTCAGTTCAGTTTCAGTTCAGTCACTCAGTCATGTCCGACTAGCGCCATGAGAATGATTGGGGCCACCTATTGTGAGAAGCGGGCTCGGGATCAAGCCCTGAGAAGCGTCCTATTTAGGTGGTCATGTAGAGGCGGAGGGGCTAACATAAGAGAAACAGCATGGCGAGACAAGTAGAAAAACCAACAGAGTGTGGTGTAACGGAATTCAGAGGAGAGAGTGAACAGCTATGTTCACTGTTGCTGGAAAATCAAGTAAAGTGAGGACAAATAGTGTGGGCTGGTCTGGGGCAACGTAAAACTTGTTAGTGACCTTAACAAAAGTGGTTTTTGTGGAGTTGTGGGGATGGAAACCAGACTGAAATGGTTAAAGCAGGAAGGGGAATAGAAGAAGTAGAATCACTGGGTACAGGTTATATTCTCCAGAAGTTTAGCTAGAAAGTGAAGCAGAGAAATAAGTGGGGCTATTGCTGGAGAGAAGCATAGATGTGGATCAAGAGATTTTGTTTGTTTTTGTTTCCCAAAGATGAATGACACAAATTATCTGTAGCCTAAGTTTAGTGAAAAAAGGGAAAAAATCAAAGATCAAAATTGAAGCAAATCTTGAAATCTCAATCCTCAGGAAAATTTGATTGGAGAATTAGCTATCACTGAAAATATCTTCATATTTAGGTGGTACATAACATGTAAATAAATTTCCTCACCATAAGAATTTTTACATGGTGCCCATTCAGAGGATAGTTTTAGTCCATAAAAACTATAGAAAACTTATGAAAATCTCCAAAAATTCAAACATTTTTTTAAAAGAGAGAAGATACTGCTATAATTGCATTTTTAAGGTTTGGGCTTTTTTTTTTTTTTTTTTTGGCTAAACTATGTGGCTTGCAAGATCTTAGTTCTCTGACTAGGGATTGAACCCAGAACCCCACAGTGACAGTGCCAAGTCCCAACCACTGGACCTCCAGGAACTCCTTTGGTGTTCTAGATATTTGAAAATGACTGTGTTCAATAGATTTATTTTTAATTAAGGAATAGTTTATCCAACAAGGTATACGTTTCTTACATATACAGGTTGATTAATTTTTATCTATATGCATTCCTTCAAAGTCAAGATAGGAAACATTTTATACCAGAAACATAGCATTTAAATCAATTATACTTCAGTAAAATAAAATTTAGAAAAAGATACAGGACATTCGCATCACTCCAGAAGATTCCCTTTGTACCCATTTACAAAACCTCCCTTTACACCAAGTAAAAAGGGTTTCTCAGGTGGCACTAGTGGTAAAGAACCCTCCTGCTAATGCAAGAGACATAAGTGAGATGGGTTTAATCTCTGGGTCAGAAAGATCCCCAGAAGGAGGGCATGGCAACCCAGTTCAGTATTCTTGCCTGGAGAATCCCCATGGACAGAGGAGCCTGATGGGCTACAGTCCATAGGACTGCAAAAAGTCGGACATGACTGAAGTGACGGAGCACGCACACCAAGTAAAGCACTGTTCAGACTTCTGTAACCATAGATCAGTTTTCTTGTTCTTGACTTCTGCATAAATCATACAGTAGGTCCTTTTTGGGTGTCTGGTTTCTTTTACTCAACATACCTTTGAGATTCATCTATATTGTTACATTTATTAATAGTTCATCCTTTTTTATTACTGAGTAGTATGAATATACAACTTGTTTATTCATTGTACTGTTGATGGACATTGGATTTATTTCCATTGTTTATCTATATGATGAATATTCTTGTACATGTCTTTTGATGGACATATACATTCATTTCTCTTGGATATATATCTAGGACTAGCATTTCTAGGTCATAGTGTGGGTGTGTTCTTAGGTATGATGCATACTGCCAAACAGTTTCTGAAGTGGTTGGACTTGTTACCCTCTCACTGGTGATCCCCAGTTGTTCCACATCTTGTCAACACTTACTGTTGTCAGTCTTAAATCTTAGCTATTCTCGTGGGTGTGTAGTGGTATTTCATTGTGGTTTTAATTTGTATTTTCCTGATGAATAATGATGTTGAGTACCTTTTTGTATGTTTATTGGCTATTTACATGTTCTTTTTCTTGAAGTGCTATAAGTCTTCTGTACATTAAAAAAATTGGATTGTTTATATTTTTCTTATTGATTTTGTAGGCATTTAAAATTTAGAAGCATAAACTTCATCAGATGTGTATTGCAAATATTTCTCTGGGTCTGTAACTTGTTTATTTATTTTCTTAATCTATTTGATAAACAGAATTCTTAATTTTAATGAAGACTAAGTTGTCATTTTTTTTCCTTTGGGGATTAAGTCTTTGCCTATCCAAGGCCATGAAAATATTCTCCTATACTTTCCTCTAGAAATTTGATTGTTGTAGTTTTCACATTTAAGTCTGTCACCCATCTTCAATTGATATTTTGTTTTTAACTTCAGTTATTTTATAACCAACTAGGCATTTTACAGTTACAAAATGAAAATCTTACTTGCAGTATGTTGGATTCAATCATTTTAGCACAGACAATTTTTAAAAGTGTCAATGGCATGAAATGCTCATTCTTCCTTTTCTCTCTGCATGTTTGTTGGCACGTGATACCCATGGTAAAATATATTTTTCTACAACTTTAGAGTAACAGACCTTTCAAGGAAAAAAACACTAGATATTGAATTTGCTGTTTAAGATCTGTGCCCTGAAAAAAAAAAAAAAGATCTGTGCCCTGCAGTCTATAATTTCTTCACATTTAATATAGGGAAAATGGAATATTTTGTTTAAAAAAAAAAGAGGGTAACGTGGGCTATATTGATCTGATGTTTTTAGAGAAGTATTTTTGATGTCTCTTAACCTTTACGTTGGTCCAAAGAGGAAGGAAAGGAAGGATTTCATGGTTGGAGAGACTATTCTCATTTTAAGGCATGCCCCCCCTTTTTTATATCTTCCTTTCCTCTCCCTTGAGGTATTTGAAATTAATTGGGTCTAAAATGTCTTCTAGTTCTGACCTTCTTCCAAGATTTATAATCTATATAGGAAAGCACCTTAAAACATTATTTAAATTCTTTGAAACAAAGGTTGAAACTCAAGAGAGGAATCCTGCTTCTCTTTGTAATATGCCACTGACATTGTACCTTTGGACAATTACATGACTTTATATTTTTTGTCATTCTTTTGTCTTAAATTTTTGTTTGTAAAATGGAAAGAATAATAAATGCCATTGCACCTGTTTATTTTCCAGAGATGCTATGAGATAATATGAAGTCTCATTTGCATTCTTGGGCTAAGTGCTTGATGCCACATTTTTGGAGGACCATAGGCAAACAAAACCAGGTTCAGAAGAAAGCTCTCACCATGGTTAGGGAAGTGGTAGCATTTATGTAATAATTTATTCTGGATGTTCCCAGAAAGCTGAAGTAGGACCTGAAATGGACAGTTCAGGAAATTTTGAGTTCCACTGTATTTAAGGAGGAACTTTTTAAAACATTAGAATTTTTCTGAAAAGGAAAAGTATAACTTCTGTATTTTTGGAAGTGTCTAAGCAGAGACTTCATAATCCAAATAGTTGGATGTTGGAGAAAACTCAAATATCAAGTGGCAGGGAAAGAAGAGATAAGGTAGGTAAGATATCTACTTCAATTCCAACGTTTCTAATTTCATTGATTATAAGGATCATTTTGTAGTCAGTGACTCGGTTTCCAAAGCTTTTTGTTAAAAAGTAAAAGTGGACATTTTAAATTTAAGAAAGAGGTATGGAGATAGAGAAATCAGTTTATTGTGATGAAGGTAAAGGGAAATGCTGACACTCAAAGACAACTTTCTGGCTGCTGTCAGGCACCAGTGCTGAGGACAGCTGGCAAACTCAGTGCAAGGCTCTTTCTGAGATTGACATTTTGCTCTCTTTTAGCTCCTACGCTATGCTGGAAAGACAGACCAGCAAGTGGAAATCTGATCTCTGAAATTAAAAATAGAATTATATTAGCTGGTATTCATTTTTTTAACTTTTGTTTTGTATTGGAGCATAGCCAGTTAACAGTGTTGTGATAGTTTCAAGTGAACATTGGAGGGACTCAGCCATACATATATCCATTCTCCCGCAAAGTCCCCTCCCCACCAGGCTGCCACATAACGTTGAGCAGAGTTCCATGTTTATTAGCAGATATCCTTTACTGAATGATAATTACTTAAAGTAACAAAATGAAAACAAGTTTACAATCATTCAAATTAAAAATATGGTTGCATGTTTTGTTGCTAATGTAAATATTTGATTTTGTTCATAGACAACATATTATTCACGTGTGAATTTTGATGAAATCTCAATTAACCAGATCCTTAACCATTTTCAACTTTAAATTTTATTTGTAATCTACCCCTTTTCATTTTGTAGCACATAAAATGCTAGAATCTCAGAGAAAAATCTTGGTATATTTAACAAAAATTCTAACTTATGAAATTTTTTAAACAGCATCTTTGTCAAAGAGAGAATCTGAAGGAGTAAAAACAAATTTGAAATTGTCATTTCTCAGCAAGCTATGATGAGGCTTGTTTTCACTTCTGGTAGAAAACAATTCGAGATTGCTAATAAAGCTTTGAATTTGTAGAGTGCTTGGAAAACTACAAAAGAAATAACCTTTAACTTTAACAGTCCAATATATTTGTGAACTATATCAGTTACAGAAGCTATGTATTTTTTATAAGATTTATTGTTTATGTTGTCTTTGTATGGTTTTGGTATCAGGGTGATAGTGGCCTTGTACAATGAGTTTGGAAGTGTTCCTTTCTCTGCAATTTTTAAAAAGAGTTTTAGAAGGATAGGCATTAGCTCTTCTCTAAATGTTTGATAGAATTCTCCTGTGAAGCCATCTGGTCCTGGGCTTTTGTTTTTTGGGAGATTTTTTTAATCACAGCTTCAATTTCAGTGCTTGTAATTGGGTTGTTCATAATTTCTATTTATTCTTGGTCCAGTCTTGGAAGATTGAACTTTTAAAGAATCTTTCCATAAGATTTATTGTTTAAGAGGTAAAATGTCATTGGAAAGCACAGTACAACACCAGTGTCAATGGAAAACAGTAATTTTTTAATTAAACAAAAAATATATCAGGAGATTATTTAGTTATGGCAAGAGCAGGAGGGAAATTGATATGAAAGAATGTTAAGTAGGGATTGTAATTTTGGCTTTTAAATTAGGTAAGAAAAATGATTTTATCTAATGATATAAAAATTCTAATGAACATGCTGAGTTTATTTTGTATGCACATATATAAGTCCTACTTTATTTTTGGTTGCACTGGGTCTCCGTCGCTTTTGCTTGGCTATCTCTGCTTATGGTGAGTGGGGGACTACTCTCAGTTGTGGTGCATGGGCTTCTCATTGTGGTGGCTTCTCTTGTTGCGGAGCACAAGCTCAGTAGTTGTGGCTCATGGGCCCTAGAGAATGGGCTCAGTAGTTGTGCCACATGGACTTAGTTGCTCTGCAAGATGTGGAATCTTCCCAAACTAGGGACTTAACCCATGTCCCCTGAATTGACAGGCAGATTGTTTCTCCACTCTGCCACCTGGGAGGCCCCATATAGGTACATTTAGAAATATTTTATCTGGATGTTTGGCATCATGTGGGTTTTCTTTCTTAACCCTTTGAAGAGTCACATTAATTTTTTAATCAGTAAAATTGATAAAGTTCTTTGTATGAAGATGCTATCTATATCCTTTACCTTTTTGATGACTGCATTAATAGAAAGTGCTTTCCCCTAAAATTCCAATTGCAGGAGTTTAGAAAACATTGATAGAAGATGAGCATTGTTAAGCTGTTCCCTAGTATAATTTCTTTAGAATTTTCATTGATTTAACTTTTATACATGTTTTCTTTCCTGACTCAAAGTTATAATGTTTGCTTTAAATAACTTTGCATTGAGTGGTATCCCAAGCAGCAATGAGATATTCTAAAATCTAGAGCTGTGCTCTTCAGTAGAACTTTCTATGGGAATAGAAATATTCTTTATCTATATTCTCCAATATGAAAGACCCTTAGCTACATGTTCTGTTGAATACTTGAAATGTGGTTGGGTAACTGAGAAACTAAAATTTTAACTTTAATTAACTTAAATTTAAACTCAAATTGGCACATGTGGCTAGTGGCTATTGTATTGGACAGTCCAGTATTAGTGTTAGTATTAATAGTAGATTTGACCAGGTCTTGACAAACTTTTTCTAAAAGGTTACCAGATAGTGAATGTTTTTGGCTTTGCAAGTCATATAGTCTCTGTTGCAAGTACTCAACTCTGCTCTTGGAATACAGAAGCAGCTGTAGACAACATGGATTTGGCCGTGCTTCAATAAAACTTTATTTATGAATACTGATGTTAGAATTCCACACAATTTTCAAGTTGTATGAAATGCATCTTTCTGATTTTTTTCAACCATTAAAAAATGTAAACTCAGTTCACAAGTCATACAAAAACAGGTGATAAGCTGTAGTTTGTAGAACCTTGACCTAGAGTATTTATAAGTAGCAAAGATAGAGATGTAAAAGTTCATGTATTAATTCAACAAATATTTATTGAGTGGCTGTCATAATGGGTACTATTTTGAGAGCTGAAAATATAGCAAAAAGCAATAAAAATTATAGCCAACATCCATGTTTTTATTAAGTTTACATTCTGGTGGGGTGGGGAGGAGACATTTTAAAAGTGAACAAATAGGAACTTCCCTGGTGGTCCAGTGGCTAAGACTCTGTGCTCCCAATGCAGGGGGCCCTGGTTTCAATCCCTGGTCAGGGAACTAGATCCCACCTGCCAAAACTGAGAGTTCACATGTCATAACTAAAGATCCTGCTTACTGCAATGAAGACCAGAGGTTCTGCATGTCACAACTAAGAGCTGGCACAGCCAAATAAATAAATACTTTTTTAAAAAAATGAATAAATATATGTAAGGTGGTGAAAATGAAGAAATTGTATGAAGAAAATTTTATAATATGAGAAAAACGTGACGATGAAGAATGACATCTTATTATAGAGTAGTTAGGTAAAGCTGGTTTGATAAGGTGACTTTTGAGCACACACCTGAATGAAGAAAGGTGATAGGGCAGGTGGCTGTCTGAGGGAAGAGCATTTTGGTCAGAGGGACGAGTAAAAGCAAAAGTCCTGAGGCAGGAACATGCTTTACCCAATTCAAGTAATAGAAGAGGTAGAAAATTGACAGGAATTATATTTCAACAGAATTAATCCACTTTGGAATTCTTCCATCATTTGCACCATATATATTAATATCAGTAAAGGGAATTAATATTTTTGTCAAAAGAAGTATAGGGACCTTTCCTTCTTAGCTTTCTAGAGCACTTTTTTTTTTTGGAAAATAGTTTAAAACTATGTTGACTGCCAACACATTAAAAATACCCAAATGGACCCCACCATGGAAATTTTTGGAAGTCTTTTTTGGACTGAAGTATGAAGGAATTGCAAAATTATCCATTAAAAACTGTAAACTTTTGCTGTACATATAAATATTTAATAGGCTTCTGGTCTTCAGATGGGAATTCCTTTATCATCTATTCACTACTAGACTTCACAGTTTTATAAAGATGTTTACATTCAAGAAGGGGAAATACACTTCAGTCTGCTTTGTTCCTGTATTTTAAGTATTTTTTAGCACCTAAGAAGAGTATCCATATAGCCTGATTATAGATGGTTTTCTTTTCTTTTCTTTTTGGCTGTGCCACAGCATGTGGGATCTTAGTTCCCTGACCAGGGATTCAGCCTGTGTCCCCTACAGTGAAAACGTGAGTCTTAACCACTGGACTTCCAGGGAAGTCTTAGATGGTTTAAATGTCTCCTTCAAATTTTGAATACTCAGATAGTAAAATCTCCTTTTTTCCCTTGGAAACTGTACTCAGTTCCTTCTGGTGTTATTTACGCCACACAAAGGCTGCTTGAAAAAATATTAAGAGCTATTTAAATATCACTGTCAGAGAGTTTAAAAGGCTCAGGGGACTAGGACCTTTTTTTCTTTAGGTCACCAAATCAAAAGCCATCTTGTTCTGTAATAACTAAAAGGTGTTTTCACATGAAGATTGTTCGTGTGAAACTTTTGAGCTACTTTTCTTTCTTTTTTTTTTTTTGGTTCAGAATCCCTTTAGTGTGCAGTTAAAAGTTTCACAGTTAGCTGAAAAAAAAAAGCTTTAAAAAAACTCCCACTATCAAACTTACAGAAAAGTTGCAATACAGTACAAAAAACTAATTTTTTTTTTTCCGGAAATTTTGAGAGTAAGTTGCTGACATAAAGCCCTATCCACCCTTGACTACTTTAGAGTGTGTTCTACCTTCTCCTACATAACCAGGAAACTATCAAAATCAGGAAATTAACATTGAGACATTACTACAATTTAATGCTCAGACCCCACTCAGATTTCTCCAGTAGCTTCTATAATGCCCTTCACCTCAGGAGAATTTGGCTCAGAATCACATATGCATTTAGTTGTCACGCCTCTTCCCTGTCCTTCAGTCTGGAATAGTTCCTCAGTTGGTCATGACTTTGACACTTTTGAGAATTACAAACCAGTTATTTTGTAAATTATCCCTCAATTAGAGTTCGTTTTCTCATGGTTAGATTTAGATTGTGCATGTCTGGCAGGTATATCACAGAAGTGAAGCTGTGTTCTTTTCATTATCAGTGGACACATAATTTTCATTTGTCCTGTTACTGATAATGATCACTTTACTCAGTTCAGTGGTGTCTACAAGGTTCTTCACTATATAGTTTCTGGTTTTATCTTTGTAATAATATTTTGAGAAGAAGCATTTTGAAACTATGTAAATTTTTCCATTTGTTACTGGACTTTAAATTCATCAACTACTTACTAATGTCAGTATGGACTCATGAATTTATGCTTTTTAATAGGTTGTAATCCAATACTATCATTATAATTTTGATGCTTCCTTGTCTCAGATTTGACCAGTGGGAATCCCTTCAAAATAATTTCCATATCCTTTTAATATATGTTCTTGTTTATGTGAGCACTTCCTTGCTTTGTGGCACAACAAAATGTTCCAGACTCATCTGTCCTTTCCCTCCGCCAGTGCTGGAGTCAGCTCTTTCTCCAAGGAATATGGTTTCTATAAGTTGAGAATGATACTTAGAAATTAATATCCATATCCTGAAAGCTGTTGTGGTGTCGCTGCTCCCAGGGGCTCTCAGTGGACAGAGCTAGAGACCATGTGTGTTATACCATACATATACACACATTTCCATCTATATTTTGTATCAATTTATATATAGTTGAAGCCATGTGTTCCTGCCAGTACTTCCATTTCCAATATAGGACCACAGGTTTCCATATTTATAACTCCCTTCTCTGACAGAGAAAAACCTGTGTCTCATTATCCTTATTCTATTTTTCTTACCTAATCAATCCTCCTTTGTATAAACAGTCATCCACTGCCACTGCATTTCCTCTTCAGTGAAGATTCTTCCCTTGCCTCATTTGGTTTCTGACATCCTGTATTGCAGGCACTGATCTACATGGATACCCTTTTCAACTATTGGGGTCTAATGGGCTTCCCAGATAGCTCAACTGGTAAAAAGTCTACCTGCAATGCAGGAAACCGGTTCGATTCCTGGGTCGGGAAGATCCCCTGATGAAGGGATAGGCTAACCATTCCAGTATTCTTGGGCTTCTCTGGTGGCTCAGACAGTAAAGAATCCACCTACAATGCAGAAGACCTGGATTGGAAAGATCCTCTGGAGGAGGGCATGGCAATCCACTCCAGTATTCTTGCCTGGAGAATCCCCATGGACAGGAGAGCCTGGTGGGCTACAGTCCATGGGGTCGCAAAGAGTCAGACACAACTGAGCAACTAAGCAAGCACACATCCCAGTGCCAAGCTGCCCTTAATATGTGGCTGCCCTCTTCAACCCAATCAAGTTCTGACACTTTGCCTTGGATACATAGAAACTCTCCTCACTCCATTTGGGCTCTTTGGCACCCCCACTGTCCCTATGTGGGTGCCTTGCTAACCCTGTCTGCTCCCTGAAATGAGAGCACCCCTCGGCATAGGTGGCCTCTTCTCTATGCTCAGGCTCTGACTCCTCATGCTAGGCCATCCCTTACTTGGATATGTTCTTCATCACTCCAGCCCAGGTGTTTCTCCTGCCCTTCTCATCCTGCTTAGGCTCTGACTTGCCAATCTGTCTGCCCTTCATGTAGAATCCCTCCTCATCTCATGCTAAATGTGCACCCCACACAGGCACGCTGTTCATATTGGTTGGTTTCCAACAGCCTACCCTGGCCTGTCCCTATTCCTTGTATGGACGTTTCTTTCACCCATCTTGGGTTTTAACACTGCATATTAGGCTGCCCCTTTGCTTATTTTACAAAAGGCTTCCCTGGTGGCTCAGATGGTAAAGACTCTGTCTGCAGTGCAAGAAACCTGGGTTCAATCCTTGGCTAGAAAGATCCCCTGGAGTAGGAAATGGCAACCCACTCCAGTATTCTTGCCTGAAGAATTCCATGGACACAGGAGCCTAGTGAGCTACAGTCCATGGTGTCATAAAGAGTCAGCCATGACTGACTGACTGACTAATGCTTGCTTATTTAAAAAATATTTGCATTTTTCCTGCACTTAGGCTTTGCTGCTAACATCTAATGGGTGGTGTGTTAAACTTTAATATTAAGATAGAATGTAAGTGCAGTGACTGTATTTTTCAAAACAAAAATTGAAATACGTCTGAAATGTAGATTATTTGAAATCAGTGGTATCTGGAGCAGTTATGGGTATATGATCAGCATTGAAATAAAGAACAAATGGAGAGTTTCCGTTTCTAGTAGTAGAGGAGGTTGGTCTCGTTGAACCAACCTTCCAGCAGGTAACAATTATAATTCTGGACAAAATATGAAAAATCTATTACCTGTAGGAATTGGAAAATAACCAAAACCAACCTGTTTTTAAGGCTGTTTTGCTCAAAGGCAGGTCCCAGTTTTAGCATCTGGGTGACCAAAACTTGAATAGATAATCCACAGTTTTACTGGCTTAAAAAACCATAGCAATCACAAGCAATCATAGGAGCAAAGGGGGAAATCCTAGAGTGGAGAGGGTAGAGAGGGCTTTTTGTGTATAAATGCTCTAGCTGGACCAAATCTTTAGCTAATCCTTGAACTATACTTGTATGGGTCACACCCTGAGCAGTCCATCTGAGGTGAAAGTAACTGAACAGAAATTTACGCTTCTGCAAGAGTGACCAATTTGTGCCAGTTTTCCTGAGGCTGTGAAAGTTCTGTAGTCTTGGAAAACCTTCAGTCCCAGGTGTACTGGGACACTGATTACCCTAGATGCTTCCCACCACAATGAAACAGAATAAAGTTTAACTATGTGCTTTAAAAAGTAAAATAAACAAAGAAAATCTCCTATATCCTTCAAAGGAACATAACAAACTCCAGAAATTCTGTAACATATCTTTATAATTTTCAGGGTACAATCCAGAATTATTAGGTTATTTGAATAAGCAGGAAAATGTGACCCATACTCAAGAGAAGAGGAAATCATAGGTGACTAACCCCAAAATGATATAGATATTAGAATTGGAGGACAAGACTCTTAAACAGTGTAATAATTATACTCAGATGCAAAAGAAAATGTGGTTGTAATGAATTAACAAATAGGAAATCTAGCAGAGAGACTATGTGTAGTGTGCTCAGTCACACAATTGTGTCCGACTTTTTGTGACCCCATGGACTGTAGCCCACCAGGCTTCTCTGTCCATGGGATTCTCCAGGCAAGAATACTGGAGTGGGTTGCCATTTCCTACTCCAGAAAGAGACTATAAAAAAGATCAAAATAGAATTCTAGAACTAAAAATTACAGTATCTGAAATAACAAACTCACTGAATAGGCTTGTTAGCACATTAAGATGACAGAAGAAAGGATAATGAACTTGAAGATTCATTAATGAAAGTATTCAATCTGAGCAACAGAGAAAAGAACTTTAAGGGGAAAAGAACAGGACTTCAAGAAAATGTAGGAATATGAAAAAATCTAACATGTACATGTAGATGAAGTCCTTGAAGAAAAAGGGCAAAAGATGGAGGAGAAAAAGAATTTGAAGAAATAATAGCTGAAAAATTACAAGGTTTGGTGAAAAACACAATTTTACAGATAAGGAGTTGGGTGGACCCATGTGAGATAAATGCAAATAAAATCACACCTAGGCATATAGTAGTTAAACTGCTAAAAACTAAGGAGAAAATCTTGAAAGCATTCAGAGAAAAAGAATATATAAAGGAAAACAATGATAGAAAATATTCTTCCCATCAGTAACAATAGAGGATAAGAACGTAGTGGAATGCCATCTATAAAGTGACAGAAGAAAACTGTCAGTCCATAATTCTATGTCAAGTAAAAATATCCTTCAAATTTTAAGGCAAAATAAAGATACTTCCAAATAAATGTAAAGTTGAGAAAAGTCATTCATACAGTTGCACTAGTAGATATGCTGAAGAAAGATCTTTAGACTGAAACAAGACAATACCAGATAGGAACTCGGGTCTTTATGGAAAAATTAAAATACCAGACTAAATACAGAATAGTAATTTTTTCCTCTTAATCTCTTTAAAATATAATTTCTGCATGGATTCTTTTTATTCTCCTTAAGACACTTTAGGAAGGATGTAGGTAATAGTCCTGCTCTGGAGAGGAAATCAGCAAGTAAATCTTCCAAAGTGGCATCCTTATTAAATTTAGAAGGCTCAAATCTGAAAAAAATTTACTCCAAAAAGCTAATATTTATAATCCTTTTTGTTTCAGATATAAAACCAAATGTGGAACTGAAAAGCACTCAAGAGCAGTCTGTGCCCACAGGTAACAACATCAGATCTTTCCTCTCTAAAAATATACCTTTACTGAATAGTTCAAATGAAGAGGAATATTCTGATTGCAATAAAAATGCTATGGAAATGTGTTGTGGAAAAAATGAAGTTCCTGATACAATAATAATGCATCCGTTTATATCATATAAGTTATCTGACATCACAGAGCCAAACCACCCCACCCAATGTTTTTTATTTTTTCAGTTTTTTTTTTATTTTATTTAAAAAATATTTCAGCTGACTCATTTGATTTAAGACAGCTTTTGTTGAACAATATCATAGCTTATAAAACTTGTGCTTTTCACTCAGGAACAGTGGTCAGCAAACTTTATTTGTAAAGGGCAAGAGAGTAAATATTTTAGACGTTGTGGGCCGTATATGGTCTCTGTTGTATATTCTTCTTTATATTTTTTACAATCTTTAAAACTGTAAAACCATTCCTACTTCCTGGGTCTATATATTAGTAAAAATAGGCCATGGCTCGATTTGGCCTTAGGCCATGGTTTGCTGACCCTTGCTCCAGAATAAACTATAAATACTTAAAATAATCTATTTCCTAAAAATAAATTCTGTGTTTTCTCTATTGATATACTCACTTTGTTTGAATCAAAGCTTTTGCTATATTACAAAATTTACCACACAGGCGTCTTTATTTTACTCTGAGTTGTAACCTTATGTTTTAATTGAACATGTACCTCATATCAGTTGTTCAGACGTGCACTGTATATCTATCATTTCAGGCTTGAGAAAAGAAAACTATTGTTTAGAGCAGTGTCTTAGTGTCTAAGAGTATATGATATGCAGAAATGAGAAACTTTACCTGAATCCATGACGACTACATTTTCAGGACCTCTTAGTCATGTATCGTATGTGATATGTTTCCATTTTACTCCTATATTCCAGTAAAATGTCCTGTTCCACGTGTCCAGTCATGGTTGCAGCAGAAAGGAAGCCACTGCAGAGTTTCTATCACCTCTCCTGTTTCAGCTCCTTAGTGCTGCAGAATTCAGTGTTTTTGACTATTTGTTGCATGTAATAGGTTCTCAGCAAATATTTTATTGAATATTGGGAAGGAGTTTGATGGCAAGTGGGTCTTTTCTGTTCATTTCTTTTGTTATCATTTTTTTATTAAGCTACCATGCTTATATGGAAAAAATTCTACCTATGTCATGCCTTCTTCCTTACTTCTATTATTTTCGATATTTATTGTAAAAAATTGTGTCTTTGTTAAACTTAATTATTAGCAAGTTTGTTGTTTATTTAACCATGCTTTTATCATATCTACTACCTTTTACTTAGGAACTCCCATAGCACTTTGTATTTCCCTTAATCTCTTGTCCGAGTCTACATTTTAGACTTATCTCTTGTCTAAATCTTGCATTGTGTTTGTGGGTTTGTTTTATCTACATCTGTGAATTATCCACTCTTTGAATACAGGAATTATGACCTATTCATATCTGTAGCCTTGTCAACATTTAGTAAATGTTTGAAGAAATAAAAGAATTTGGGGGCCAATATGCTTTCTACAAAATCACATTTATAATGTGAGCAGAAAGGGAAAATAGAATTTGGTGTACAGAAGCTTATAGGCTTCCTCTCAGAAAAGCATCTTTCCCAAATTGAGTTTTGCCAGTAGTCTCAGGCTCAGTATTTCTCATCACTATATGTTAATATTCTTGGTCTTAACATCTTACTGAATATCCTAAAATACACCAAAGGAGAGAGAATTTCTATCCAGAAGGAACTTGAGTGGAATTTAAGGTGAAAGAACTATTCAAGAAAGCAATGTCTAATTGAAAGGCAAATAAACCTTGGGCATATTTCTAAAATTTCACATATGTCTTGCTTGGGTGTATGTGAAAGGATATTGTCTGTCATTTAGGGATTGGATAAAGCTGAAATGGGAGTCTTACTTAATACACTTTTATAAAAATCCTTTAAAGTTACTTCATAGTTAAAATTCTTTTTTATCTCCTAGAAGGTTCAGAGCTTTTGAATGACTACGATTTAACCAAAGCTCATGAAACAGAAAATGTGGATGGTACAGAAGGCCCAGCCAATGAGGATGAAGACATAGGAGGTGAGCCATAGTGTATAGACCAAAACTAAAGAGACGATTGAGGCTCAGTATGGAGAAGAAATCAGGAAAACTTATATATGTGGATTGAGTTGGGAGGAATTCAGTTTTTTTCACCTTACAAATATTTGCATTTAATAATTTGCTGTAGGATAGCAGATTTTGAGAATTTAAGTGTTCAAGCTATAATAACTTCATTTAAAAAAAAATTTTAAATTACTTTTATTGGGGTATAACAGCAAAAGAGACACAGATGTAAAGAACAGACTTTTGGACTCTGTGGGAGAAGATGAGGGTGGGATGATTTGAGAGAATAGCATTGAAACATGTATATTATCATATGTGAAATGGATGGCCAGTCCAGGTTTGATGAATGAGACAGAGTGCTCAGGGCTGGTGCACTGGGATGACCCTGAGGGATGGGATGGGGAGGGAGGTGGGAGGGAGGGTCAGGATGGGAAACACATAAACACCCATGGCTGACTCATGTGAATGTATGGCAGAAACCACCACAATACTGTAAGGTAATTAGCCTCCAATTAAAATAAATTTTAAAAAAATAAAAAATACTTTTATTAGGGTATAGTTAATTTACAATGTTGTGTTAGTTTCTGCTGCTGCTGCTGCTAAGTTGCTGCAGTCGTGTCCGACTCTGTGTGACCCCACAGATGGCAGCCCACCAGGCTCCCCCATGCCTGGGATTCTCCAGGCAAGAACACTGGGTTGCCATTTCCTCTCTAGTACATGAAAGTGAAAAGTGAAAGGGAAGTCGCTCAGTCGTGTCCGACTCTTAGTGACCCCGTTGGACTGCAGCCTTCCAGCCTCCTCTGTCCATGGGATTTTCCAGGCAAGAGTACAAAAGTGGGGTGCCAAATGTTAGTTTCTACTGTACAGCAAAGTGAATCAGTTAAATATAAATATATATCTACTCTTTTAGATTCTTTTCCCATATAAGTCATTACAGAGTATTTAGTCGAGTTCCCTGTGCTAACAGTAGCTTCTTATTAGTTATCTATTTTATATATAGTAGTGTGCATATGTAAATCTCAATCTCCCAATTTATCCCTCCCCTCCTTCCCCCTCAGTAACCATAAGTTTGTTTTCTATGTTTGTGACTCTATTTCTGATTTGTAAATAAATTAATTTGTAACATTTTTAAAGATTCTACATATAAGTGATATCATATAATATTTGTCTTTGTGTCTGACTTAGTTCACTCACTATGACAATCTCTAGGTCCATCCATGTTGTTGCAAATAGCGTTATTTCACTCCTTTTTATGGCTGAGTAATATTCCATTGTATATATGCACCATATCTTCTTTCTTCATTCATCTGTGATGGTCATTTAGCTTGCTTCCATGTCCTGACTATTGTAAATAGTGCTGCAATGAACATTGGGTTTCATGTATCTTTACAATTTATAGTTTTCTCTGAGTATATGCCCAGGAATGAGATTGCTATATCATATGGTAACTATATTTTTTGTTTTTTTGAGGAACTTCCATACTCTTTTCCATAGTGACTGTACCAATTTATATTCCCACCATAGCATAAGAGGTATCCCTTTTTTCCACACTCTCTCTAGCATTTATTGTTTGTAGGTTTTTTGATGATGGCCATTCTGACCAGTGTGAGGTGGTACCTTACTGTAGTTTTGATTTGCGTTTCTCTAATAATCAGTGATGTTGAGCATCTCTTCATGTGCTTTCTTGATCATCTGTATGTCTTCTTTGGAGAAATGTCTATTTAGATCTTTAGCCCTTATTTTGGTTCAGTTGGTTGCTTTTTTGATATTGAGCTGCATGAGCTATTTGTATATTTTGGAGATTAATCTCTTGTTGGTCACTTTGCAAATATTTTTCCCCATTCTGTTGGTTGTCTTTTCATATTTCATTTTTTAAAATAACATGTTTATTTTGCCCTTTTCTGTTATTAAAGTAATACATGTTCATGATAGAAAGTTTGTCTAGGATGTTTTCCACCAGTTCTCTAGGTACCAACTGGGCAGCCAACAATTCAATTCAATTCTTATGCTAATTTCTAGAATTATTACAGAACTCATAGAACTCAGTCCTACAAGACTGCCCTCACTCAGACTTCAGTTGAAAGTTCCAGGTCCCCGGGTTACCTGCCCTTCTGTCCAACTTGACTACAGATTTAGGATTTCCCATACCACCCTCCCTTCAGGTTTGATCCTTTGCTTGAATGACTCACAGAATTTAGGAAAACACTTTACATACTATTACTGGTTTATCATAAAGAACACAACTCAGGAATAGCCAAATGGAAGAGGTACATAGGGCAAGTTATGGGATGAGGAGTCCAAAACTTCCATGCCCTCTCTGGGCAAACCGCCCTCTCAGCAGCTTGATGTCATCACCAGACACTCTGAATCTTACAGTTCAAAAGTATTATAGAGCTCAATCTCCAGTTCCCTTCCTGGAGGTTGGTGGGTGACGCTGAAAGTTCCAGTCCTCTAATCACTTGATGCTTCAGGTGACCAGCCCATCCTTAGGCTATTTAGGGGCTGCAACCTAAGTTACTTCAGTAACATAAACTCAGGTGTTATTGAAAGGGGCTTGTTATGAATAACAAAAGACACTCTTATCACTCAGGGAATTCCAAGGGTTTTAGGAACTTCAAATAGATGGGGAAACAATGGAAACAGTGAGAGAGAATTTATTTTGGGGGGGCTCCAAAATCACTGCAGATGGTGATTGCAGCCATGAAATTAAAAGACGTTTGCTCCTTGGAAGAAAAGTTATGACCAACCTAGACTGCCTATTAAAAAGCAGAGACATTACTTTGCCAACAAAGGTCCATTTAGTCAAAGTTATGGTTTTCCAGTAGTCATGTAAGGATGTGAGAGTTAGACTATAAAGAAAGTTGAGCACTGAAGAATTGATGCTTTTGAACTGTGGTGTTGGAGAAAACTCTTGAGAGTCCCTTGGACAGCTAGGAGATCCAACCAACCCATCCTAAAGGAAATCAGCCCTGAATATTTATTAGAAGGACTGATGCTGAAGCTGAAATTCCAATACTTTGGCCACCTGATGGGAAGAAGTGACTCATTTGAAAAGACCCTGATGCTGGGAAAGATTGAAGCTGGGAGGAGAAGGGGACAACAGAGGATGAGATGGTTGGATGGCATCACTGACTCAATGGACATGAGTTTGAGTAAACTCTGGGAGTTGGTGATGGACAGGGAGGCCTGGTGTGCTGCAGTTCATGGGTCGCAAAGAGGCAGACATGACTGAGTGACTTAACTGAACTAGGAACTTCATACCAGGAACCTGGGACAAAGACCAAATGTATATTTTGTCTCTGACCACTAATCTCTTATAGCAAAAGCATCATATAAGTCAAAAGATACTGGTACTTCACTAGAGTCACATTCAGTCATTAATTAGTCTAGTCCATCATCATATCATATGAAAATGTCTTCAGGGGTGAGCCCACTCAGATTTGTGTGCTTCTATTTGATCTTGTCAAGTTACAAAGGCACAGGTAGTCTCAGCAATACATGGTTTCATCTTCTCAAGCATTTGGTGTAATTGAGCTAAAGTGAAAGTTGCTCAGTTGCATCTGACTCTTTGTGACCCCACAGTCTGTAGCCTGCCAGGCTCCCCTGTCCATGGAATTCTCCAGGCTAGAATACCAGAGTGAGTTACCTTCTCTAGAGGATCTTCCCAAACCAGGGATTGAACCCAGCTCTCTCGCATTGCAGGTGGATTCTTTACCTTCTGAGCCACCCGGGAAGCCCATAATTGAGCTAGAAGACAGTGTTATTCCCTTGCTCTGAGCCTCTGTTGACATTGTAATATGATATTAGATTTCCTTCATTTGCATAGCCCATTGATTCATTCTTTTACCCTGAACTACTGTTCCTCCTTCTCTCCATTTATTTATACCTAAACTTTTCCACATTTGGAAGGAACTTTAGATTTAGCAACTGTGCTGTTCTAGATTTCAGGCAACATACTAGTGTAGTAAGTGCTTCCCCTTCAGTTCATTTCTATTCATATAGGGTAGAATTACTTAGCTATATAACCACTGGGCTATTTTTTTTTTTACCACCAGGCAATAGCTACTTTCAAGTGTTAACCTTGATTTTGTCAAATAGAATGAAGGCACTACCTGCCCTGCCAGGCCTTTAGGAATTCTGACATAAAGGTGTAAAACTATAGTTATAATTTCTTGCCTAGGAATCATCCCTGTTTCTGGCACTTGTAGTTGCATCCCAGGTCCTGTGACCACAGGGCATCAGATTGGAAAGAGAAAGTTGAGGTATATGGAGAAGAAAACAAAAAGTTTATTTATCATACCAGTGTCCTCTCTCCTTGGAAAGAATCATATAGTCAGACCATCATCTTCCTCTCATGAAAAAAGTTGCATAATCATACCAGCAGCCTCTCACCACCCTCTCTTCCCCAGAAAAACAGAGGAATCCCTCTAGTGGGAACAATGCTGCCTTAGTCCTATTATGTTGTATCTTTTTTTTTAATGTTTTAATCTATTAAAAATTTTTTTGTGGTAAAAGTCACATAACATAAAACATACTATTTTAACCATATTTAATACAGTTTAGTGGCACCAAGTGCATTCACGTTATTGTGCAACTCTCACCATCGTCCATCTCCTGAATTTTTTACCTTCCTAAATTGAGACTCTGTCCCCATTAAATACTAACTCCCCGTTCCCCCTCCCCACCCTCTATCCCCCAGCCCCTTCTGTCTCCCAGTGTACTATCTGACTCCATGAATTTGACTATTCTAGGTGTCTTGTGTAGATGGAATCAAACAGTATTTGTCTGCACCTGATGTATATTGGAATGCATTTTAAGGTCAACTTAAAATTTAATATATATCCTACAAACAGATTGTATCTTCTTTTTTTTTTACTCTTGAAAACATGTTAACCAACTCTTCATGCCTCCATCTTCCCCTGTTTTAAACAAGGAGTATTTCAAATGCTTGTTCCAATTTTCTATGAAACTTATTCTGAGAAGAATCTCTCTGACTATTCATTATTTGGCATTATAAGCTGTAAAGTGTGTTCCTTTCTCTGATAAAATGTGATTTGATAATCCAAATGTGTTCAATATCTTCTATTCCAATTCTTTTATAGTACTTGGACTCTGCATCTATCACCAGGTAAGCAAAACTCAGTAGAGTCAGTGTCTGTTTTGTCAAAATCCACTTGTAGCCCTACTGGGGCTACTGACATTGGTTCAGTATAATCCACTTACCACCTATGCATGGGGTCTTCCCCCTGAGGAATCCCCCCATAGCCATCTGCAGCCTCTGTTTCTTTTGTTGGCATACTGAATAGTTCTTGTTGGCATTTTGAGCCTCAAAGAGTGCAAAAGGAATATGTCCAGATTCAGCCCTCTGCACTACTTTGGTCCCCAAATGTCTACTCATTTCATGGACCCAGGTTGCCATCCCAAGCTAATATACCACAATATCCAACCACAATATCCATGGATGACTGATCATCATCTAGTCTAGAAGGAGGTTCTGTTGAACATCAACCTGTCCTACTTTAATGTACTCTCCAGTTTCCATAGTGATTTCTGCAGGGTTCTACTCCATGTGGGCATCCCTTTAATAGGCCAGATTTCTATTGCCTTTTGCCTATCAATATGGCCAGGTCATTGACCATCACACATTAGTCAGGTAAAAACCAAAACATAGAGGCTTTCATTATTGTTCAATTCTTCCATCACTGCTAGGAAAGCAGTGTGTAATTCATCCCACCAAACTGAATTGTTTTTATCTTCTTAAAGAAAGTCTTTCAAATAGGATATCGGCTATTTACCTTGAACTGCCAACCATACATCAAGCAGACCTTTGTTGGTCAGTCAAGAGGTGTTTGGGCTTCCCAAGTGGTGCCAGTGGTAAAGAATCTTATGATACAGGAGACATAAGAGACTTGGGTTCAATCCCTGGGTCTGGAACATCTCCTGGAGTAGGTATTGGCAACCCACTCCAGTATTCTTGCCTGGAAAATTCCTTGAACAGAAGAGCCTGGCAGGGGCCGCAAAGAGTCAGACACAACTGAGCGACTAAACACAAGAACTGTTTATAGGGGAAAGAGACTCACAGACATAGAGAACAAATTAATGGTTGCTGGAGTTGGGGCAAGGAGAGGATGCTGGGAAGGGATAGTTTGGGATGGACATGTATACTCTGCTATATTTAAAATGGATAACCAACAGGGATCTACTGTATAGCACATGGAACTCTGCTCAATGTTATGGGGCAGGTTGGATGGGAGGGGAGTTTGGGGAGAGTAGATACATGTATATGTATGACTGAGTCCCTTCACTGTCCACCTGAAACTATCACAACATTGTTAATTGGCTATACCCCAATAAAAAAATAAAAAGCTTAAAAAAAAAGAGCAGTTTATAGGGCACTGTCCCAGTGATGATAGAATCTGGCAGCTCCTTACACAGTTCCAAAGTCAGTCCTAATAGAAAAGAGGCTCCCTGCTTATATCTCCAGCTTGCATTCTCTTGTAGCATAATCCTGTGTAAGCCATTTCCATTTTCTTGTGGCACTCTTCTGGGCCTTGCCCTGCTCATTAGAACATTTTTCTGATACCATCTAAGATACCATGGGTATTTCAGATATTGAGATTATTGTTTGTCCTGCAGTCATTGGGGCAGTTTCAATTAATGTCTGATATAAGCCTACTACTTTCCCCTCAAGTAGAAATTCTCTATTCTGTCATCGCCATAGGTGTCACTAGGAAGCACTCCCAGGGTTTTGCCATAAGCCCCAATCTGTGCTCCACATAGAACTGTTGCATAGAATTTGTCCACACCAGTGCTCCAGCTTCTCTTCTACCCTGTGTGGACTTGGGCAGTCTTATTCATCCTCATTTAGTATGTCCAATTAATATTACTTGAAGGATAGATTTTCATGCCTCCTGTTCTACAAAAGAGTTCCCTGGTCAGACACAGCAACCATTCCCATAATACATCCAGGTAAAAGAGATGCAATCACTTAGGACATACCAGTTTTCCTCCAAACTTTCACCTTAATCCATCAACCCTTATATTCGTTTTTTTAAACAAATGGAAGTATAGTTGATTTACAGTGTTCTGTTAGTTGCTGGTATACAGCAAAGTGATTCAGGTGTACATGTTGTTCAGTCACCCAGTCATGTCCGACTCTTTCCAACTCCATGGACTGCAGCACGTTAGGCCTTTCTGTCCCTCAATATCTCCCGAAGTTTGCCTAAGTTCATGTGCATTGTATTGGTGATGCCATCCAGCCATCTCATCCTCTGATGCCCTCTTCTCCTTCTGCCCTGAATCTTTCCCAGCATTAGGGACTTTTCCAATGAGTCTGCTGTAAATCACATCAGATGACCAAAATACTGGAGTTTCAGCTTCAGCATCAGTCCTTCCAATAAGTATTCAGGGTTGATTTCCCTTAAGATTAACTGGTTTGATCTTGCTGTCCATGGGACTCTCAGGAGTCTTCTCCAGCACCACGGTTCAAAGGCATCAATTCTTTGGTACTCCACCTTCTTTATGGTCCAGCTCTCACAACCATACATGACCACTGGGAAGACCATAGGCTTGACAATACGGACCTTTGTCAGCAGAGTAAAGACTGTCTAGGTTTGTCATAGCTTTCTTGTCAAGAAGCTAATGCCTTCTAATTTCATGGCTGCAGTCACCATCCTCAGTGATTTTAGAGCCTAAGAAGAGGACATTCATCACTACTTCCATCTTTTCCCCGTCTATTTGCATGAAGTAATGGGGCTGGATACCATGATCTTAGTTTTCTTAATATTTAGTTTTAAGCTGGCTCTTTCACACTCCTCCTTCACCCTCATCAAGAGGCTCTTTAGTTCCTCTTCACTTTCTGCCATTAGAGTGGTATCATCTGCGTATCTGAGTTTGTTGATGTTGCTCCCACCCATCTTGATTCCAGCTTTTAACTCATCTAGCCCAGCATTTCTCATGATGTGCTCAGCGTATAGATTAAACAAACAGGTGACAGCAGACAGCCCTATTGAAGTCCTTTCTCAATCTTGAACCAATCAGTTATTCCATACAGGGTTCTAACTGTTGCTTCTTGACCCACATACAGGTTTCTCAGGAGACAGATAAGATGGTCTGTTATTCTGGTATTCAGTTTTGCATATATATATATACGTAAATATATACTATTTTTCATGTTCTTTTCCATTATGATTTATACAAGATATTGAATATAGTTCTTTATGACTTTGTTGTTTATCTATTTTATATATAGTAGTTTGTATCTGCTAATCCCAAATTCCTAATTTATTTCTCCCTCAGCTCCTTTCCCCTTTGGTAACCTATAAGTTTGTTTTCTAAGTCTGTGAGTCTGTTTCCATTTCATAAATAAGTTTATTTGTGTCACATGTTAGATTCCATGTATAAGTGATATCATATGATATTTGTCTTTTTCTATCTGACTTACTTCACTTAGTATGACAGTCTCTAGGTCTATCCATGTTACCTCAAATGGCATTATTTCATTCTGTTTTATGTCTGAGGCTGGTGACTCAGTGGTAAAGAATCTGCCTGCCCTTGCAGGAGACGTGGGTTTGATTCCTGGGTGGGGAGGATTCCCTGGAGAAGGAAATAGCAGCCCACTACAGTGTTCTTGCCTGGGAAATCCCAGGGACAGAGGAGTCTGGCAGGCTACAGTCCATAAGGTTGTGAAAGAGTTGGACAAGGCTTAGCAACTACACAATAATAACAAGTATTCCATTGTATATATACACCACATCTTTACACATTCATCAGTCGGTGGATATTTAGGTTGCTTCAGCATCTTGGCTGTTGTAGATAGTGCTGCAGTGAACACTGGGCCACACGTATCTTTTTGAACTGTAGTTTTGTCTGGATATATGCCCAGGAGTGGGATTGCTGGGTCATATGACAACTCTATTTTTAGTTTTTTGAGGAACCTCCTTCCTGTTTTCCATAGTAACTGCACCAATTTACATTCCCACCAACAGTGTTGGAGCGTTCTCTTTTCTCCACACCCTCCCCAGCATTTATTATTTGTAGACTTTTTCATTAAGGCCATTCTGATCAGTGTGAGGTGGAACCTCATTGTAATTTTGATTTGCATTTCTCTAATAATTAGTGATTTTGAACATCTTATCTTGTCCCTGTTGGCCTGTTGGCTTATTGGCATGTATGTTTTCTTTGGAGAAATGTCTATTTAGGTCTTCATCCCAGTTTTTTAAATTACACCTCTAAGTTAGCCTCCTCCACAGGGGTTAATTTTACAATATTAGGTAAGGGAGATGTTTCCCAATCAGACATAATATCCATTCTTATAAAACATTCAGGTAAAGGAGGCACAATTTCTCCAAACAAAACCTGTTTAAAACATCCCAATTTTCATCCAAACCACCACCTTAATCCTATCAAACCTTACATTTCTATATTCTCTCAATCTAATTGAAGCCAGGAAGATCCCCTGGAGAAGGAAATGGCAACCCACTCCAGTATTCTTGCCTGGAGAATCCCATGGACAGAGGAGCCTGGTGAGCTACAGTCCACAGGGTCACAAAGAGTCGGACACGACTGAGCGACTTCACTCACTTCACTCACTTAGGGCTCCACTAACAAGTTCAGGTACCATGTTGCTTGAAGTACCCATGTCATGGAGTTCCAAAACCTTTTCTTCTCCTCTCTCCTGACTGACAGAAGACTTTGGGTCCCTAAGTGACAGGTTGAGCTGGGGACCCTGGCTCTTTTGTTATGACAGAGATTAATCTGCCTGACTTGCTTTAGATGATTTCAGATCAGATTTCTCACTGCGATCTTTACCTTCTGGTTTTTATACTGGAGTGAATAGAGGAGATTTTGTTGTCGTTTAGTCATTGAGTCATGTCTGACTCTTTGGGGCCCTTTAAAGCAGGGGAACTAGCAGGGGGTCCCTTTGGTCCACCCAACTTTCCATAAGACTGACTTTCCAGGGATAACCAGTCCTTATTGTTGTTCAGTCGCTAAGTCTTGTCTGACTCTTTGCGACCCCATGGACTGTAGCACGTCAGGCTTCCCCATCCTTCACTATCTCCCAGAGTTGCTCAAATTCAAGTCCATTGAGTCAGTGATGGTATCTAACCATCTCATCCTCTGCTGCCCCCTTCTCCTCCTGCCCTCAATCTTCCCCAACATCAGGATCTTTTCCAGTGAGTCGACTCTTCTCATCAGGTGGCCAAATATTGGAACTTCAGTTTCAGCATCAGTCCTTCCAGTGAATATTCAGGGCTGATTTCCTTTAGAATTGACTTGCAGTCCAAGGGACTCTCACGAGTCTTCTCCAGCACCACAATTTGAAAACATCAATTCATCAGCATTCAGCCTTCTTTATGGTTCATCTCTCACATCCGTACATGATTACTGGAAAAACCACAGCTTTGACTATGTGGATCTTTGTCAGCAAAGAGATGTCTCTACTTTCTAGTATGCTGTCTAGGTTTGTCATAGCTTTCCTTCCAAGGAGCAAGCATCTTTTAATTTCATGGCTGCAATCACCATCTACAATGATTTTGGAGCCCAAGAAAATAAAATCTGTCACTGCTTCCACTTTTTCCCCTTCTGTTTGCCATAAAGTGATGGGACAAGATGCCTTCATCCTAGTTTTTTGAATGTTGAGTTTTAAGCTTTTTAAGCTTTTAAGCTTTAAGTTTTAAGCTTTTTCCACTCTCCTCTTTCACCCTCATTAAGAGGCTCTCTAGTTCCTCTTCACTTTTGGCCATTGGAGTGGTATCATCTACATATATGAGGTTGTTGATAGTTCTCTCAGCAATCTTGATTCCAACTTGTGCTTCATCCAGCCTGGCATTTCGCATTATGTACTCTGCATATAAGTTAAATAAGCAAGGTGACAATATACAGCCTTGTCATACTCCTTTCCCAGTTTTAAACCAGTCAGTTCTCCCATGTCTGATTCTGACTATCGCTTCTTGACTCACATACAGGTTTCTCAGGAGACAGGTGAGGTGGTCTGGTATTCCCATCTCTTTAAGAATTTTCCACAGTTTGTTGTGATCCACACTGTCAGGGGCTTTAGTGTAGTCAATGAAGCAGAAGTGGATGTTTTTCTGGAATTCTTTTGCTTTTTCTATGATCCAACAGACGTTGGCAATTTGATCTCTGGTTCCCCTGCCTTTTCTAAATCCAGCTTGTACATCTGGAATTTCTTGGTTCATGAAGCCTAGCTTGAAGGATTTTGAGAATAACCTTGCTAGCATATGAAATGAGTGTAACTGTATGGTAGTTTGAACACTTTTTAGCATTGTTCTTCTTTGGGACTGGAGTGAAAACTGACCTTTCCCAGTCCTGTGGCCACTGCTGAGTTTTCCAAATCTGCTGACATATTGAGTGTGGCACTTTAAGAGCATCATCTTTTAGGATTTGAAATAGTTCAGCTGGAGTTCCTAAGGCCCACTTGACTTCGTACTCCAAAATGTCTGAGTCTAGGTGAGTGATCACACCATCGTGGTTATCCGAGTCGTTAAGACACTTTTTGTATAACTTTTCTGTGTATTCTTGCCACCTCTTCTTAATCTCTTCTGTTTCTGTTAGAGATAGCAAAGGACTTGGCCAGGAGCATGTTTTTCATATACAAACCAACCAAATCCTGAGTCTATACCCCCCCAGCTACTATCTCCTTATCTAAATCTCATGAACTCAACTAATATTTCCCTTGCCTGTAATCAATCCAGGGCCAAGTACCAGACAACTAGAGACCACTTGTCACAAAGCCTGCTGTAATTATTCAAACCAACCAGTCCTTAACTGTTTATCCTGCCTGCCTTGCCTTTTCTCAGAAAGTCCACTGAGGGCTCTTAGCCTAGGATTTTCCTTGCTCTTTTCTGTATTCTAACTGGCACTGGCACTTTCCCCTGTGGCCCTGTTTGTTATGTGGTGACCCCTTCTATGGATCATGTGAGTGTAATAAACTTCTTCCTTCCAGGCCTCATTCTCATCTCCTTCTGTGGCTGCAGTAACTTTACCATGCTATATACAACAGGTGCATGCTTATGAGTTAGGAGATAGATGGGCTCCAGGTTAGACATTTACAAGTGGCCTCCTGTTTGCATTTCATGGGGCAGGAAGAAGTGGGCTTCATGCTGGATACTTACAGTTAGCCTCCTGTTTGTATTTCCTGAGACAAGAGATAGGTGGGCTCTAGTTAAGGCATTTACAATCAGCCTCCTGTTTGCCCACCAAAATGCAAGTAACAGAAGAAACAGGGTAAATAGCCAGTCTTTGTCTCTTGTAAAAACCTTAAGATAATAGTCATGGCAAGGACAAAGAGGGGCAAAACCCTGTTTGTGTGAAAGAGTAAAGGATCTCAGCCCCCCCCCACACACACACACACTTTGGGACAACAGAGACACTACACATGCGCAGAAAGGCTCCTTGGGGTCAAAAATCAGAGGTTAATGCCAGGCCATAGTGAGTCTTGCTTTTCCAAGAAGGCTTCACTTCAAGATTCTTCTTGGCTAAGGGTGCTTCCACACCTCAGGGGAGAGTCCTGAGACAAATTAACTGGTGGGCTGGTGGGAGGGGACAAAAAAAGATGATTGGGCTAAGGGAAGACAAAGACCTAAAAACCTGCCCCCTGATAAAGAATTTAAACTTCCCAAAGGTGCAGTTCTTTGAGTTCACCTGTGTGCCTTTGTGCATGTACTTTCCTTTTTAATAAACTTATTACTTTACTCTTCACCTTCTACCTCCTCACCTGAATTTGTTCTTGACTAGGCAGACAAAGACTAGGGACTCAGACCCTAACTGCTGACCCCTGTGGTCCAGTGGTTAGGACTCCCAGTCTGGGAAGCTAAGACCTTGCTTCTAGCTGCTGCTTACTGCTACTTGCTGTAAGCTGCCTCTTACTGCTGTATATGTTTGAAATCAATCAGAACACCCCCTTAATCTACAGCATTTACTATGACCTGGGTAATAGGCATATTCAGTGAGTGACTATCTTGGTTGTCATAAAGTCAGTCTCATCTGGCTTTCATATGAAACATATCAGCTGCTTCATCTGGGTTGTCCTACTTGGCACTTACAGAGGGAGTTGGATGGTCCTCTTTCTCAGCGTAAGCAGACCTTATGTTGGCTTTTATCCAGTCCATCAGGCTGACCATTTCCTCCTGGAAAACATGCTGTGTGTCTGGCTGGGTCTTAACCATCTGCAGTTGTTTCATAGTCAGCAGTGGGTCCTTTATCAACCCAGACATGCTCTTCCACTCTATAGCATTCAGAACTAAAGACAGTGCCCCTGAGTTAGTGACTCTCACAATCTGTTTTACTAAAAGTTCTCCAGGAAACTGATGGTACTGATTCACAAAATAAGGCAACTCTTTCACATTCTACCCCCTGGTTTCAGTAGTTTCTTGGTTTTGCCTTCCTACCACATGAAGTACCTTCTTAGAGGTACTCTCTGCCATTTCTGCATAGTTTTTCATTTTAGGGGAAATTTTGAGCCTCGTATCTGAAGCAGAATCCAACTGAAATCTGAGCCTGATCCGTCGTCAAGGTCTGACCCAGAACTCTCTTCATTTCAGCTCTTGCCAATAACAGTGACCAAGGAATTACACATTTCACTTTTTTCCTATCAGTTTGCATTTCTGCACATATCCAGTGAATCAGCTTCCCAAGAGTTGGATCCATCTCTGAATACTCTGGGTAATTTTACTTTATAGTAACTGATCCTAGCATAACTGCTGCTCTGTAACATGGGTGACCATGTGGCCAAGAATCAGAGGTTCTTCATTCCCCTCTTTTTCTTCCCAAACTATATGTTCTATGAGCAAGGGCCGTTCTAGCAAATCCCACTCCTGACACCTGTTCTGGGATGTTTTCCAACACCAACAACAGATTCTCCAGACATCAGTTCAATTCTGATACTAACTTCTGGAGTTAGCACAAAACCTACAGGTTAAGGGCTCAGTCCCACAAGACTACCCTCACTTCAAACACCAGTTGAAAGTACCAGGTCCCCAGGTTACCTGCACTTTTGTCCAATTTGACTACAAATTTAGGATTTCCCACAACTCCTCCCCACTCCCAGGCTTGATAATTTGCTAGAATGACTCAGAATTTAGGAAAGCACTTTACATATCATTACTGGTTTATCACAAAGGACACAACTCAGGAACAGTCGAATGAAAGAGGTGCATAGGGCAAGCTATGGGATGGAGGGTGGGGTAGGGTGCAAAGCTTCCATGCCCTCCCTGGGCATACAACCTGCTCAGCAGTGTGGTGTTCTCACCAGATGCTCTCTGAATCTTACAGTTCAAAAGTATTATAGAGCTCAATCTCCAGTTCCCTTCCTGGAGGTTGGTTGGTGGCACTGAAAATTCCAGTCCTCTAATCACTTGGTGTTTCTGGTGACCAACCCATCCTGAGGCTATCTAGGGGCTGCACCCCAAGTTACCTCAGTAGCACAAGTTCAGGTATGATTGAAAGGAGCTTGTTATGAATAGCAAAAGATGCTCCTATCACTTAGGAAATTTCAAGGGTTTTAGGAACTCTGTGTAAGGAATTGGGGACAAAGACTAAATGTATTTTTGTGTTTTACCACAGTTCAGAAAGTTCATAAAAATAGAAAAAAGAAAAATCGACTTCTGATCTACCACTCAAATATAGTCTGTATTAGCATATGAAATACTTCCAGACTGTTTTTGTGACTTTTGAGCACTATATTTATGTTAACATTGTAAACATTTTGTATTAATATTTATGTTGATAAATATTATCAGTACTGCTTTGTGAATATCACTCAGATCTCATCTTAATGACATTCTTCAGAGAGACTTTCCTTGACAACCCAGTTATTTTAACACAGTAGCCTATTTAATTCTCTGCATGTCACTTTGCAATGGATAACTTTGGAGTTTTATTTGTTTATTGTGTCTCTTTTTCCCCCTTCATGAGCTAGGATCTTGAGTTTTCTTTTTTGCTCTAGGTATTTGCAGTACCTAGAATAGTACTTGGCAGTAGATAAGCAGTAAATATTTGTTCAGTTAAAAATACACACATGCACACACACACACTTTTTCCTTAAAGAAAGAGAAGAAAAAGACAAAAATTGTTTCTCTGAATCATCTTTTGTCTTAGATTCTTAAGGCCCAAGAAATGAAGGTCTGTATCTAAAACTTCTGAGATTCAAATCACAGCTTCAACTAACATTCCAGCTCTGCCTAGCTATACATTAATTTGTACCAGTTCTTAACCACAGAGACTGAAAATTGCTGCCTGGCACAGGATGTGGTCATTTGTGCTGAGGAAAGGCATATGGTGTACTACCAACTTTGTGCAACTTTCTGAAGGTGATAACCATGGAGTCACATTCAGAATGAGGCAAATGATAACCATGTCATTGGCTTGC
This sequence comes from Oryx dammah, assembly GCF_014754425.2. NCBI lineage: Eukaryota > Metazoa > Chordata > Mammalia > Artiodactyla > Bovidae > Oryx > Oryx dammah. The sequence goes on from NW_024070192.1 coordinate 22,175,640, forward strand.
ATTTTTCCAAGTTAGGGTTTCTGAGGTCTGATGGATAACACCATGAAATTTAGGATTGAAATGGCGATCCCTATGCTGCTTTCAGTCTGGGAATTTACAATTTATGTTAGAATTTGCTCTGGGTTCAGAAGTAGCCTTTGAGTTTTATGTTTTCAGATAGTTGGGGGGAAAAGATTAAATATTGAAATGTAAAGAAGAAACCAAATAACTCTGTTCAACTATAGGAATTTAAAACAAATATTATAAAAAGCCATGTGGTATATCATTTCTCAAGGAGTCCATGCAACAGTATTATGACCCTGATCAAGAAGTGCTTCTGAGGGTCATCTCCAACTGCTGTCATCTCCAGCTACGTGTCAGTGGATTACTGGAATATCTGTCTATTTTTCTCACTTGTTAGGGGTCTGGGAGTGTCATGTAGTTCTTGGTAGAGACTAGAAGATATTATCAATCATTCTAAATAATTTGGGAAAGAGAAGAAACAGTTAAGTCCAATTTAGAAGTGAATAGGCTACCTTTAGCATTGAAAGATTAATTCATCATTTCATGACTAAGCTGACTACTGTCATGTAATGTAACATAATGCTGGCACTTGATCGGGGTCATATATCTTGGGAAAGATTGTTACCAGGTGTCTGCTTTTTAAAAAGATACCATATGATCAGTATATACAAATTATACATGCTAAAATATGAAATAACAGAATTGAAAAGTAGCATTGCCTGAGAAAAGATATATAGTAATGAATCTTAATATATCGATATATTAAGGCACTTCTGCCATATTCAGCACGGGTTGAATACACCCTCCTCCAGAGGATCTTCCCAACTCAGGGATTGAACCCAGGTGTCCCATATCGCGGGCAGATTCTTTACCGTCTGAACAACCAGGGAAGCCCTATATTTAATGTGGCGAAACATTAAGACTAGAATTAGGATTATACTTTTAAAGGGAATTAGGAGGACCTCCCTGGTGGTCCAGTCGTTAAGACTCCAGACTTCCACTGCAGGGAGCATGGGTTCAATCAAAGAACTAAGATCCTGCATCCCAAAAAAAAGGTAATTAGAGAAATTTAGCTGTAACGTAATAATGATTATTTTGCTTTAGAGGATCTTAGTTTATTTAAGTTTGTGGAAGTGTATTTTAATGTCCTCCAGAAAGTTAAGACCAGACCAATCTTGGACTGTTTTAAATTCAGAATAATTGTAATCATGTGTAATGTACATATTTAAATGTGTCATGTGCCTCTTTCTAATTTTCCAACTCTTAGAAAGTTATTTTATAGAAAAATTAGAAACACTACTTTATTTTTCTCTTGTGGAAAGACCAACTAAATTTTTAGAGGGAAAAGGCTTTACCCAACTAGTATTGTTGTTTGAAAAACAAAATAAAATATTTGGGAAAAAAAACTTTTAAAAGGTGTAAACATTTAACTTATGTTTACTTGTTTCCCTAGTGTAGGAGTTGGCAATTTTTTTTCTGTAAAGGGCCAGGTAGTAAATATCTTAGATGTTGGGGGCAATACAATTTCTGTTGCAGCTTCTCAACTCTGCTGCTGTAATGTAAAGCAACTGTAGCAGGTGCAGAAATGAATGTGCATGGCCTTCAAGAACTTCACTTATAACGTCAGGCACTGAGTGGGTCAGAGTTGGCCTGCAAGCCATAGTTTGCTGACTTTTGGCCTAGTGTATGCATGTTTTGTGTGATAGCTTAAGAAAGCTATTGTTCTTGAAAGGAACAGGGTTCATGTAACCATATCAAAAAGGCATCAGTGGGGGTCTAACAAGATTGTTTTTTAAACTTGAAAAATACACATCACTAACAGCTCTGTTTATCACACACATGTACTGTGGGTATAGCTTTATGCCACTACAGTTTATATAAGCCAATTGGTCACAAATAAAACCATTTGTGGATTCAGTGTTGTGTCTACCACTCAGTCGGTTCCTCCTTTCTTCCTGAAAATGTAAATCTAGTAGACTGAAGCACTAGAGATATTTAAATCAACTCAAGTTTATTTCCTCCATGAGGCCTTCTTGTACTGTGCCAACCCCCACCTCCTCAACTATGGTCTTAGAGCTGATGTTTGGGTACGTGTTTAATTACTATTTATTTAAGCCTTATTATACTCTATCTGGATTTGTGCATGACAGATTTTCACCCCATTACATTATAAACTTTTTGAGAAAAAAAAAAAACCCTCGTGGCCCACATTTACATCTTTTCAAAAATACTCATCTAGGAAGCGATATAATCCACCTGGATTTTTGAAGACGTTGAGAGTTCTTTTTCCAGCCTAGTCATTGACTCCTGTGAACAATTATTTCTCTTCTTAGCAGTGACCAACTCCAACTGTTGTCAGACTGATTTTTTTTTAACTTTTTATTTTATTTTGGGGTATATTTGATTAACAAATAATGGTTGTGATAGTTTCAGGTGAACAGTGAGGGAACTCAGCTATATATATACATGTATCCATTCTCCCCTGAACTCCCCTAAGTCGAACTGATCTTGAGCAGTAAGAAATAACCAAGGGTTCCCCAGGTCTTTATTTTTGTTTAGCATCGGATGAGTGCTGGGAGTATCATAGGTGCTTCACTGAATACAGAGGATATTGGGACTTTCCTATTGGATCGAAAATGTCATTGAGATATTGTACTGTCAAAAGTAGAAATTAAAGCAATCATAACGTATCACAAGAGAAAACATTGTTTGTATCTGGCCTGTGTTCACAGAAGAATACAATAAATTAAAGCCTCTGGAGATCAGAGTTAGAGGTAAAATGTGTTTTAACGGTGGTTGTACCTAGGATATAACTAGGTAGAGATGACACACCAGATGGTGGGATGTCATCCTAGCAGGGCCCTGTGAAAAAGAAATGCAGTTAAAGGCAGAATGTCTGACATAGAACCTCACAGCTTTTGTTTCAGTCCTTCTTCCTCTGAAATTGAATCCCTATCCCTTGCCATTTCCCACTTAGAATAGGGAAGGAAAAATTCCATCATCTGTATGTTTTGAGTTTTTGAATATGCTGATGGCATTGCTTTTCTTCTTTGAATAATTAGGGAATATAAATTTGGCTACCAATACCCTGCATTTAATATACTACTGGCCTCCATTTTTCAGCATTCCCCTATCAACCACCATCTCTTTCTACTTAGGCTAGCATTTTATTCTTGAGCTGCTGCCGGGCAGAAAGTACACAATATATCTCAATATCTATCAGCTTCGGCTGTTTACTCTGCTTAAGTGGCACATTTACCCTTCGTATTAGTTTCCTAGGGCTTCTATAACAAATTACCACAAACTGGGTGGCTTAAACAGCAGAAATTTATTTTCTAATAGTTCTGGAAGTTAGACATTCCAAATGAAAGTGTCAGCACCACCATGGTCCCTCTGAAAGGCTCTAGAAAAGAATCCTTCCTTGCCTCTTTCTAGCTTCTGGTGACTCCCGGCAATCCTGGGTGTTCTTGGCTTGTACCAGCACAACTCCAATTTAACCATCACAGGGCCTTCTCTGAGTGTATTGATGTGTGTCTTCTTCTCTTCTTACAAGAACACTAGTCACTGGGTTAAGCCCATCCAGTGTGACCTCCTCTTAACTAATTACACCTATAATGACCCAATTTCCAAATAAAGTCACGTTCTGAAATTTTTGACAGACATGAACTTTGGGGGTACACTCTTCATCTTCAGAATCTTTAGGACCGAATATTGGATATACCTGGTTCTCATTGTGAAATAGATTTCTTTTTAAGTAAATATATATTGGTGATCAACTAGTGTATTTATTTAATTATTCCTTTATGTGAGAGTTAGGATCGTGACCATGAGAAAACTTGAATCTGATCATTTTTCGAAAGGCCTTAAATTTTCTCTATGGTGATGCTATGCTTAGAACTTTAGAAAGTTTGGAAGTTAGAAAGTTTGCTGAAAACAAATCATTCTTCTCCCCTTAGGAGCTAGAGCTCCCGTCCTCAGTAGTTTTCCATGTCAGAGTCTTAATGTCTTTTGAGGTGTACGACTTTTTTGCACTCATGAGAAATACAAACTATTTTGATGCTTCTGAAAGAGGGGGGAAGCCACATTTGTGGCTTATGGATGCTAATTACTGCTACATTTAGATGTGTGAAGGAGGGTCTATGGCTGGAGGGAGCTGGGAGAGACCGAGTCAGCCTCGCCTAGGCGCTCACTGAGGTTCCAGCGGTACTGCTAAGCACACGCAAGTACATGCTTCAAAAGGAAGTGCCGTTTTTTATCAAAATATTACATCTCTCAAGCCCAGATCAAGACCTGCCGCTCATGGGATGCGGGGGTTATCTTACAAAATCAGCAGTGCTTTGCTGCAGAAGTTCACTCACAGGGGATTTCTGTAAGTGCTCACAATGGGCAGAGAGGCTTCACGGCTCGTACTGTGTCAAACGGGTAAGTTCTGTTGGTGATAAAACCCAGACACCCCTCCCTGACGTTTTTTCAAACAAAAAACACCCCAGGATTCTTTTTTTTTTTTCTCACCAACCCCTGTGGCACAGTGAACCAAAAGGAAATTATAGGAAGATATTTGTCATTCACAGAAATGTACAGTTGTAATAATGGACAGGAAAACAGGTCTGCCCACTGTCCTTAGTGGGCTCTCCAAGACTCTTTCCCCTTCCTTTGACTTTCCTTTAACTGTGGAACAATAATACTGGCGCCTCCTTGGAGTGGAGGCAAGAGGAGTGAAATGAAATGTAGATTACAGTCCAGTTGGTTAGCAGTGTGCATGAAACACCCATTTGTGCCCAGTAACTCGGCCAGCATCTGCTCTTGCCAAGGGAGTTCAGCTGCTCAAACTGAGTTTGGCACCAGGCGTGGTGACCGGGCCATTCCGTGCCCTGGTACATTGTGGTAACCACATGAATGCATCCTGCGGAGGGGTAAGAGGAGTCCCAGTGATGTGCCAGAGGCAGCTCATAACCGCTTGTTAAGTTTTCAGTGAGCCGCTGACTTCATGTTGATAGCTTGAAATAGGCTATGATATTTATACCACTGACATCAGCAAATGCTATGAAGAAGCTCTGGCCCGCCTCTGAGTGGGTTTCTAAGCATTTCCCAGCACGCCACTGGACTGAGGACCGAATGAAATCCTGTGCTGGCTCACTAGGTCATTTTTCATAACTTGTCAAAGGGGCTTTTTTTTTTTGTAATTTGCACAAAGGCGAATAGTGTCAGAGAAGAGTATGTGAAATATCTCCACAGCATAGTAGGCAGGATCCAGAAGTTTTGTCTTTAAGATATGGGGGTCACATTTTTACAGAGTTAATGAAATATAGGAGGGTTTTGGTAGATAATATTACAAAGAGCACAAAGCAACAACAGTGAAGTTTAGACATTACTGGCCATATATTAAACTTTTAAAGTCTCAAGTAATCATGAAGCAGTTACTTCCCTACCTAATCTCATAACATAAGAATTTTAGCTTGCTCCTGTCAGAGAAAGGAAGAGTGGACAGCTGCAGGCAATTACTAGTCCTGTTATATTCAAATTGATCCATTGTGGCGGGATCTTACTGTACTTGTTGACCTCAAAGGGTTGATGACATGGCAAGGACAGTCTTTAGTCTCTTTCTCCTTTTATGCCAAGTGGTCAATATTTATTGACAGTAAATGGTCAATATTTATCCATTTTTCTTTTTGCCTTTCCATCCAACTGTTCATTTATCCATTCATCGTCTGCACTGTCCCCAGTGCTCACTAAATAACTGTCAATTGATTAAGTGAAGAAGAGCATGTGAGTACATTTTGGCCTTGAGGTCTTTTTTAGCAGTGTTCCCCAAACCAGGATATGGGGAGACATTCCAAGGGTTACATGGATGTGGATAATTTTAAGAGAATCAGTTTCTATTTCTTCATCTTCATCATGTTCTCTTTCTTGGAACCGATCTCCCCTACTAGAACCATTGAGGTTCTTCTTTCCCACCTCCCCTTTCACAGTGATCCTTCTTCACTTTATAGAAGAAAGGCACATCTCTCACCATGGCAAATCTTAATTCTTTGCCCTAAACTGTAAATAGTTCCAAGAAGGGGGGAGGATGAGGTGAGATTGGGATTGACATATTTACATTACTATGTATAAAATAGATAACTAATGAAAACAGACTGTATAGCCGAGGGAGCTATGCTCAGTGACCTAAACGGGAAGAAAATCCAAGGAAGAGGGGATATATGCATACATGTGATGGATTCACTTTGCTGTACAGCAGAAACTAACACAACAGTGTAAAGCAACTATACTCCAATAAAATATATATATATATGTATGTGTATATATATATTTCCAAGATATCAAACAAAGGGGCAAGAGATAATTCCTCTACTCAAACTTTCATAAATGCATGCCCCCTTCATCCATTTCATTTAGAGATACATTCTCAACATTTTACTTTTTATGTTTAATAATTATTGATCAAGATTTTTAACATACCTATATTGTTTTCATCAATTTTATGCTAATAATTTTCATGATAACTCAATCTCAAAGAAATTTTATTGACACATAGCACTTCATAGTAATAAAAATATTTTATTTTTGTATATAGTTGTTTTTTCTTTTCTTTTTATAGTTGTTTTTGTTATAGAGACATATGATAGAATGAGCAATAGAAGACTCAGACATAAAAGAATAGCATAAAGATAAGATTCTATGGGAAAAGGAAAATGGAAATAGAAGTTCAAGGAGAAATTTTCTGATTTTTTAAAGATTATTTATATATTTTTAAGTTTATAAGGGAGTAAATCAAATCACTAATATTTATATTCCATTACGAGAAGGCAATGGCACCCCACCCCAGTACTCTTGCCTGGAAAATCCCATGGATGGAGGAGCCTGGAAGGCTGCAGTCCATGGGGTCGCTGAGGGTTGGACACGACTGAGCGACTTCACTTTGATTTTTCACTTTCATGCATTGGAGAAGGCAATGGCACCCCACTCCAGTGTTCTTGCCTGGAGAATCCCAGGGATGGGGGAGCCTGGTGGGCTGCCGTCTATGGAGTCGCACAGAGTCGGACACGACTGAAGCGACTTAGCAGCAGCAGCAGCGACGCCCATTTGAAAGGGTGCAGTGAGTTTTAACCATCATTATTTACAATAAACAAAACTGTGTTTTTTTTCTAAAAACTTTTAAATTATGATGTATAGATATCAACCTAATATCCACTTAATGTCCACTATATACCAGGGGTAAATATAATTTTTCAAAATTCTTTGCGACTATGCAAGCAAAAAAATTGAAGACCAACTGCTATCATGTAAAATATATGCAGTGTAATATAAGGAGCCATCAATTTAAGACTGGACCTGATTAAAAGCCTAATATAGACTTGATACCTCAAGGTTTGAAAACCTCTTCAAAACTATGTGAAATTTTGTTTATCGATATGTGTACATTTTTCTATGTACAACATAGTTCTCACAGGTAGATCCACAACCTAGAAAGATGAAAAATCCCTGACCAACATGTGTAAGGTCTTAAGGCTTCTTAACTTTGCTGTTTTTTTAATAGTTTATATGTAATAGTCTCTATGCTTTCAACATAAACAATTTTGGTTCATTCTTGTGTGTGTATAAAATAATACTGATATATACTAATTATGAAAATCATGAAATAAGCACAATCCTCTTTCTTTCTTCATCACCAATTTGAACCCTATCCTAGGGCAACCTTTTGATTATATTCCTTGCTGTTTCAAAAGCCTTTCCTTTTTTTTTTTTTAAGTTTTGATAGAGAATGTTAGGAATGCTTCATCCACAAAAAATGCCAAGTGGCAACTTGGAAAACAGGTTTTTAGAAGAATAGACATCATCTGCCCCTGACAATTCTGTTGTGTAGTTTCTCCTAGCACTTAATATTCAGCAGTCTAGCAGTAGGCTGACATAGTATTCAGGCTTAGAGTTAGGAAAATTACATTTAGAAGTGACTGACAACACAGTAGTTTTAAAGCTTTGAGTTTTCAAGTGTCACACACAGAGCAGATGAATGAAGATATCAGAGCCAGGCCTAAAGGAGGACCTTGGTAATCCAGCCCTTGGTGTATAACCTTCAAACACCAATAAACAAGATTATCTGGATTTAACATGCGACCTTTCTCATTCTGACTGGTAGGTCCAGATGTTTTCTCATTCAGCTGCCTGGTTGAAATCTGTTTTTTAACCGACTGCCGTTGGATCTAGATTTGAGGCTGCAGAAATGACAGTCTTGAAAACTGTATTCTTCAGTGAATGATGCTGTCGAAACATTACATGTGGAACTCCATGGTTTAATAATTAAAAATAATTTGTGGCCTTACCCGTAATAGATTTGTTAATTATGTCAACTGAATAAGTAATAACAGGATGGAAGTAGATGTTTCACTGTATTAGTCAGTCTGGTGGCATTAAAAACGTTGACAAGATTTGTTAGGACCAGGCTTTTCTGCACCTGCGTCTGCAGAAGCAGAAATCCCAGTCATGCCTTTGTTACTCCTCAAGGAAGTTCATAGCAGCCCTGGAAAATATAGAAAAGGCTCTTTATTAGCGTCTCTTAAGTCACCCTAGGCTTCTGGCCATAATGCTCATCCACTTAAATGTCCCTTTATTATCTTTCTTCATTGCTCGCAGTCCAGAACTATTTCTGGCATTTTTATATGAACTCTTCCTCGCCATGAACTTGATTTTCCAGTTCTCATCCTTCAGGTTGTACTAGTTCTCTCCCTTAAGACTATATAGAAAAGATAATTCTCTATTTTCTTCTTTTCTAATGGGAGAACTAAACTCTCACATTCCTGAGTGAATCCTCAGAGAGCTTCCCCATTTGCTTTATACCACTGCTAACTTGTAGGTCAGAAGTAGCACTCATTAATCAAATAATAGTCATAGCCTAGTAAAGCGTACTCAACCATTAACAGAATAGAAAGTGAGACATAAAACCACATAAAAAGACATAAAAACGCAAAATGTGACAAAGAACTAATACAGTTAGAAAGCCTGGATTTTTATGGATTTTAGTACAATTTAGAAAGCAAAACTCAATAGTTACTTAGGTATTATCTGAAGTAGTAGATAATAAAATAATTAAGTACTGTAGAAATGTCCTATGAGGCCAATTCTTACAGTTGCTTGTTTTAGCCTCTTTCCTACTACCAATTAGCAGATACATCTTGTGTTTTTTAAATACAGAATTTATTAAATTCTTTGAAAAGAGCATGAAATTAGTTGCACAAGAATAAAAGGAGTTAACGATAGTCTTATGAGGGTTTCTCATATAAGCTTAATCATAGCTCAAAAGCTACACTTGTCACGATGTTTCTTATAATAATTGGTGAATGAGCTGCTAAACTCTTCCCTCTTGAGAGAGTATTTATCAGTGTTGTTAGCTATTAGTTGTTGATTTTGTAAAAAATTCTTATAGTTTTCTTTAAAAAAAAAAACACAGCTATAATGTGGTTATAATTTCCATACCTTTAAGTGTCCAATTCAGTGATTTTTAGTAAATTTACAGAGTTGGGCAACCATGTTTTAGAACATTTCTGTCACCCTAAGAAAATTCCTTGTACCTGTTGGCAGTCAATTCCCATTCTTACTCCCAGCCCTAGGCAACAGCTAATTTGATTTTTGTCTCTATAGACATAGCATTTCTAGACATCTCATATAAAAGGAATAATACAATATGTACTCTTCTGCTCTGCTGCTTCTACTTAAGATAATGTTTTTAAGTTTATGTATGTTGTTGCATGTACCGTTAATTTGTTTCTGTTTATTTCTGAATAGTGTTCTGTTGTATTGATAAAGTACATTTTGTTTATTAGTTCACCATTTGATGAATACTCTGATTATTTCCATTTTTGTTTTGGCTTTTATGAATAATCTTGCTATGAACATTTGTGTGCAAGCCTTTGTGTAAACATAGGTTTTCATGTCTTTTGGGTAGATACCTAAGAGGGAGGTTGTTGGATTGTATGGTAAATTTATGTTTAATTTTATAAGAAACAGTCTGTATTAGTTATTGGTTGCAATATAACAAATTATCCCAAACCTTGGAAGCTTAACAGTACAGATTTATTATCTCAGGAACAGAGGCACAGCTTATCTTGTTCCTCTGCTTCATAATCTCTCATAGGCAGCAATTAAAGTGTTGACCTGGACTGCAGTCTCATCTGAAGGCTTGAGTAAGGAAGGATCAACTTCCAGATTCACTCGTGTGCTTGTCAGAATTCAGTTCCTTGAAGGTTTTTGGACTGAGGGCCTCCTTTCCTCACTGTCGTTTGGCCAGAAACTACCTTCAGTTCCTTGCCGTGTGAGCTGTCTGGCTTACTTCATTAGAGAAGCTTGTGAGAAGCACCAGAGAGAGAAAGAGAGAGTAAGAGAATGAGAACAAGATGGAAGTCATATTCTTTTATAGTATAATAAAGGAAGTGGGGAACTTCCTTGGTGGCCCACTAGTTGGACTGCCTTCCAGTGCAGAGGTTGCAGGTTCGATCCCTGGTCGGGAAGCTAAGATCTCACCTGCCTTGCAGCCAAAAAACTAAAACATAAAACAGAAGACATGTTGTAAATTCAATAAAGACTTTAAAAAATGGTCCACATCAAAAAAATCTAAAATAAACAGAAGTGATTTCCCATCACTTTTGCCATGTTTTATTAATTAGAAGCACGTCACCTACATCCAACCCACGTGCAAGGTGAGATTACACAAGATATGCATACTAGCAGTCAGGGATTATTGGGAGCAGTTTCAGAAGGTTGCCTATTATACTGACAAATTTTTTTTTTCCCCAAATGACTGTACCATTTTTCATTTCCACCAACAGTGTACTAGGTAGGGTTCCATTTTCTCCCCGTGTTTGCCAACACTCATTTATCTGTCTTTTTGATGCTAGCCATTCTTGTGAGTGTGAAGAGGTATCTTATTGTGGGTTCATTTACATTTCCCTAATAACTAATGATGTTGAACATCTTTTCTTTTGCCTGTTGTTCATTTGTGTAATTTCTTTGGTGAAGTGTCAATTCAGATCTTTTCCACATTTTCAAATTGGGTTATTTGTCTCATTATTGAGTCGTAAGATATTTCCATTTATGAATCATGCTTTTGGTATCAAATGTAAGAAATCGATTCCAAGGTCACAAAGATATTATATGTCATCTAATATGCTTGGCCTTTATATACATTATTTTGCCAATTTAATTACCGTAACTATCTTGTTAGGTGTAGATGTTATCTTCATTGCACAAATAAGAAAATTCACAGAAGTCAAGTGACTTGCTGAGATCACATGGCTAGTTAGTACAACTTGAACCTAGATTCTGTGTTACTCTGAAGTTCATGCTCTTTCATCAGAACTTTGAAAAAAAACAAGACATTCAAATCCATTTTCAGTGGGCAGAATGAGAGTTAAATATGATATTGTCCTTTCTTTATGATTATTAGTAGCCATTCTGGTGCTAGTTGAATACTGTTATTAGAAACCTCTATTTATGATCATTGGAAGTTGCCTTTTGAAATAGAAAGGGGCTTGTACTCCAGTTTGTTGGCTGGATTCCGTCCTGGTTTTATTCTGCCAGGCAATATTCCCTCCACAGTTTCTGGTGGAGCTAGGATGCGTTTCTTGCTTGCAGTCTTGAAGTGTGTCACTGGGCAGCTGTTAAGCAGTTATACTTTACCCTCAGGGACTAACATGTTCCAGTGACAAAATAGCTTATTCCCTTATGTGCTTTTAATGTACATTTACCTAGGACAAATCAGTACTGAGTTCCTTCCATTGTTTCTTAGTGCTCTATTTCCATCATTTGGAAAACAGAGAGAGGGGAATGGATGAAGCAGAGAGGAAGAAAAATCCAAATAATGTGTAGCAGGTGGTAAATTTTATATTAGTTTGTATATATTTTGTTTTAATTTAATGTTTAAAAAAGCAAGAATCTCTTCAATCTTAATCCTTATATTCATTTTTCTCTCTTCCAAGAATCCTCTATACCCTTTGTGTCTGGTTGGTATACCTTAAGTTAGAAATACAATTTATTGTTTTCCTCTGCCATGGCCTAAGACACTAGCCTTAAGCAAAATTACAATCTGTGCAGTATTTTAGAAACATCTCCAGCCTTAATTTTGTACTCTAAGCAAAGAACAAATAATTTTTGCTCCTTCCTTCCTTCTTGCCTTCTTTCTTCCCTTCCCTCTGTTCATTTGGTAAGCGGTTGCTAAACTTTTTACCCAGCGGAGTGCTAAATGTTGAGGATGTAGACATTGACATCAAGGAGCCACTACACAGAGAAGAAACTGGGAACTAACATCGGGCACAGATGTGGAAAGGAAGTACAGAAGAGAGAGACAGTGCATTAGACTGAGTATGAAACAAGCGGAAGAAATCCAAGAGGTGGTTGGCACTATCTGTTGGGCTCAGCAGGCAGGATTGGCTGAAAATACAGATTTGGGAGTCATTAGCAAAAAAAAAAAATTGGATCAGGAGAATATGTGAAGTGAAAAAACCGAAAAGTTCAAGAAACAGACCCCTGGAGATCATTCACACCTAGGAGACAGAAAGACAAGTAAACATGGAAAATAAACGAGGTAGAAATAGAAGGAATTAATAGAGTTCAGGGAAGAGGTTCAAGGAGCTGGGGCTGGTCAGTGGCAGCCTGCTCCAAAGTAGCAGAATAAGAGGGCCTGAAGCCAGACCACACTTGGCAAAGAAATCAACTAGAAAACTTATTACCACTGTGGGGTTGGGGTTTTTCCTAATGTATCATGAGGAGAAACTTCATAGCACAGCTCATTTTCAGACTGTTGTAGACAAGCTAGGGGGTGGTTCAGCAAATGGACTGACTTCTCCCTTTTCATGTTGTGTGTACTCGTTCAGTCGTGTCCAGCTCTGCGACACTGTGGACCATAGCCCACCAGGCTCCTCTGTCTGTGGGATTCTCCAGGCAAGAATACTGGAGTGAGTTGCCATTTCCTTCTCCAGGGGATCTTCCTGACCCAGGGATGGAACCCTCTTCTCTTATGACTTCTTCCTTGGCTGGCCTTTTTATTATCATTAAATTGGTTCAGGCTGCCCAAGGAGTTCGTTCATTCATTCATTTTTTTCATTCAATAAGTGAGGCCTCTGAAAGGTTCTAGGGACACAAATATTACTGAAACCTGGCTTCTGCCTTGATGATACTTCTAATCTGTATGTGAAATAAATAATAAATAAACATGTTAACTGTTGTACAGTTAACATAACACACACATGTACTATGTACAACAAGAACTACTTATGCTCTGAATATATTTAGAAGACATTTTCATTCCTTCTCTCACCCATGATCCTGAGTTTGGTGTTATGACAGTTAGGATGTTTTTAACCAATTTAATTGTATTTGGACAACAATTTTTTAATTTTTCTAAGAATTATGTTTCTTTTTAATATTTATTTATTTATTTGGTTCAGTAGTTGCAGCACACAGGCTTAGTAGCCCTGAGGCATATCCTTAGTTCCCCGACCAGGGATCAAACCTGTGTCCCTTACATTGGAAGTCAGATTCTTAACCACTGGACCACCAGGAAAGTCCCTAAGAATTATGTTTTAATATACTTTAAATTTTTAGGATTGAGCTCTGTTCAATTTTTAAAAAGATAGAAAGATAAAGTGAATATTCTTTACACAAAAAAATTGTGAATGAAAAGAAAGCTTTTTCTTCTGGATTTATAAATGAAATATCTACCAGCTCCATACTTTAGTCTATCTCTAGTATGTTTAGGCAACATCTAAAACCTTAACCTCTTTAAATATATTTTTTTCAATCATTATTTTTCAGTAGATGGCAGTTCTTTCTCAGAAATATAAATATAAAATAATAAACACATAGATTAATCAATAAAGTTCATAGCTACAATGGACAGACATGAAAAACTGTATACTTTTTTTATAGTTTAGAAGGAACTTCCACACATCATGTTTTTCACTCCTCACAACAATTCAAGATAAAGAATTCACCTGGCCTGATGGTAACTGAAAAACTTAGCCCAACTGATCAGCTACAAAACACCTATTTTAAAATTAGGAAAAAATTGGAAAATGAATCAGGCTAATAAGAGATAAAATATTGATATCAATAGTGTTGAGATAAGAGGTAGCAGTTTGGATGATATCTACTGCTGATGTGTAGTGTATTCTTGTTAAAAGTAATAAATCTCCTCTTGTTCTAATGGAGAAGCAAGAGTCGCACTGAAATTATTAAGCAAAATTATTTTTACTTATTATTATGGCAATGAATGAGCTATTTGATAGTCAGATAATAAGACAAAGATTAATGTCTCTAGTAAAATCAAGGGTGGTTCCTTGCAACTGTAACTTTCTTCATGTTTTCATGCTAATGCTCTTGAATTTGAAGTGACATGATTTACTGATTACTAGTTTAGATTCTTTAAGGGCAAATTTAAAGTCTGATAAGAATATGTTTTAATGAGAACTTAAGTCAAATCAAATATTATCCAAACTGCTGCCTCTTATCTCATCACTATTGGTATCAATATTTTATCTCTTCTTAGTCTAATTCATATTTACCAATTTTTTTCCTAGTTTTAAAATAGGTGTTTTAAAGTCACAAGATGCCTATCATTTTAAATTTTAAAGGAAGAGAAGAATAAAAACATAATAGATATATCAATGACCAAAAGTTTTACTTTCCTTGAAATTTTATTTTACTGGTTAGAAAATACTAAAACTTCATATTCTCTACTTCTCAAAATATCATTGGTTTTTCCCCCTCTTCACTTTTCACATAAAAATGTAAATTGGAAAATGAAAATGACCCATAATTTCAGTGTTCTTGTTTATACTACAAAGAAGCCATTGTGGGAAAGAAGTACAGACATTAATTTTATAAGGAGAACTGTTCTAGTTAATCTATTTTTGCTATATTGGGTGATAGCAACAAACTCTATAGACTAAATACCTACAGTACATGTATTTCCCATTTTGCTCTTTAGTGCTTCAAGCTTCTAAATCCTATTAACAGCTGTCAAAACCTGGTAAACTATTTAGATGCTTTCACAATTTGTTTAATTGGATAGTTAGAAAATGGCATGCTAGAAAAGCCCACCCCCCTTTTCTTTTAGCCTGGCTGAACATCTGTAGCATTAGGGCCTCATTATCTCTGAATTGGCATAGCAAATCAGTGGCATCATTAAAATGCCACATTAAGATGATTAAGCTTCTTTGTTATCCAGTTGACTTTTGCATGTGCCGAGGATTTCATGGTTATGACCCCCAATCCTTGTAAAACACTTAAACAACATCCCCTTTTGTGTCTTCCCTGTCTAAAGCTGCTATCTGGTTTTGTCCCTTCTCACAACATCTCTGGCAAACTAGAAGCTATTACTCCAAACTTTGTTCTTTGAGTTGGATTCTGAGATCTCATAGTTCAGAGTGGAAATTCAGAACCCGCTTTTTACACTGGGAAGTTCATACTAAAAGCATACTATCCAAGACATCCAAGTTGCCTCTTCTGTTTGCCATCTTTGATAGGTTCTTCTCTCCAACTGAGCATTTTATGTGCCTGTAAAAACAAACTGAGGCACAGTTGGCTGAGACTGCTATTGCCCCTGAAGGATTTAGATATTGGATCCTTTCCAAGACCCATTGTTTTTGCAGTGTCTCAGGTGAAACCAAAAATGTCTACTCTGGAGTGCAAGCCTTTCATGTGATAACCATCACCCCAGGAAATGAAACCATGTGCATCAGCCCCAGTGAGCCAAGCCTTTGTTCTCCTCAGCCTACAAAATTCTCTCTGGGGTGTGTGTGTGTGTTAGTGTGTGTCATCTTCCTAAGTGGCCTCCAGAACAGACAAAGATGGGAGCAATTGTACCCCAGAGTAGGTCCTTTAGAAAGAAGTGCAACCTAATCTAATTTTCTATGGGTTAGATTCAATTTAGACATCTTTTTTCCCCCCTCTGGGAATGTTTAGCAATTACCTTTATCAGCAATTTGTGGTTTGGTGTGTTCTTTTCTCTACAAGCTCGATTATAAAAAATTTACTCAGGAGCCTTTAACATTTTTTATTATGAAGTATATGATACATTCAAAAAGGCAAATATATTTACATGTATAAAGAATAATAACAAGCATCCATGGACCCACCACCTGGCTTAAGAAATAAAATATTGCTAGTGCCTAAGAAGATTCTTGATAGTCTTTTAAGTGGCAATCAAAGTCATGTGTCTAAGAAACCTGATACATATAATAAGCGAATAGAATTTACAAAACTGAAATGGCAGATTATTCATATTACAAAAGGTCTGTTCACTGTACAAAAGACTTCGGGTTACTGTGGGGCTATTCCTCAAGTATATTCAAGTATTTCTTGCCAGATCTTTAAGATTTTCTGCCTTTATTAACAGTTCAGGTGTTGCCAGTCACTGACAATTGAAAAATCAAGGAAAAAATGAAGATAAACATCTCTGAATGTATAATATAAATCTATGGAACAGTATTATTGATTTTATGTGTAGTGGTATATGAAAACAGAAACAGGAGAATTTTTTGCTAGTTTTAAAGTATCAAGGAAAACTTCATGGAAGAAATGGCATTTAAACAGCATCTGCAAGTTTGAATAGAATGTTGATGTGGGGAAGGGCATTTTAGGTAAAGAAAAGACTGGCGAAGAGGCTTGGAAAGCTGCATTTAGTAAGATGACTACTGTGCTTCTCAAACTTTGCTGTGTATAAGAATCCTTGAGGATTTATTGAAATGCACAGTTGGATCCAGTAGGTCTAGGGTGAGGCCTAAGAGTCTGCATTCCTAATAAGCTCCTGGGAGGCATGTTGGAACTGCAGATCCAAGGACCTCACTTTGAATAGGCAAGATTCTAGTCTAGAGAGAAGGGTGATTCAGGAAATCTAGTGAGATATGAGAGGGTCAGATCAGCTCGGGGCAGGTTCTGGACAGGCTCAGTTGGTAAGGAGTTTGGATTCTATAAACAAAATGAAATCCTTGAAAGTTTCTGAACAAGGGTTTTAATATACTACAGGCTGATTAATTTGATAATAGGATATAGTCTAAAAGAGAGGTCATATCCACTGTAGACCAATTAGGAGGCTAACATAGTAGTAGATCCATGTACTAAGTATTTACTTTGTATGTACTTTACGCAGAGCACGGTTCTCAAACTCCATTGTGCATAAGATTTGCCTGGAAAGCATATTTTTAATGCATGTTTCCAGTCCTCACACCCTAAAATTTTGGGACCCCTAAAATTTGTATTTTAAAACCCCACAACCTTCCAGCAGTGTCATAGGAAATACTGAGTTTAAAAAAAAAAACCAAACCTGTGTAACTTCTGACCTCAGATAGCTTATATGTCCATATGGGAGGTGAAGTGACTTTATTAGTAACTCAGAGAAAGAAGGAATGGATTATTTTGCAGCTGGGGGAACAGGGAAGGCATAATAGAGGAAAATGGCAAATTAATTTAGCCTTAAAAGATGTGTTGGATTTGGACCTTTGGCAGTGTTGGAGAAAGATCTTTTTGGCAGTGGAAATAATAAAAGGAAGAATATTCAGAAGTTGTTTAGTTTCATTAAAGATACCTGAGTATTCCAAATCAACATTACCAAGATAGTCGGGGCCACATAGTGAAAGGTCTTTTAAATTCTTTGTTTCTGAGTTTGCATTTCATGTTGTTGGCAGCAGAGATTGGAGAATTTGGACAGGCTCATGATGTGACCAGAGCTATCGTTTACATGAACCATCTGGTGGCAGAGCATAGGATGTGCTGGAAAGGAGAGAGAAAGAAGGCAGAGAGCACCATGTGGAGGCTACCACAATAGATCGTGAGGAGAGCAATCAGAGTTTGAGATTTGGGATAATGAGCATGCGAAATAGTGGGGAGGAGAAGCAGATTGGAGAGAGGGTGCAGAAATAAAACCAATGAGTGATTAAACGTGGGGACGCAAAAGAGAGGGAGGAAAGATGACTGTAAAGATTCTAACCTGAGTAACTGTGAAGATACCTAGGAGGCCTTTGGGAACACAGGACAGAAGAAGAGGAGAGAAATTATGTATTTGGGGTGCTAGTTGAAGTCTTAAAAGTGGAGAAAATTGCAATAGGGAAGGAGGTCTAGCAGGGAAGAAGAAAGAAAAATAGGGGCAGTATTTAGGAGGCAAAACGGGGAAAGGAGCTAGAAGGAAGTAATCAGAAGGTAGGCTTCCCTGATAGCTCAGTTGGTAAAGAATCCACCTGCAATGCAGGAGACCCCAGTTCAGTTCCTGGATTGGGAAGATCAGCTGGAGAAGGGATAGGCTACGCATTCCAGTGTTCTTGGGCTTCCTTTGTGGCTCAGCTGGTAAAGAATCTGCCCGCAATACGAGAGACCTGGGTTCGATCCCTGGGTTGGGAAGATCCCCTCTAGAAGGGAAAGACTACCCACTCCAGTATTCTGGCCTGGACTATTCTGGCCATACAGAATCTGGACTGTATGGTCCATGGGATCACAAAGAGTCAGACACGACTGAGTGACTTTCACACTCACTCACAGAAGGTGAGGAAAGAAGTTTCAGTTTCACTGAAGAAGCAGGAATACAGAAGAAGGAGTGGTGGTCAACAGTATCAAGGGCTGCAAAGAAGTTGGGGAGAATGGCACAGAAAAAACCACTGGATTTAATCAGAGTTTATTGAAGATCTTTAGGGGAGCAGAGTGAATTAAGAAGACAGAATCCAGATTACAGGCAATTTTATATCAGTTTTGAGATTGTAGAGACAGTAAGCACAGGTTACTTTTGTATTAAATCTATCTAGAAAGGGAATGTTGAGAGAGTTTGGGTGTGATGAGATGAGAGGCTAAACTAAATTTCAAAGAGAATAGAAAAGAGGTGTTGGCATCTAGAGATCTTGAGAACATAGAATCTATAGGTCTTGGAGATGACTTGATGTGGAGATTGGATGGAAAAGTCATCCAGTTTCAAGATTTGGAGAATAGAAGAAAGAAGATGCCATGTGTGACTCCAAAGACATCATAGGGACGACACTGGTGGTCCAGTGGTTAAGACTCCGAGCTCCCAATAAATGCAGGATGCCCAGGTTCGATCCCTGGTCGGGGAACTAAGATCCTGAATGCTGCAGGTACAGATGGGAAAAAAAGACATCAAACATTAGAAGCAGTTTGGGGTTCAAAATGGTAAGTTTGATGTTAGTGTGTGCATGTGTTAAGTCACTTCAGTTGTGTTTGACTCCTTGCAACGCTATGGACTGGGGCCTACCAGGCTCCTCTGTCCATGGGATTCTCCAGGCAAGAATACTGGAGTGGGTTGCCATGCCCTCCTCCAGGGCATCTTCCCAATCCAGGGATTGAACCTGCATCTCTTACGTCTCCTGCATTGGCAGGTGGGTTATTTACCACTAGATATATGTATTAATGTTTTCAAGGGACACTAAGTAGAATCTCCCTCCAACTCCCTTTCCTCTGCTCCTACAAACTTTCCTCCCAAGGATTGGAATGAATCTCTTAGTCCTTAGAGCAGACTAATTTCTTTTCTGGTAGTTTTGGTGGACTATATTTGGAGACTAGGTGCTAAGCCCAATAATCTCTCAGGAATCCATTTTGTGTCTTATATACTACTGTATTCTAGTATTCAGCTTTGTTTATCTTCACATGGTAAACCGTGATGAATTGTTGATCCTCAGTAACCATGCAGAGAGGCCATCCAGATCTTTTATCTAAAACTAGTGAGACCCCCAAGAGCAAATCAGGAACTCTCTTGGTCCAGTAAGTCCAAGGGACTGCCTCAATTTCCTGTTCATGTGCTTGGATTTGTTCCCTTAGAGTCTCAAATACTGTCTTCCTTGTTCTACAGCTAAGTCCTCAAGAACAAAAGCCAAGGACTTGTTTTGAGCTAGGTCGGTATAGTACTGAGTTCTAGGTCAAGCCCACTAAAACCAAAATCCTGAGAGAAGGAGCAACCTTCTTATGTCTTGTGTTTTCAGAAAGACTCAAAACATTGATCTTACCAGATTTTAATTATCATGGACCACAGAACAGCCTGAGTCTGTTCATATTAACATTTTATAACCCAAATGAAAAGAATCCATTTCTGCTGGCCTTTTCTATATGCTGTTTTTGGTTTTCAGTAGCTGAAGTTTTCCGTTGAGGTTGTTTTAAACGCCTACATGCAAACTGAAGAGCACTCAAGCTTTGGTGGGATATCACCCGCAGCTGGAGTGATGGAGGAGGAGGAGGGTACAAGCTTCAGGTGCACCCTTCTGTTTAAAAAAAATTTAAACAGCAAAAACCAGTTAAGGAAACACATTCCATCTGAAAGCAGGCAAGATGTGTCCAAGGAAGGGGATGACTCTCTCTCCATGTAGGAAATAGATATCAATTCATACACAACCCAGATACATAGGATGGGCCACTTTGAAATACACTGGATGTTTCCTGCAGCCCTCCATCTCTTCTAATCAAAGAGTAAAAGGTTATGAACCATGAACCGTGGTGAGAAGCAGTGGAACAGTGCGGCAGCAATGGCTCCTCTGTTGGTGGTTAGGCCCTGTCTTGCTCTATTAAGCAAACACAGTTAATACAGATGAAAGGTAACCTTGATAGAAGTGAAAATTGAAACTTGAGTAGAAGGTAGCAAGCCAGGCACAGCTGCAGTTATACTTCCTCCTGTGTGGCAACAGGAGCTGCACTTACTGGTGTTGTTTGGAAGGGATGTCATTTTTTTAAATATCTTTTCTTCAGAGTGTTTTGGTCTTTAACATCTACACCACTAATGAGGGAGTGTGCAATATGATATAAGGAGCAAATTAGACTCTATGTGTCAGAGTGCAAGAGCAAATCCAAGTTCAGTGTTCTAATTCCAGTTCATCAGCTATTAACTGGCTGTGTAACTGTGGGCTAATCCCAAAAACATCTCTGTTCCCGGATTCCCTCATCTGAAGAACAAGGGTTGGATCAGATGATCTCTAAATTCTCTTCCAGCCCTGAAATCCCATTGACTTGTGATTCCCATGGAGCATTACAATTTCCCAGTTTTTAAGAACGAATTTTTTTTTAAGTGAGCATTATACAGCATGTTTTATATGTGAAAAATCCCTTATACGTATTATTATTATATCAGGCAAATATTTTAGGTTTTCTTAGTATCAGTACATAAATTTGCCTTCTTCATTTATGTTCTTCAGCTTAAGAATGTTGCAGCTCTTATTGAAATACTACCTGATCAGCCAACTCACTTGGGCCAGCCACACCTCTCCTATCCAGTGCTTTATTCTAGGGCTTCAAGTTTAGCCCTCCCTCCCTGGTGGCTCAGATGGTAAAGCGTCTGCCTACAATGTGGGAGACCTGGGTTCGATCCCTGGGTCGAGAAGATCTCCTGGAGAAGGAAATGGCAACCCACTCCAGTATTTTTGCCGGGAAAATCCCATGGATGGAGGAGCCTGGTGGGCTACAGTCCGCAAAGAGTCGGACACGACTGAGCGACTTCACTCAACTTGGGTATTGGTTATTGGTGTTGTTCCCTTGCTTAGGTTGAGCTTCATTTACCTGTGTCAATGAAAGTGACTCCTTAGAAGGTTATGTTAAAGGATTACTTCTCCTTTTATCTTTCTCAACAGTATTTCACTAGTACTGCCAGCTTCCTCTATGTTCAGCGTTGTCTCTTTATCAGTTCCAAGAGAGAGAGAGATAAGACTCATTTTAGCAGTTTGTGTACATGGAAGAGGAAGAGGCAAGGCATGGCTTAAAATCAGGAAAAAAAAAACAATTTGTTAACTATTCAACTCTCAGTCTTAGTGGCTTAAATTGGGTGCAGCTGAAGAATTAAAATAGTATTTTCTTCTTGAAACCAAAGAGCACATCACCTTGCCTTGTAACTGCAGCCACCAAAAAAGGTACTAAATCTAAGAACCTTTCTTCTCCCCCAGTACTGGAGAAAAATTGCTCAAAATGTTTTTTTCATAGTTGCTCTGAGCAGTCATAGCTAAAATCTGTTATCTCTAATTTTCTGAATGGCCTAAAATGCTGTCATCTATTTTGTGTGTGTTTGTGTGTGTGTGCACGTGTGTCTGTGTTTTCCCCTGACTGTGGCTCTGAATTCAAATAATCAGTGATCATACTAATGGCGTTTTCTTGTTTTGTAGAGGTACAATATTTTTAGCTTCATTTGGTATTTAATTGTCAGTTGTGGGTCTCTGTTCTTTGAGCTGCTTTGATAGCTGCAAAAACAATCGTTGTTCATTTCTTGCATTTTCCTCCCTGCAGATGATTCAATGAAAGTGAAAGATGAATACAGTGAAAGGGATGAGAATGTTTTAAAGCCAGAGCCCATGGGAAATGCAGAAGAGCCTGAAATTCCTTACGGCTATTCAAGAGAATATAATGAATATGAAAACATTAAGTTGGAGAGACATGTTGTCTCATATGATAGTAGCAGGCCAACCAGTGGCAAGATGAACTGTGATGTGTGTGGATTATCCTGCATTAGCTTCAATGTCTTAATGGTTCATAAGCGGAGCCATACTGGTAAATAGTCTGTTCTCTCCATTGTTCTGAAAACTGTCCTAATTCAACCACATAAGAAAAGGAGTGGTGTAATTTAGAACTTACTTTTGATGACTTTTCATTGATTTTTTACATGATTCTGATATCTCTTTCCCTCTCTGCATTTCCATTTACCAAGTGATTTTTATTCCTGCTTCACCATGCATTTGTCAAGCATATCACAAATGCTATGAATAAGACTGTAGAGATCACAGTGTTCTAGGTCAGCCAAATATTTTTCTTCAGTAACAAGTGGGAGTTAAATTTTGTGATATGCTTTTTAAGCATCTTGCATATATTTTGTGTAACTTTTAAAACAGCTGCTGCTAAGCTGCTAAGTCACTTCAGTTGTGTCTGACTCTTTGCAACCCCATAGACGGCAGCCCCCCAGGCTCCTCCGTCCCTCGGATTCTCCAGGCGAGAATTCTGAAGAAGGAAATGGCAACCCATTTAAAACAGCAGATCTCCTTATAGTATTGGGTTCAAATTTGGTAGATCAAAGGATTCAATTTTTATTAACAGTTTAAAAAATTTATTTTCAGACAACAAAAGGCAGTCTATAGAGATGCATGCAAACTTAACACCACCAAGCCCTATAGATTTCATCTAACATAGGATATGGAGACTTTAAAAAGCATTTCTTCAATTAAAAAAAAAAGCATTTCTGGCTATCTATACCTTATTAGGACTTCAGTCTGTGACTCTTTTTATAGATTGAGATTATTTAAAAGGAATGCTAAGTAATGCAAAAACTTAAGTCTAGAAAGCACTTCTAAAGCTACTCATTTTTTTGCTCTGATCCAAGGCAAGGTGATAGCTAGCCTTGCCAGATGAATGTTTTTTCTCTTCTAGAAGGAAGATTCCTGAAGTCAGTCCTAGGCTTCCCTTGAAATACAGCTCCCACCTGATCCTAATATGAACAGAAACTATCTAAAAAATGAGCTTTTGCCATAAGCATCGAATCTGTGCATATGCTTCGCCAATTGCTAGGTGATCAGAAATCTCCTTTTTGTCCTTTTTAAAGGTGAACGCCCATTCCAGTGTAATCAGTGTGGGGCATCTTTTACTCAGAAAGGTAACCTCCTCCGCCACATTAAACTGCACACAGGGGAAAAACCTTTTAAGTGTCACCTCTGCAACTACGCATGCCAGAGAAGAGATGCACTCACAGGTCATCTTAGGACACATTCTGGTAAGTGAGAGCAATGAGCATTCCATATCTAGTAAATATGTCTTTCTCCGTGCCCATTGAGGAAACTAGAAAGAGTTAAGTGTGGAGGTTTTAATCTGTCACTCGGTTCTGAAGGGTTACAACAGCAGAGACCTCTAGGGCTAATTACACTTCCATTAAGACATTAATTGCTCTCCGTCTGGCTCAATGGGGATGAACATCTCCTTACCATCTTTGTACCCCTAGAGAACAACACAGTCAGACAGGAGAAGCCTATAATGTAAAAATGATTTTTTAATTTTTGCAAAAACATTATAGCCATCAGTATTTTTATGATAAACTTTATTAAAATAATATTTTCCTAAAAATATACATACATACTATTCATTCAAAAGTCTGGATAAAGTAAATGATGTACAGTTTGTAAGTTGTGTAAAACTGTAAACTGGGTATGAATCTCTGTTGAGGGTAAATTTTGGCTAATGTGGGCTAATTTGGGGAGTTTGGGCCATTCTGGTCTAGATTTTCTTTTTTTAATAGATATAGTTAAAAATACAACATTATATTAGTTTTAGGTGTATATGAGCTAAATTTCTTAAACCAAACTTTCTTCTTGATCACCCAATTTATTTTTAATCTAAAAGATGAGCAGCAATAAGAATTCATAAAAAGCTATGTTCTCTCTTGATGTTTTCACTCCTTATTTTAACCACATTAAACTAACATTTAGAATTTCCCTCCTAGAAAAATAAAACTGGGTTTATTTTCAAATTTGGGACCTCATGTTCTTGATGTTATCTGACAAAATTTTAATTGAAGGGGGAAAAAAAAGGGCTTGTTTTTATGTTAATCCACATTCTGCTTTGACTAAAACCCAGCCCTAAACCCGCAACTGGTCACAATTCAGAGACTAAGGATTAAACAAATCAGCCCCAAGAAAACCCACTGTGAGAGATGGTAAAGGGTAAAAGAAGGGTTTCTTTTACAGCTCATTGTTCAAAGTAATGAGTTAAGGCTGAGTTTGGTCCAAAAAATTAGAGTAGTTCTTTTCTATTGCTTTTTCCAGGTAAGATCCAACAATAGCAGTCATTTTTGATTCTAGAGGACCTCAATTTATGTAGAAACTTAACATTCCTAGCCCCAGAAAACCTGCATTTATTTTAATTTGTGATTCCATAAGGATATTTCAGTGCTTTAAGCCCCAAAGGCTCTATTTTAAACAGAGCAAGATGACATGAAAATAAAAAAAATCTCAGTCCCTAAAATTCTGAAAAATTTCTGGTGTACATTTTATTGACAAGTCAGAAAGGTGAGCCCTGCACGCAGAGTTGAAGTATTATTTATAACAGTAAGGCATTTGGAGGAGTTAGGAGATTAAAGGTGACCTGTACTGTATGGATGAACTTCTGAGGAAATTTTTGCTTTATCTTAGAAATTAAGATGAAGTCATTTTTTGAAATTCCTTCTTATTTCTATTATTCAAAATGATCCTCAGTTGGTTAGGTCAGTTTTTATTAATTGAGCCCAGACTTTGCTATAGCCACTGGGCAAAGACAAGCTACATTTATTGAAATAGGTCAATGCTCTAAAAAAACTTTTAGTGGCTAATACCCACAAACTGCAGCATTCTTTACTTACAGCCAGCTGGATGTCACAGAATACAGGATCTCTTCCTACTTCATTCTTAAACCACATGAATCTCCTTGAAAAATAAAATGTTCATTTTTGTATTTTTTTCCTGAAAAAGCAAGATTGGATTTGGAGCCAAAACACTGTGCTCCAGGATAGTGATTAAGTCTAAATCCTTTCATTTGTGGAAGGAACCTATCCTTTCAAAGAGTACATGAGAATCAATCATAGGCCAAAACCTTGTTTCAGTTTACTGAATTTGAAAGTAATGTAGATGCACGAGTATCCAAGTACTCTGGCTTCTCTGAGCAGTCTCCTTACTAGGGGACAGTTTTCACAGGGCCCCAATACACCATTTGTTCTATAACCCCTGAGGGTCACTGAGTGCCCCTTGTGCTCTCCTTATAGTTGAGAAACCTTATAAATGTGAGTTTTGCGGAAGGAGTTACAAGCAGAGAAGTTCCCTTGAGGAGCACAAGGAGCGCTGCCGTACATTTCTTCAGAGCACTGACCTGGGTGAGACTGGTGAGTTCATGCAACACCTGTTCTGGACATATTTAGTGAGCACCTGCTGTTCTAGGTGGTAGGTTGCAATGCTGCTAAGTCGCTTCAGTCATGTCCGACTCTGTGCGACCCCATAGACAGCAGCCCATCAGGCTCCACTGTCCCTGTGATTCTCCAGGCAAGAACACTGGAGTGGGTTGCCATTTCTTTCTCTAATGCATGAAAGTGAAAAGTGAAAGTGAAGTCGCTCAGTCGTGTCCAACTCTTAGCACCCCCATGGACTGCAGCCCACCAGGCTCCTCCGTCCATGGGATTTTCCAGGCAAGAGTACTGGAGTGGGGTGCTGTCGCCTTCTCCGAGGTAGGTTGCAATAGTAAACAAAATACAAAAAACCCTGCCCGCGTGGAGTTTATATTCTCATTGGGAAAAGCAGACTAGAAACAAAGTGAAAAAGTAACACACAGTTTTGTCTGATGTTTTGTAAGGTAGTAATTGCTATTGAGAAAAATAAAAGCAGGTACTGGGGCCTGAAGGTGAGTTAGGAGAAACATCAGCCAGCTGACCTTTTAACAGACTTAAAAGCATAAGGGGAGAGCCCTACAGATCACTAGGCAAAAGCAAGTGCAAAGGCCCTGGGGCTTGAATTCAAAGAAGTGTAAGTAGTCCTGTGTGGCTGGAAGAAAGTGAGTAATGGGACATGAGGCCAGAGAGGAAATAGGAAACCAGATCTTACCAGGCTTTGTAGGCCATTGTAAAGATGTTGGCTTTTACTCTGAGTGAAATTAAAAATCTTTAGAAGGTTTTGGACAAAGAGGTGACATGATTGGACTTCTCATTTGAAAAAAAAAATCACTCTACTTGCTACTGAGAATAGGTTGTATTGGGGGCAAGGTTAGAAACTGGGGAGTCCAGTTAGGAGGCCATTGCAATAATTCAAGCAAAAGAAAATTGTCTTGGTAATTGTAGAGGTGGTGCAAAGTGTTCTAACTCTATATAGTATAAAGATAGAACCAGCCGGATTTCTTAACAGATTGATGTGCAATGTGATGAAGAACGCAGCTGCCATTAACTGAAATGGCAAAGATTGAGGGTAGAGGCAGCTGGAGGGGTGGCTAGGGCAGAGTTCATTAAAACCACAAGTATTTTCTTTGCACAGGGCCCCCAAATCATGTATTGTCCACTCACATGATTTATTGAGATGTTTATATTTGGCTCTGGGAATTTCATATTTTATTCCATGTTTTGAATTACATGCCTGGTGGCAATTGGTTGAAACACCAGATGTCTTTCCGTGTATCAGTTGTGGTTTTATTTCCTTTCATTCTTGAGTTGAATGAATTCATTCATTCATTCTCGACCTGAAACCTTTTTGTATAACATCCTTGCAGTTGTCCTTTGACCCATATAATTGACCATTAGCCTGGTTGGGCTTCCTCACTGATAGCTCAGTTGGTAAAGAATCTGCCTGCAATGCGGAAGACCCCGGTTCAATTCCTGAGTCAGGAAAACCCCTCGGAGAAGGGATAGGCTACCCACTCCAGTATTCTTAGGCTTTCCTAGTGGTTCAGACAGTAAAGAATCTGTCTGCAATGTGGGAGACCTGGGTTCGATCCCTGGGTTGGGAAGATCCCCTGGAGGAGGGCATGGCAACCCACTCCAGTATTCTGGCCTAGAGAATTCTATGGACTGTATAGTCCATAGGGTTGCTGGATATGACTGAGCGACTTTCACTTCACTGGTTCTGCAGCTTGGATTGCCTGCTATTTTTATTTGGTTACTTAAACCAGTTGCTTATTTAGAGTAGGCATAAATCTTCATGGGATTTGGTGTTTGATGGTAGTAGTTGCAATTGAATAGTTTGAAAATTCTAAAACAGAAAGATTACAAAAATGTGACAGAAATAATGTGAAACTCAGGAAAAATGGAGTGGAAATCTTGAGTAGTTTAACTGTATCCGTTTTGAGTGAAAGGAAACTTTTGTTTTAGATAAAGCCTATTTTATGGTGTTAGGAGCTGGCCAACTGAATTCCGTTGGTGTGCACTGCTTCTGCTTTTTATCCTGATGGCATGTTTAGTTTTATCAAGGAGTTGGATTTCCTCCTTATTTCTAAAGAGAAATGTTTACTCTTAAAAACCTAAAACTTGGATTTTGACATCTTTAAGCAGCATGCTTAAGCTTAGTCAGGCAATCTTTACTTGAAGTTCCGTATTTCAGACAATAGACAAAGCTCTTACTATGAGAAATTCTCAAGTTATGAAACTCTTATATTCCAAGTAGAATCATTAATATTTAAAGCAAGAAAAATTAAAGAGAGCATCTGATCCCACCTCTTCATTTTAGAGTTGAGAATACTGAAACTCATCAAAAATTCAATGACTTGCTTAAAAATCAATAGAACTTTAGTTGTTTTCATGATTAGCTATTTTTTTATTTTCAAAGACATATTGGGACATAATTCACATACCATTAAATTCACTCTTTTAAAGTATACAATTCAGTGGTTTTTAATGTATTCACAAAGTTATACAACCATCACCACTCCAATTTCATAACATTTTTGTCACCTCGAAAGAAACCCTGTACCCCTTATCAGTCACTCCTGTTTCCCCTCTTCAGCCCCTATCAACCATTAATTTACTTTCTGTCTCTAAGAATTTGCCTATTCTGAACATGTCACATGAATAGAATCATAAAATGTGTAGCCTTTTATATCTACCTTCTTTCACTCGGCATAATGTTTTCAGGGTTCATCCATGTGGTAGCACTGCATTCCTTTTTATAGCTGAATAATATTCTATTATATGGATTCACTGCATTTTATCCATTCATTTATTAGTTAATGGGCATTTGGTTTTTTTCTACTTTTGGAAAAATGGTTTAATTAGTTATGTATTTTTGAAGGTTATATATTACTTAGTTACCAAAAATAGAATAACACACATTCTAATTAATAGACACTTTTGTATGTATATTTGTCTTGATTGTCCTGGAGGTAGGGGAAAACATGAGTAAAATATCCTCTATGAACAATAAGTTCAAAATTAGTGATTTTGAAGAAAGGTTACCACCTTACTTCCTATCCCCATGACCTTTTTAGGAATTTCAAATTAGAAAAGTGGTAATAGAGGGGCTTCCCTGGTGGCTCAGTGGTAAAGAATCTGCTTGCCAATGCAGGAGACACGGGTTCAAGCCCTGATCTGGGAAGTTCCCATATGCCTCAGAGCAACTAACACCGTGTGCCCCCGTGTGCCGCAACTATTGAGCGTGTGCTCTAGAGCCTAGGAGCCACAACTACTGAGCCCATATGCCACGACTGCTAAAGCCTGCACATCCTAGAGCCTGTGCTCAAGAGAAGTCACTGCAATGATAAGCCTACACGCCACAGCTAAGGAGTAGTCCCTGCTCGCCATAACCAGAGAAAAGCCCAAGCAGCAGTGAAGACCCAACACAGCCAAACATACAGAAATTTAATTAAATTTTAAAAAATAAAAGTGTTCAAAGAATCTTTTTTTGTTATCTTCAGTGGTATAAAGTGATTCAGGAAATACTGAAATACAGAGGTTGAGTTAATTTGCATTTCATAGGTTGGTTTGATGAATGCATGCAAAACACTTAAAGTCTCAGCAAAAAAATAAAAGGCTAACTAAGTCAGCAAGTTTTGATTAAAAAAAAAACATATTGTTATGGTGGTTTCAGGTTAAAAAATGTATAAAGTCACAGCTTAATCAAGAATGGTGAACACTGTATGTCATGTCTATCTTTGATATTTCAAATAGTTCTCATGATTTTTCCTAAAATCCAAAATATAAAGAATCTTTAATTGAACACAAGCCAATCCTTTGATTATTGTCAGAGCTCCCTATAGGGTTTCTATTGTTTCCTTCTTAAAATTGGGAGTCCAGGTCTGGACATAGTGTTCCATTTTGAACCTGACCAATATTGTATCACCAGTGGTACCTCTTATCCCTTCATCTCTGGGTTTTTTTCCTTTTTCTTTTCTTTTCGGTTGCATTGAGTTTTCATTGCC
Source organism: Oryx dammah (assembly GCF_014754425.2). Classification (NCBI taxonomy): domain Eukaryota; kingdom Metazoa; phylum Chordata; class Mammalia; order Artiodactyla; family Bovidae; genus Oryx; species Oryx dammah. Next base: position 22,205,499 of record NW_024070192.1, read on the forward strand.
ACACTTGGGCTTTCTCTAGTTGCAGTGAGCTGGGGCTACTCTTCACTGCAGTGCACAGGCTTCTCATTGTGGTGGCTTCTCTTGTTGTGCAGCACAGGCTCTAGGGTGTGCAGGCTTCGTAGTTAGAGCTCATGGGCTCAGTAGTTATGGCTTGTGGGTCTAGAGCACTGATTCAGCAGTTGTGATGCACAGGCTTTAGTTGCTCCGCAGCATGTGAAATCTTCCCCGACCAGAGATCGAACCTGTCCCCTGCCTTGCCAGGTGGATTCTCATCCACTGTACCACTGAGGAAGTCCTATTACTAGCTTTTAAAGGGATGATGCTCTATTGTGGATGTGGCACTTATTCTTCAAGTGTTGTTCAGTCGCTCAGTCATGCTCAACTCTTTGCGACCCCAGGGACTGCAGCACATCAGGCCTCCTTGTCCCTCACCATCTCCTGGAGTTCTCCCAAGTTCTTATCCATTGAATCAGTGATGCCATCCAACTATTCATCAAGTGCTTCTTGTAAGTTGAAGTGTAGCCTACTGTGAGAGTTGAGCCTTGGGACAAACCTGCCCCAGTCAGGAATCGGGCCTTTATGGAAGCAGGACAAATGAAAAGACCTTGGATTGGAGACCAGTCTGCAAAAGAAGATTGTGTTGGACAGCAAGACTCCTGCCCTTGCTGATCATTTTCATTTGTTCTGATAGCATTCATTGCATTTTCATGGACCAGGGCTCTGTGTCAGAGCTGTTTATAAAGATGAGTGGAGGTTAACCCTCTACCCTCAAAAAACTCAGTCCAACAAGGAACTGAGCACTGGATCTATTAACTTAATATAAAGGTCTAACAGAGACACATGTAATGGTGTTACTTCAGCTCAAGTTTCTATACCAGACATCATCAAGATACTCCCAATTCTGCTGTCTTAATGGAGTATATATGAAAAGAAGAATGAATATAGACGACCACAGATTTCATTTTCTCATTAGCTCGATCCTTATTCCAGAAAGGGACTAACAGCTGGTATAGAGATTCATTTAGCCTCATTTCACACAAATTATGAATACTTGGAGCGGGACATATTTTTGTATGACAATGAGTTCTAGCAATAACAAGATTTTTAAAGTAATTGAGTAATTATATTTATTTATGAATCTAGAAGTCAAAACCTTTTATCTTCATCCTCATTGTTGTGGTTGAGATAATGCAAGCATGAGAATTTCAGGAAAAAATCTGTACTTTTACCAAATAGCAGTCCAAAGAAAGAGCTTAAAATGTTTTAAATGTCTGTTTTCCCAACAGATTATTCTTTTTAGAAAGTCAATACTAACTCACAAGTAGTATTCATTGTACATGCTCAAAAAGGCAACGGTTTTATGCAACTTTTTTGTTAGAACCTGGTTTGCTCTTTGATAGCAATCTCTTGTTAGACAATTCTTATTGCATAATATCACCCCTTTGTTCCACTCTCCATCAGCTACTGGCTGACCACACTATAGAAGAGACAGGAAGCAATGTCTCTTATTTGAGCTCCATTTAACACTTCAAGATCTAATGAAGGACTTTGAACAAAAACACAACAAATTATATAGTTAAATCTACAATCACTTTGAAATAGAAATGACATCATGCAACCAGTTAACTAAAAACCAGACGAACTATTAACACTTGTACAGAGATTAAAGACAGTAACTTATTCTATAATTTTGATTTAGTAAGAGTTTGGTTATTTATTTTTCCAATATGTCATTAAGATCATTTTGCTAATGAAAATGGTTGTCTCCCCTGTATACTAGTAGGCAAGTAACATGAAGGGGAACTGACCCAGAATTAGTCCTACTCCTACTATGCTCACTCATGAAGCAAGTGTGCAAATTGTTCCTTGCCACCATCCCATATTCCCCACACCCACCCCTTGCAACATCAAACTGCCAAACACCACCCAGGAACGGATTTCCTATTTCGTCATTTAAACCCATTATCTTGTTCCCTCACTATCTTGCCAAACTGGTTTCCCTCTGCTTAAATTCTGAGACATGATGTGGCAAGATAACACGTCTAGACTGTTTGTATAAATAGACAGTTGGGTCTTAAAGTTGAAGCAGAGGACCAAACGCCAAGTCCTTTTTTTCCCCTTTTCAGTCTACTGCTTGGACTCCTTGTAATCCCAGAGATTGTCTTGACTCCAAAGCAGTTCTTTGTGTTTTACAGGGTGCATCATTTAGTACAGCAGTTGTCCAATAACTGCAAGGCAGTAGACTGAAAGTTTGGGGGAAGAAAATGAGAGTATCAGGTCAGTCGCTCAGTCGTGTCTGACTCTTTGCGACCCCATGAACCGCAGCACGCCACGCCTCCCTGTCCATCACCAATTCCCAGAGTTCACTCAAACTCATGTCCATCAAGTCGGTGATGCCATCCAGCCATCTCATCCTCTGTCGTCCCCTTCTCCTCCTGCCCCCAATCCCTCCCAGCATCAGAGTCTTCCAAGGAGTCAACTCTTTGCATGAGGTGGCCAAAGTACTGGAGTTTCAGCTTTAGCATCATTCCTTCCAAAGAAATCCCAGGGCTGATCTCCTTCAGAATGGACTGGTTGGATCTCCTTGCAGTCCAAGGGACTCTCAAGAGTCTTCTCCAACACCACAGTTCAAAAGCATCAATTATCTGGTGCTCAGCTTTCTTCACAGTCCAACTCTCACATCCATACATGACCACTGGAAAAGCCATAGCCTTCACTAGACGGACCTTTGTTGGCAAAGTAATGTCTCTGCTTTTGAATATGCTATCTAGGTTGGTCATAACTTTCCTTCCAAGCCATAATCAATTGAAACTGTAGCCTTTGCCTAACTTGCCAATTGGAAAACACAGTTAATTTAGTAAAGATTAACTTAATCTCTAGAGTATATGCACATATACACTGAGGATTGGCATCATGAAGCTGATATTTTGAGTGAATGGCCCTGCAGGAAGGTGTTGGCAGATGGCAGCCCTGTGGATTAGGAGTTTCAGGGATTTCCCTGGTGGTCCAGTGGTTAAGAATCTGCCTTTTAATGCAGGGGGTGGGGGTTCAGTCCCTGGTCGAGGAGCTAAGATCCCACAGGCCTCTCGGTATGACAAAAGAAAAGATTAGTAGTTTCAGAGGACTCTTTTCAATCGAATCAGAGTTGTGAAGTATGGGAAAATCTCCCCGTTTGCCTCAAATTATCTGTGTATCCATCAACACTCCAGAATTTTATCTTTTTAAATGTCAGGCATTTGGTCACTGATTTCCAGAGTACGATTTACCTGGAAATGACTGTCAAGACAAGCTTGGTGAGTAACCAGGGATAAAAGATGATGTTATCTCTAAAGGTTGCCATTTAGTGACATGCCCCAATTACATTATTCAGGTCATTGTATACCCGCTTTTGCATCCTCCCAGATATAGAATACATAGAATATGTGTCCTCAGAAAGATGCTTGTGGTGATTGATGGTGACTTTGGTAAAATGTAGACAGGGACTCCCGAGAGCCAAACGGGAAAACCAAACTGACAGCATAATGCTTGCAGGAAGTCCTGGGACTGACAGATCTCTGGGTGATAACGGGGCCGTTAGAGCAGTGACTGAAAGACTGGAAAAGAGTAGTGGTAAGATGGGGAGAAAGTTTAAAATTCCCAAAGTAGTGTTTTTCATTCTTATTTTACTGTGAATCTTTTTGATAGTAAATACATGGGGCAGGGGTGGGGTGGGGAAGGACCTTACCTAGATTTAATCCCCTCAAGGTTGCTGGAACCAAGTCAAAGCACAAACTGAGCTGCCTCTTCGACACTCCTAAGAAAAGCCTCCTTAAAACAGCCTCAGGAGCTTACTTCAAATCCCAGGCCTTTGTCTTTCATCTCTCTGCTCTTGGGGCTCTGGGTAGTGCCACATCTGGTGGTGGTTTGTGTGAAAGGAAATAATATGTATAATAGTTTCCTGTTTGGTCATTTAAACCTATCCTTGTGCTGGACAGAATTTGACCCACTTCGCTCAACAGCAGCGTCCTGTCACTAAAGTACCCGTTATTTACAGCGATCTGTCAGCTGAAGTCACAGTGCTTTACCACTAGCCCCAAAGCTGCCCAGCCCCCTTATTTTAATCCTTCTTATCTTCATTTATACAAACTGTTGTTATAGCTTAAACTGGAGGCTGGGATTTATTTCTTTAGAGGACAGAATTATTTTTGATAAGAAACATTGTCATCAATCTCTTCTCTTATTCATTTTTGGAGCCAGATTTCATTTTATTCTTGAACTTTATTCTTGAATTGAGTTTTATAATTTATTGTGTAATGACTGGCAACAAGTTTTTTAAAAGCAAAACCAAAAAGGTGCCAATAATAAAATGAAAACTATTTAATACTTTGAATTCTTTTTTTTCTGATTTGGCTCTGAACTCTCACCCTGGCCATTCTTGACAGTCTTGCCCTTGAGGTCTTTCTTTGTCTTTCATTTACTGCAGAGATGACCAGTTTTCTTCTCTCTGGGTGTGTCCATTTGTGGTTCTGAATGTCCCAGAGACCATGAAACTTGGAACATTATTTCTGTATATTGTCGTTGTTCAGTTGCTCAGTCATGTCCGACTCTTTGTGACCCCAGCACACCAGACTTCCCTGTCCTTCACCATCTCCCTAGAATCTCTTCATACAGTAAACTCTTTTAACTGCAGAATGAGTACTGACAATTCCTAAATTTGTGTATATATTTGGGGGGGTGGGAAATTCCATTCTGCACTCATCACTTGCTTTTTACTCTAGTCCCTTAAACTGACTTCAGTTTCTTCTTCCTTAGAGACATTGGGAGTGTATGGATACTTCATTTACTTTGGACCTCTGGAAATGCTTATGATAAAACAGAGAGAAATGTTTGTAGCATCACAACGTGTTTGCTTAGGGCAGGGGTGTGTATAACTATGACCCGCAGGCCAAATGCAGTCAGCAACTTACTTGTGCACATTAGGGCTAAACACTTGTAAAGTGTAAGGGAGAACCAAAGAGTATGGAACAGAGACTGTATGTGTCCCACAAAGTTTAAAATACTCTCTGACCCTTTATAGAAAAAGGTTACTGACCCCTACCTTGGACTAGCATCATGTGCTAAAATTTAAAGCCTTGTATTTAGAGCAGCTGGTGTCTCTTTGAACTTCAGATGTAAACCCTTACTGGGTACTGCATGCTGTACCAGACTAAATTATACTACACTTATTCCAGTTTGATTCTATGTTGGCACTATTTATATATTATTTCAGTGCTTCTCAATTCTTGCTGCATCTTAAAAATCATCTGGAAAGCTTTAAAAATACTGTTGCCTAGGCCCCTACACCAGAGATCCTGATTTAACTGATCTGAAAGGGGGCCTGGGCATAAGTGTGTCTTATATGCTCTTCAGGTGATTCTAATATTCAGGCAGGTCTGAGAACTACAGACCTATACCACTTGAAGTTCTGTTTGTGGATTGACAATCAGACCATATTGTTAGTCAGTTTTTATTCACATTTTTCATTAGAAATATAATAAAGATCCATTATACAAATTGCTCTATAATTTCAAGACAGAAGTGTTGCTCAGGGAAATTTTAACCGAGACAGTTTTGAAATGTGAAGAGCATAAGAAACAGACAATGCCGAGACCAGAAAAATAGAATTTAAAAGATAGGAACTGAAAGGAGCATGCTGGAAAAAAAAGAAAAAACCACTCAGAATTTCAATACACAAATCACTGAGTAGATTTCTTGCTGTCTGGGTAAGTGTATCTATTTTCAAAAGTGCTATTAACATAAACAGAGCAGTAAATCTGGGGCACCATCCTTTTTTTTTTTTTTTCAAAGTTGTTAAGAAGAATTATATCAGTCTGCAGGTGTCACACGCAGTTACTCAGAATCAGAAAGAAGGCTGATCGGGGGTTAGAAGATCTCCATCTATCTATCTTTTTGCAACCAACCACGTCCAGGCTGTTTATTTAATACTTCCTCTTGCTAATGAAGGTACTTGTTGGGGATGGGTCGGGCTTTCCCATGTCAGCATAAGACTGCAAGATTTGAATGTGCCCTGGTGTTGGCTTCACTGACCACAGCAGGTACCCCAAGCAAGAATCTGAGCAGTAATAACAGGTAACAACAGAGTTTGCATCAGACCTCTGAGAGTTTTCCTTCCAGTGTATTTCTTTTTCTCTCCATTTATCATCGTGTTCTTTTCCCTCTTCTTTTTTCATTTTTCCAAACCAGCAAGTGTGGAGGCAAGACACATCAAAGCAGAGATGGGAAGTGAAAGAGCTCTCGTTCTGGACAGATTAGCAAGCAATGTGGCAAAGCGAAAAAGCTCAATGCCTCAGAAATTCATTGGTAAGAATACAACCCTTTTTCCTGCTGTTGTTAGCAGATAGTTTGAATGAGATAACATAGGATGCTTACTACCCAGGCCTTTCCTAGTTTAATCTCTGTTAAGATAATTGATTTTTCCATTTACAAGTTTTATTCTTTGGGATTCACTTTGATAACTAGAGCAAATAAAATAAAATATTTTTAACTAAAAAATCTTAACTACTAAAGAGAGGAGTATTTGGTATCCAGTATCTTAAATGAAGTTGGTGTTAGAAATGCTGTTCCTTCCTCTTTATTTTGAATGACATATGTTGCATGAGAGAGTTTGTGCAATTTACACCAGTAAGATGTTCAAGATAGCATTTTTGTAATCTTTTGTAATTATATTTTACAAGTTGGTTCCCTTATCATGCTCAAACTTTTTTCAGGCTCTAAAATGTATTGCTATATTTTCTTGAATTTGATTGAGAATTGGTTTTAAAAGAATGTGGTTGAGAATGCATAGATTTAAATAACAAGGTTTGATTTAGTCACTTGTCTTACTGGAGTTAATTTTTATACCATTGGTTTTCACATTGTCAAAAAACACAGCAAGAATGAGATGGCTAAGAAATAATTATGTCCGTTAAGGTGTTAGGACTGCCAAATGGCAGAAATATTTTGTTGAACTCTCCCAGATGTTTACATAAATGTGACTATGATATTTAAAATAGATTTGTATTTGTGGAGTAGGCAGCTGAATTGAATGTATCGGTTTTGCTATAAATTGAAAGTCAGTGATATTGAACAAAAATAGTTATCACACAAAAATAGATCTTCCTCAACACCAATAATATTTTAGAAACCTGTCAGTCTGTTTTTCCAAAGCTGTTGCTACTGTTGATTTTTTACTTCAGTTCTTTTGTGTTTATTCTTTTCAATAGCTTTTACAGATATCAAGCACCTGCCTGGTTTTTTAATCTGATTAAATTTTATTCTGGTCTAGGTAATTTCTAAATTCTGGTCTAATTAGGTTTTTAATTTTATGTGAATTATAGAGATATATTGAAGGAACCCATATATTCCAAAGCTATCCAGTTTGGTCTTTATGCTTATTTATTTTATGTTGATTGGCTGAGAAGTTTTTGTATCCTTATAGTTACTGTAAGAATAAATCGTGTCAGACTAAAGTTGGTGCATTTCAATTTAGAGAGACTCTTCCCTCATTACCAACTTCCCTCTCGTGGAGGGAAGTGTCAGGGGACATGCAGTGACTTCCATATGGAGTTTAGGCACAGTGGACGAATCATGACACCAAGACATTATATTAAAATATTGCTCATACATCTTTTGAGCTGTACTTGTGTAAAGAGGTTCTGGCTGGAATACAAAAGGAAGCTTGAATTATTATTCTGTGCCATGAGTATAATGTAATTTGGGGGATGTTTTGACTGTAGAAATGGCTGCAGCTGATGTAGGTGGAGGAATATGGGGAGAAATGGGCAAGAAAAAAATGTAAAGTGACTTAATTTCAATCCACTTATGGTCCATGCATGTTGGTCTAAGAGAATTAAAGTATGAGAGAAGGTACTTAGTTCATATAATTTCCTTAAACCTGTCCTTGAACTAAAGCCCTACTTAATAAGTTGCTTTGGTATTTTCATGGGTTTAAAAACACATGTTTCGTATGTCCAAGTCCATGCCATCTTGCTTATTGCATCAGGGATCCATTCCATTTGTTTAAGACCGTTATGACCAGAGGGTTTTCACTCTTCCATTTCCTGACTCAGGAGGGATGCTGATCTGGTAGGTACTGATTTCTCTCATCTTCTGAACCATCATGTTCTCTCTGCTGGCATCAGGAAACCCAGTCTAGTTAGCTCTTGATTTGAGCTGAGGTAGCAACTTCAGGACTTCAGGGCCCTGAATAGCTGGGGGAATTTTTTTTTTTTTTGTAAATTGTGGTAATGTGCAGTAGGAAGAGCACTGGATTAGGAGCCAGAAGACCAGGTTCTGATTCCAGTTCAGTCATTTCTTAACTGTGTATGTTTAGACAAATCACATAACCTTTCTGTGCCTCTGTTTACTCATCTGTGAAATGAATAGACTGAACAGGTGATAAAATGATCGAGAAGGTCCCTCCCAGCTCCATCATTCTGTAAGATGAAGTATAAAAGCCAGCAATTATGAGCACCACTTTAAGTCAATATGTATAACTTCAGACAACTTTTTTTCTCAAGATTGTATAGATACGATATGTTATTGTATGTTTATTGTATGTTATAAGCCATATCATATAATTTAGGGTGTTTTCTTCAGAAAGGTGTCATTTAACCTGAGTAACTATGAAACATGTACATTAGTTCAACATTTGCGTACTTTACTTAGAATATCGCTACCGATTCTTCCACTCTTTTTGTCCATTCATTTATCATGCACATGTCTATGGAGGTCCTGCCATGTGTGTGGCAGTCTGGTTCCTAGCACTGTTCTCATCTTCTAGCATTAGCTTATACCCTGAACCTTAAGAGATTTTTTTCTTTTTACTAAAACTCTCTGAATCACTTAACTTAATCAACCTTTTTGATAGAATAGTATAATTTCAAAGGGGAACTAAAGGAACATTATAACACCATGCAGTATTCAGGATGTAGTGATATAAGACTTGTGGAGCTAATATCTTCCCTCCCTCTTTTCTCTCCTCTATTTCCTCTCCAAGGCACCATTTTCTGAAAGGATTCAGCTGCCAGAGAAATGGCAATGGGTAAAATGTGAAGGAAGAATGAGTCACTCCCTTTAATCCTGGCTGATGGTTGCACAGCTCCCAGACCAGCCTTGGCTTCTCTGACCTCTTGAACTGTGAGGGTAAAGGTGAAGATTATACCATCAGGTCAGCCTGTTACTTTCCTAACAGGCTTGAGATAATTACCCGTAGAAAGCATTTTCACCCATTAGAGATGACGGAGGAAGCAGGATGGATTGTATTGTCTAAATGCATTTAGAAACACAAACACATGCCTCTGTTGAAGAGTAAGGAGGAGAAAATCACCCAAGGAGGAGAAAAATGAATCACCTTTTTTAAAATTCTCCAAGAAATGTTGTATCACTTTCTATAAAATGGGAAATAAATTGACACACATTCATTAGAAATCAGCATCTTTACGTCATCAAAATAATTCTTCTTAGTTGTCCTTTCCAAAGAAGACCTTGCTTTTAGCACCTAACCCCCATAGGGACTGTCTTTTCTCTGAATCTTTCTCTCCGGTTACAGACTTGCTTGACTATACTTCTAACTAGGCCATCTTCAAATACTTGGCTCAAAATAGAGGCCAGATTTCTCTCCTGGAGGGAGGAGAAAAATGACTACATTTCTGCATATTTCTTTTTCTGATTTTCATTCTTTCTCCAAAAACAGATGTGTTATTCAGACCAAAGTGGTTACCATAGCATCTCCCTATTTTTTTTAATTTCATGTATTACTTTATTAAAGGAAGTTTTCACGTTGAAAAGAACATGAAAAAAGATCTCACTCACCCCCGGTAAACATGTCGTGAGGTTTTGACACTTCAGCAAACACTGTCGGTTCTCCCTGTGAAGTAACTAATGAGAAATTGTCTGCTTTGGTTAACAGGGTGACAGGAAGCAGTTTTAATGCCTATTTCTAAAAGCAAAAAGTATCTTCTCCCGTCTCTTCCCAAAGGGCCGAAATCCCTAATCCTATAAGCATCCAAAGTCATAGCCTTTTTGAACTTGAAGGAATATTAGGAACCAGTAGGTGAAGTTTGTTGTTCATTAAGAGAGGAAGGGGGATGGGAAAGATGGAGAGACGCAGCTAGTAGGTGACAGAGCAGGGCCAGAGCCTGGGTCTGTAATGTGCTGCGGTCCAAGGCCTTCCTTCTGCAGAAAGTCACCCAGAGCCGTACACGTCCTGTGTGCTACACGGGGGCTTTTAAAAGGGGAGGATCTAGTCACTGAAAGCTGGTGGAAGAAAAATTCTTGAAGGCCAGTCATTCTCTCTTAAGGGTGTGTTTTCTTGAGAAAAGAGCTGTGGTGACTCCATCAGGGCAGATGACAGCCAAATAGCACTTCATGGTGACTCACAGAGGACAAAGGCTTCTGCAGCAACCGAACGTGGTCTCCAGCTCAGTTTTCCTCACCGCCACCCCCACAACTCTCTCTTTTCTCTCTCCTCCTTCCTGCTTCTTGTTCTGTGGCTGCCTACCCTCTGTTCTCCTCCTCCTGGAAGAGGTGTTAGCCACTTCAGTCTCACTTAGAGTGAGATCAGAGCCATCACCATCATCAGATATTCCACTTACCCTACTTACCTGCCCTTTTTTAGGCGGAGGATATGAGCTTGGAGTAAGAGTAAGTGATGATACACATGGGAAATGGTATGAAGGTATCAGCAGATACAATTAAGTGATTTGAAGAAGCTTAAAGACTTCATGAAAACCCTGGTGTTTCACATTACCCTGTTGTGATGACTATCACATGAGAATTGTTATTTTTCTAATGTCAAAATCATTTCTCCTCCTCGTCAAAAAAAAAAAAAAAAATCTTTCAATGGCTTCTCATCAGAATAAAATCTAAACCACCCAGGCGCTCTGAGCCTTTCACAATCTGTCTCTAAGTTGTCTTTTCTAAATGTATCATTTCAGCCAGCTAATCTTTTAATTCAGCCGTAATGAACTACTCCCACTTCTGTTATCATTCTTTCCATGCTCACTGTCTGGAATGCCCTCCCTCCCATCTGCCCTAAACCTCCACGTGGTCTACATTCCCACACTGTCCTGAGTCCTCTCTCTGTCCTCCCCCTGGCAATCCAGGTGGGTTTAACAGTCTGCTTTTCGTGATATATGTAACTGTCTCCATCACCATCACTTCCACCACCTCAGATTTCAAGCAGACTTTAGAGGAAGAATAAATTAATATTTGTCCCATGTTATTTGGCATATTTGAGGTATGGTATGTATTTTCCTCTCTCTGCTATCTTGGCTACTCTAAACTTTGTTCCACCACATAGTATTAAGGATACTAATATGTAATGAAATTGTGTACATGCTACATCTCCTGTTGGATTGCAATTAAGTCTGTATTCTTCAAAGCTCCTAACATGGTATGAAGCTAACAACAATAATAATAATAGATCTGCCACTTATTGAGTGCTCACATGCCCCTGTCATACACTTACGGACATCATGACAACTCTACGCATCTAGATCTTTATTGAATGCCTGGTACTGGTCCATATAGAACAAAGCATAGTTGCTTTTCTTTGCTTACGGGAACCATCCCAGCAGAGAATCCAGAGTCATTGCTGGTGGTGGGATTGAGACACGGGTAAGGTTGCAGCCAGGAAACAGTTAATGCTCAAACACTTACTGAAATACATGGGCCCTTGGATCACAGCTCCATTTACCAGCTGAGCAACCTGTGTGAATTAGTCAACTTGTTTGTGCCTTAAGTCCTTCATCTGACTAAGAGATGATAATTCATCTTAGGTTAAATGAGATAATAGGCTAAGTACCTAGGACAGCACTGGGTATATAGTAGGACTCAATAGATAGTAGCTATTCTTCTTCGTATTTACACATAAGGCCCAGTGCTTGGTACTGTGAAGTAGAGAAGTAAACAGGTTAGAGGGGTGGATCTTGTCCCTGGATGCCCAAGGCAGACATCTGAATCCACGTGCCCAGCTAAGGTCCCTTTTAGCTCTAGGCTATGATTCTGTACTTTCAGGTTGGCACTTGGCAGCCAAAAACCATATGCCCTCACTACATTGCCACAACTCAGGACGGGCAGATGCTCAGTTCAGGGTTACCAGAAGCCTAGGCAGTAGGGATTGACACCTTTAAAAGGAATCACAGGTAGGGAACAGCCCAATGAGGCAGCCTGGGTTTCTAAACTTAGGACTTGTTGTTGCCATTTGTATTCTCATTGGAAGAAAACCTCAACTTCAGCCCAAAGCTGCTCTCATTAATCACGCAGAGGTGTGGTTTGATTTTGACTAGAAGCTGGACTGGAGGCTCTGAGCAGGTTTGGGAGCAGTTACACTCTTGTGGTTTGACTAACCTTTTTTATGAGTGTGTTACTAAAGAAACGTGAGCTGCTGGCTTTTCAATTACTGTAGCTTACCCCTCCTGAGTTTCATACACATTGAGTCATCGTGTCTACAGGTGACTGATAATCATCTGCACTACTCAAGTTACCGTAACTCAGAGATGAGGGGATCTGATGAGGGCAGGTTGCGTGCACGTGAAGATCTGAGGCTCTCCCATCTTCTTAAAAATGAACAATGGTCTGCGTTAACCACAGAACTCAGTCACATATTTCCACATCCAGAGCTGATTTTCCTCTTGCTGTTTTGCCTCTTACAACCTTAGCACTCAGCTGTTTTCTGACATGTGCTGCAGGTGGTAGAAGACTGTGAAATCGTTGGCCTAAGTAGGCAAAACAAACTCTTGGGAGAAAGAATAAAAGCAGAGGTTGGGATGTGCCTGCCCCACCTAGGAAACTTTTTGGAGCCTCTCTGATAGGCGAAAAGATAAAAAGACTTCCAGAGATTCCTGGTATTTGGAGGAACTAAGTAGAGTTAGCTCACTGAAAAATCATCAGTAACGTTGAAAAGGCCAGGAAACCAAAGTTCATCATTTCTGTGTCACTTTCAGGGGAATGAATATTTGTGACTTAAGCCAGCTTTCGTATTCCAGTCTCATTCTTCCAAACAGCTCTGATCAGAGACACATCCAGTCTGGCACTTGAAAGAACTATTGATTACTTTGGCAAAGGTCTTTTTCTGTTCCTTTTTATTGAGTAGTTAAGGCACGGTGATTTTCTTAACATATTTTTTCTCTCAGGTATTTGTCTGGAAGCTGTCAAGTTGGCCTTAAGGTAGTGGGGATGCAGGACAAATCCATCTGATTAGGTCTTTTAGCAAGTCTTTCTGTCTCCAACTTCTCACTGTTCTGGTCCACCTTACACGTTGCTGTTACGTTAATATCCTTAAAATAACATTCTGACCGCAAGCCTCTCTTGCTCCAGAGCATAAGAGGTTTGCCATTGTCCAGATCTAAGCCCTACTGTTTGTTGATTGTTCAGAGTGGGCATCGTTTGGTCCCACCATGTGTTACCTTTTTTCAACATTCCCCAAAATGTTGGAGGCAAAAGGCTGGGAGGCTCACGGGGATTTGAAAACCTTGATCTACGTGGCTAGAAAATTATTTTCTTTTTAGTTCTCTTTGAATCTTCCTGATTATACCAAGGAGAAAGATTTTGACTTTATTAGATGTTAGTTGTCTTCAGCACTAATCGCACACTCGTAAACTCTATTTTTAGCAAAGAAAGAGGGGATCTTTGTCTACAGGTACTTACAGTATCTGATCAAACTTTAATAAATTGCTGTGTTTCGTTGTCTTTATTTTTCATAGTTACCTTCTATTTGTGGCAAGTGACTCTGGTTTTCCATTTATGTTGGTGATATAAAGTTTCCTTAAAAAAACAAATTTCTTTTAGCAAAAAAGGAAAGAAAGAAAATGCAAGCCGATTCAAACCAAAAAAAAAAACAACACCAAAACCCTAATGTCTACCAAGTGCTTTCAGTGTGCTGTTCTAAGCTCTTTCTAGTTAAGGTAGATACAATTATTATCCCCATTTTACATGAGGACACGGAGCCACAGACAGGTTAAGGAACTTACCCAAGCTCACACCACTGGTAATGAGGAGGCAGCATCCATTCCACGCCGTCCAGCTCTTGCTCGCAGCCTCTGCTCTGCCCTGGAGTGTTGCTGCTTCACAGTGTGGAGGGATAAGTGGAGTCTGAGAAATCCTTTATTCCATACTTCCTGATACTGCTGTATCCAGACTCTCTCATTCCTCCTTGCTCATAGCTTGGCTGGTCCCTCGTGTCTGTCTTGATTCATGCCCATGTCTCAATTAGGATGTCTCTTCTGCATCTCTAAAAATCTAAATCCAACCAGTTCATCAAGACTCTTCTCAAAATTTAGATTTTCCAAGAATACTTTCCCTTCCGAAAGTACTCCTAAAGTTTTTGTATTCCCTTAACATTTAAATAGATAGTTTGTACCAGACTGCCCTGCCCTTGCCTTATAATCCTTTTTACAGAAGACATGTTCCCCCACCCCTGCTTAAATGCCTCAAACATGGCATTTAGAATAAAAGCTTCTATAGAGCAAGGCAGCCCTTTCTAAACTTTTAGCATTTATTTTTCCCCAAACTATCCAAGTCTTATTTCTCTCTCCCTAGGTTGGAGAGTCCTCAAGAACAGAAACTGGTTCTTTCAATCCTTTTTGTCTTTTTGTGTTTTTTCCTCCCTGAAGCCTTTACTGTGTGGCAGTGACAAGTTTTGGAACAAGCATAACATGCTTTGGAAATGTTAGGAAAGACAGGTTATCATTTACCAAATCTCTCAGAATCCAGTGTCTACAGAATGAAAAAGCATCAGGAGTGACCTTGGCCTCACTTCCAGCCCTTGACACGTCTTCCCCACTTTCTTGTGCCTCTACCAGCCACTCACCATTGAGCACGCCTGCCATCACTGCAGACCCAGCTTCTGCCTTCCCTGTGGCCAAAGAGCCTGTTTTCTAACACAGAACACCCACACGCCCTGAAGGTGGCTAAACTCTGTTTTCAAAATTTCTCAGCAGTTTGACAGGAGAAGTAGGAGAGGGTGACCACAAATAAATTTTTCAGTTAAGTGTGAGATAAGTCCTAATGATCACATATATATCAATGACACATCTTTTCAAACAAAAGAATAACACACTTTATGAGGACAAACATCATGATCTTTCATCAAGAGAGCCTTTCTAAAACTCCCTGCCTTTGAAGCGCTTTTATTTAAATCTCAGTCCAACTAATGACCGATGTGTTTCAGGAGTGGTAAGTTGGAGTTTTGGGGGCCATTTTTTCTGCCCCTGCAGCTATTTAAAAACTGCCGAGGGCAGAGCATCCCCACTTTTTGCAGCACATCCGGCCCTCTAGCTCCCTAGTATTACAAGCAGAAAAGAACAAGCAAACTAAGAGTTCAGGAATGGACTGCATCCTCAGAGTTCACGAACAGTAGAGATGCAGAAGCCCCCACGCTCCTGACGCTGGCAACTCCCCGCCCTCTCCTAAACCCCCTCCTAATGTTCTCTTGCTTCTTTTATCCAGGGTTCCCCTCTGACATGAGCAGTGGAAACAACTCACATTGTAGCCTAAACTTAGTGACATCTCTGACTCCCTCTTGCCTGCTGGTTTCAGTTATTTTGACTGTCCAAACATGTGCTGTCAACCACTGTCCCTTGAGACTTTAGCACCGTGCAGGACCATTTCGCCTGGGCTGAGTGTTCTTAAGTAGGCGACTTGTCCTTCCTCATTTCTCAAGGACTCCAGAAAATCGTTTTAAAAACTCTGTGCCTTTGTGTTGTTCCTTTTGTCACCGTTTCTTTCCCTTGTTGTAGGTGAGAAGCGCCACTGCTTTGATGTCAGCTATAATCCTAGCTACATGTATGAGAAGGAGAGCGAGATGATCCAGACCCGAATGATGGACCAGGCCATCAATAACGCCATCAGCTATCTCGGGGCCGAAGCCCTGCGCCCCTTGGTCCAGACACCACCTGCTCCCACCTCAGAAATGGTCCCGGTTATCAGCAGCATGTACCCCATAGCCCTCACCCGCGCCGAGATGCCAAATGGTGCCTCCCAGGAGCTGGAAAAGAAGAACATCCACCTGCCAGAGAAGAGCCTGCCTTCTGAAAGAGGTCTGTCCCCCACCAACAGTGGCCACGACTCCACGGACACTGACAGCAACCACGAGGAACGCCAGAATCACATCTACCAGCAAAACCCCATGGTCCCTCCTCGGGCCCGCAATGGGATGCCACTTCTGAAGGAGGGCCCCCGCTCTTATGAACTCCTCAAGCCCCCACCCATCTGCCCAAGAGACTCCATCAAAGTGATCAACAAAGAAGGGGAGGTGACAGATGTGTACCGGTGTGACCACTGCCGAGTCCTTTTCCTGGATTACGTGATGTTCACTATTCACATGGGTTGCCATGGCTTTCGTGACCCTTTTGAGTGTAACATGTGTGGATATCGAAGCCATGATCGTTATGAGTTCTCATCTCATATAGCCAGAGGAGAGCACAGAGCCATGCTGAAGTGAACACCCAGGCCCAGAGACGACCGTCACCTGATCATTCCATGTCATTCTTAAAAAACTGATAATGCCACTCGCCTAACAAGTCACTCTCAAACTCAGTTCCAAACCCCTTTCCACAACATTTCAGTGTCCAAAGGATCACGTTAGTGTGGGCGGCAGAGAAATGCTATCCACATTCAGAAATCATTTGCAGATATATTATGTTACTACTTTTGTGAGACCTGTGTTTTCCCATCAGGGAAATTTAAAAGCCAATGGATTTTATATTTAAAAGCCAGTGAAATATTTGGTCATAATCTTTTGTAGCAATAGACAGGCATTCTTTGGAGTCAGAAGAGTCCCCTGGTTGTGCTGTGTGAGACATTGTTTTCTAAATACATTGGCCATATGTGGAGAAGCCTCATAGTCCTATGCCCAGGTCCACAGAGAAGAACTGTTGACCAGCTAACCTTGCTGGGAAACCTGGCCCATATGCACTTCACGCAAGTTTGAAGGGTTAGAATATGAACTCTCCATCCCAAATTAGAGTCTAACAATAAGGAAAAGAGCAGCCATAAAATAAGCTACCAAAAGCCCCTACTCTCCAAGCATCAGATCCACCTCTTATCACACAAGCGAAAAAACCCAAGTTATCCGATGATACTTCTGCTTCTACTTTTCATCCTCCCCTGTCCCATTAAAGTTGCTTTTGGTTAAACCATGCACAGAAGAAACTCTGTATCAGAAGAACCGGTGGTTTAAACATAGACCATCATTGGAACTCCAGGAGGTTGTCTGCTTGGATGATGGCATCCTTTTCCTACGATGGAGATTGGCAGGCGTGGTTCTGAAGGGGGAGTGATTCAGCAGCATCACCAGGGATGGAGGGAGGAACAACCCACCTGGAAGTTTTTCATCTCCTTCGTGGAGTATTGGTGTACAAATCCAAAGCAAACTTGCCAATGACTTTTGACAAAAAACAAACAAACAAAGAATGATACCCAAAGTATGACTTAGTCTCCCCCACCCCACAGGAAGGAATCAAGGCTAGACACCATGATCAGAGCTGAACTTCAGAATGGGTGAGGAGAGAGCCCCTCTGCTGGCAGGCTCTCCTCCATCAGGCAGGTTGGGGGCTCCACCACCCCCCCACACACACATTTTAAATGGAGCTGTTGTATTCCACAGTTTCCTGAAAATTTGCTCTTGGTTCTGCAGATGTGTTGGCCATCTTTCTCATTAATTATGGGAGACATGCTGTCAAGGAAAAGTGCTGTGATAATTGTAAAATTAGCACTGGAATAGGGGTCACACAATCTGTTAGCTGAATTCCATGTTTGCCACTAATTAGCGGAATGACTTTGGGCAAATCACTTAACTCTTAAAACTAAGTTTCCTCAACCATAGAATTAGGGGTTGGATTGGATTTTGATGTTCTCTGAAGATCTTTTCCAGCTTTAAATTTATGTGATTGTGTAGTAACCACAATTACTTTTTTTTGAACCTCTTAATGTATGGGTATTGAGCAGAAGCGTATGTGTATATGAATATATGTTTCACATTTCTTTGGTGTGAAAATGGTAGTATTGTTAAGCTTTTCCTTTAACCACTGAGTTGTGAGTGTGAAGGGGAGGAACAAAAAACAGGAAGGTATCTTGATCTTGCCCCCGAGTGTGCACACAAACTGGCCCCTGCAGCTGCTTACAGAGCCTTATTTTTTTCTCTCCTTTGAAAGTAACTGTGTTAGGAAAAATAGATGCTGCTTCCAGGGACCACTTCATGGAGCCTATTTACAAATTAAGAGTCAGTTGTGAGAACATTTCTCGCAGAGGCAAGAATCCCCAGTTCCTGGTAGAACAGTGTTTTATGTATCTGCCTTGATATTTCAAAAGGGCTTTATGCATTAGGCTCAAACTCAATGCGTCTGTGTGCTGCCAGTAATTTAAATGTTCCACCTCAGACTGCACAAATGGCTTATCCTTCTTTGTAGCATGGCGTCTGTCTCAGGAAAAAAAGATTTTGTGAAATTCCATGGCAACAGTCCCAACATGTTTGAGATTTCAGCTAGAAGACTAGCTGGATTTCAGTGTGCGGGATTCTGAACATCACTGTGTTTCTGTAATCCTAGACCCCAAGCCACACCAGGTTGCTTACACCCATTGTGAAAGAGGAGCTGCTTGTTATATTTTTGAAATACCACACATCCTGTTGACTCTTTAGGGGACAAAAGGAAGACAATTCGGAAGCAGGGATTAGCAGAAGAGAAAGCTAGGGAAAGCGAGTATTTCCACCAGATTAGTGGGAGAGTCTTTAGAGAAGACATCATCTTCTGCACCTTAAGATAGTGAAACTAAAGCCCTTCCCACCAAGATGGGGACTCTGTAGCTATGACCCTGGTTTTCTCTGTGATTCCTGGATTTTCTGAATGACTTCCATCGTTCTGAGGTCAGTTTTCTGAGTGAGGCGACCTCTCACACAGGCCACACATTCATTGTTGCATTCTGAGCCTCTGATTGGGACATGTCAAGTCCAGAGAAAACGTGTATGTGGAAACTCCACATTCTTAAATCTTGAAATTGAACAGGGTGGAATGTAGCAGTTGCCACAACACAGGTAAACACTTGCTTCTGCAGGCACTCCTTATCCTACTTAACCCTCTCCCTTGCTTGGGGTGGGGAAGGAGGTGAAGAAGAACCTTAGCAAGATGCCTAGAGAGGAGGGCAGGTTAAGATTTACATCTGACCTTGCTTTACAGTGAGGTCTTTGGCAGCTTCTGACAGCACAGTTCTTTTCTCAGCCAGAGTCCCTGTGACTGTGAGCTGTGTAGGTTTTCTCTCTCCTTCACTTTCCCCAATCCTCTTATTAGCCAGGCTCCCACTGCACATCCAGGAGGCAGAAATCTGAGGAGCAACCAAACCTGTGAAAAATTCCCTTACAGCCAAGGTGGTAAGAGTGGAAAAGGAAGAGAGCTGTTCTCCAAACGTTCTTTATTGTTGTTTGAAGCGTTGCCTGTGTTCCCTCCTTCAGGTCCCTGGTAGAAGTGTCTCCCCCCTTACACTCCACACCACCACCAGGAAAAAATGTTAATAAATCCACCAGTCTTTAGATTCCTTAAGTCATTCTTCCAAGAAGATATTAACCTTGACACAGATAAGCTAGCTAATGTTATGCTTTGTTATCCATTCTAAACTGTTCCTGACTCAGCTTCCAACTTTATCAGTGACAGAATGTCTCACCTTTTAAAGGCAATGCTTATTTAACATTTTGCCAGACCCAGAAGTGAAATGACCTCAGATTTCTTTTGCAAAGAGAGATGTTTAAAAACACAACATTTTATTCAATTGAAACACTGTGTTAGTAACAAATCTAGCATCAGCATAATGCTTTTCCAAGGAGCTTCTGTATCACTGTTTTATTCCTCTCCTCTGCTTTTTTCCCTCAGCTAAATGTGAGGGTTAGAATGTTTTTAGGGGGAAAAAAGCAGTACTTCTGATATATATCCCAGGACAGGCAGTAAGACTGCAGTGTAAATGTTAAATGTCTAGTGTTTGAAGTCCTAACTTTAAAGTGTACCCCACTATGAGTAGGTACGTTGGCCTCTAGTGGAGATTTGGAAACTCTATAACACTCAAGATTTGAGTCCTCAGAGTGTCCAGGCTCTTTGACAAAGAGAATTAGAAGTTTGAGCTCAAGAAGAGAAAAGAAAGGGGAGTGATGAAAAGTTTGCCCTAGAAAATGGACTCAGGCTGTGCAGAAGATAAGAGATATGCAGCGATCCTCCTCATCTTTTAAAGAATTAGGAGCTCTTTTTGTGCTCAGACAGAAAGTACAGTTCAGAGACTCACTATAGGCAGAATTCAGGAAGCAGAATGATTGGGGATTTAAGTGCCTGTGAAAAGGACAATTTTGACCTAAAACCAAAAGCTAAACCTGGGCCATCCCAGAGAAAGGACTCGTCTCTAAGCCTAACCGACTGAAAAGGTCTGAGAATGATCAGTGAACCCAGGGTTGGAGACTGTGAACTTGGAAGAGCCTAGAAGAGAGGTCTAGGCTTTCGACTTGTGTACCTTTGTTGACCCAAGCTGTATATAGCCTATCCCACACTGTGTCATCAACATGAGAAACAGGTCTTTGCACTTTGAAGAAGCTGGATGCAAGTTTCCTCTGAATATTACAAAGTGAACTGTCATATGCTGATATTGAATTATTATTTGAAACTGGAATGTTACTGTTTTGATTTTTAAAAATGTAAGGACATAACAATATCTACCTCCCAAGGATGTTGTGAGGTTTTATGTAATTTTGTCTATTAGGTAACATTACTTTGTTTTTTGGGGGCAAGGGGGTGGATTATGTTGGGTGGCTGTAGATTTTCCACATATTTCTGTATCCGGATTTAAAGACATGGAAAATATTCAAAAATCATACTAAGACCATGATAGAAATTCACTTGCCAATAGAGGCAACTGATCCTGAACACACAGTTTGCTTCATGTTGTTTTAATGCCTAAGAGTAAAGACTATGCTGAACCTTAGAACCAATGGGTATGAACCACACGGTACAGAAACATCATGACTTTGCTGTCAGATAAGTAGACTGGCTTTGCTCCCTCACCATCTTAGGAGCCTTCCACCATTAATTCTCCCAGCGATTTAGTTCCCTCAAGTGTTCCTCACCATCCGTCTCTCCGTCAGTCCCACTCTAGAAAGCCCAAGAGCAGTCCCACGACGTCACCACCTTCTCCCAAGCCCAAATCACGCATCTGTGGGGCCTACTTCATTTTCTGTACGTGGGGGCAGCTTTGCTTCTTCCTTGCCTAAGAAGAGTGAGAATAGACCTTTTGACATGTTAGGAAAATGGGGCAGCCTTAAAAATGACTGATCCCATTGCCAGTGACTCATTTACACAAGGACTTTTCCAGGTTAGCAGACAAGGCCCTTTTCAGTGGGCCTGCTTCTGTGGGTTCACAGAAACCAAATTACTGTGGGTTGCAAAGAATTAGCAGGTCATTTGAAAAGCAGACATCCCTTTACCCAGACTGTGGTTTTGCATGCTCAAGTTCTCAGTCTGTAAGCTTTGGTGAGGGATCATTTTGGCTACTGGAAAAACCGTAGCTTATTTTTAATTTCTGGCTGCCAAAGCCACCACACGTGTGGTCTGTGGATGACCCTTGTCTGCAGAATGACCGGGTGGGGGAGGGGGCAGAGAAGGGAACGGGGTTTGGGGCTCAGGGTTGCCTTCCCACCAGGAGTGAGGGAGGGAGACCTTGCTGAGTGGTTTTGACGCAGCCTGAGCTCACAGCACTCTGGTCTGGGTTTCTCAGAAATGCCCTGCCTGCCCAGCAGTGACCTTCCCTCTTGACCTGGAGTGCGACCCCTTGGAGCACTGTAGCGCCCTACTCCTCTGTAAAGACTGTACAGGTTCAGCTTCTGAAATGTAGCAATGCTCACCTTGCCAGAACCCTAATGAGTGCATTCCCGCCTTGAAAACAACCCTGCTGATAGTTTTCAAAGTTTCTTTATTATGTTTGATTTTTACATTGAAAAATGAAATAAAAAATACTGGTGTGTTTAATCATTGCGCATGCCTGTCATTTGTTGTTGCTGTTGTTGGAAAATGGAATTCCTTCTGCCCCTAGGAGTATTTTCTTAATTTAGCTCCTCTGGCTCTTTCTTAAAGTTCAGATACTTAGATAAGCAGAATTATCACTGAACTAAAACATCCTGCCTGACGCCTTGCTGAGCCTGTCGTTGGTGTCCTGCTCCTGGCCCCGTGTCCCCATGGTGGGACTCTGGGTCCGCTGGCCCTTAGTTAACTAAGGGGACCTGAGGAGGTTGGGGGCCTGGATATGGCAAACACAACGCACTGGGCATGGTGTCTCCCAGTTCCAAGACACCACCCCACCCTCCCTTCCCAGCAGGGATCCTTCCTAAAGGATAGGCAACTCCTGACTTTTCCATCTCTGGGGTCTCGGAAACATCCACGCTGGGAAACAACCTGCAGTTGAACTCGGCCACCACATTGAGATGTAGTCTGTAGATACTTGGAGGCCCAAACTGGGTGCCTGTGGGGGTAACTCCTAGGAGAATGGTGCCGGGATCACGTGGCTCTCTTCCTGTCTTGATATCCTCTATTCTCACAGAAAAGAATCTGAGAGCTGGTCTGGTCTTCTGCTTAGCCTCACCCAGAGCACCTTTCCCTTCCTCTGGGGAAGAGGTGGGAGGAAGACACTGCTGAAGTTCAGGACTAGCTAACATGGGGCCAGGTTGGTGGCAGCTTTCACGGCTCTGAGTTCAGCACCATCTCCCTCCCTGCAGTACCACCAGACTGTCCTGAGGCTCTCCAGCTGGTTTTCCAATCTCAACACTAAGGCCAGGGAGGGAGGAATGGCTTGGCAGCCTGCCCGTGTTTGGGAGCATTGAATACATTTTAAAATGGCCACTCGGTAGCCTTGGAGAGGATGGTCTGTGGCTTTCCTCATCCTCACTCCCTTCCCAAAGCCGAAGCAGCTCAGAAAGAAGAGGAGAGGGAGGCAGGGAGACTCCTCTTTGGCTGAGGAGCCAGCTCAGCAGCTGACTGGGCTGGGGTTGGGGCTGAATGGACTTTCTTCCAGGCTGAGGATAGCTTCCTTTACTAATTCTCAGGAACTGAGTGGATGCTTTAGAGGCAGCAGGGTGGGCCTGGCCTTGGAGGCCACCCCACACCTGCACCCTCCCCCTCCCCCATCTCTCCACACAACCAGGCCATTCACCCTGACTGCTGGCTGCTGCGGTGCAAACCTCCACCTGCAGGCAACTGCCACCCCAGGGCAGGCAGAGGGCCAAGGACCTGGCTTCCTGGCCTCCCTCCCATCCCCTGGAATCCAGAGTCTGAGGAAGAGTTGGGGGCAAAGGGTGAGAGTCCTGGGAAGGCCAGGCCAGCTGAGGGCTGGCAGAGGAGCTCCTGCGGCAGGACACACAAGGTCAGGCTGCAGAGCATTCCCAGTCAGACAGTTGTTTGCATAAAAGCCAAAAGCCACTGCACCTGGGGTGGGGAGGCCCTCTGGGGAGGTGCTCCCTGGCTTGAGGGGAGAGGGGGAAGGAAGGTGTCATGGAAAGTCCCTGAAGGACACGGGGTGTTGAATTTGCTGCGGTTTTGTTTTTAACTCTGTCTTGACCTGTGAAGTAGGCAGCTGCCTCCCTTCCCCCCAAATAACAGACCTTCCCCCAGAATAACCGAACATACCCAAGGAAAGAGCCTGCAGTGGAAAGAATGGGGTTAGAGGGCCTGCGGGTGATGTCAAGCGTCCCCCTTCCCCAGGACTGAGGGGGCAGGGAGCCCCAGAGCAGCCTTTTCCCATCACCTCGCCTTTCCCCTCAACCCCCCAGTGCCCCCCACCGCCCCCCCCCCCCCCCCCCCCCCCCCCCCGGCCCCAAAGGGCTGCCTAGTCAAATAAACCGCACCCTGGGGGCGGCAGCTGGTGGATGGGAAGTAGAGGGGTGGGTGGGGGACAGATGCTGCCTCCTCCCCCAGGCTCATCCTTCCTGGGGTTCCATCCCCATGCCTCCCCCACTGGAATCACAGCCTCAGCACCTCCACCTCCCTCTCCTCACAAACTGTGTGCGTGTGCCCGCGATGGGGGAAAGCGGGAGAAAGCAGGCCGAGTCACTGAATCCAGCAGAGCCCTGAAGTCTCCAAAAAACAAACGCCGGCCTCACTGATTCCAGCTGAGTGTCCGGACTCCTGGGTTGCAACCTCAGCCCTGCCGCTCTCTGGGTCACTCTGGGCACTTTGGTTTCTCTCTCTGCGCCTAGATTCCACCCCCACCCTACCCCGCCCGGAGTCAGGGGTTTCTGAAGTTCTTTCCAACAGACTTAGCCTGACCTCAACCCCACTGCTCTAGCCAGGGCTTTCCCATTGTCCAGAAACAAGAATAGGAGAGAAAGAGGGTTTTGTCCGCTCTTCCTTCTCTCCCCCAAAACTCAGGCACTGGGAGGGAGGTGGGGCGCTGGAGCCAGGAGACTGGAGGCCTAAGATGTTCCCAAGTGGTCACAGGAACCCGTTCTATAAAATTCCAACCCTGGCCCACAAGTTGGGGGTGGGGTGGGGACAGGGCAGTGGATGGCGGGAGGCTCGGAATATGAGCAGAGAGGTTGGGTCTGAATCTCGGCCCTGCCCCTCTCTCAGGACCTTCTCTTAAACCTTCGTGGACCCAGACCCCAGATTCCCGGGTTGGGGTTTCCTGGGAGAGGACAGCGAAGGCCGGGGTGGGGGCAGGGGGAAGGAGTGCGGTGCGAGGTGGGAGCTGAGGGGGGTGTGAGGGGAGGGGCAACCGCACTTCTGAGAAACAGCTCGGCGTCTCAGCAGCCCGAAGCCTAAACCCCTGCCTGCGGCTTCACAGCTCCTGCCGCCCACGCCGCTCGGGGCCTCTCCGGGGGTCGGCAGCCCCCGCGGAGGCGGCGGCTGCTGGGGAGGAGCCGTGGCTCCGGGGACGGCGGAGTGGAACCCGTGGGGCGGGGTGGAAAATGGAGGAAGGCGTGGGTCGCGTGACACCCCAGAAGTAAAAACCCATCCTTTACTCGGAGTCCTGAGCGCTGGACCTCGGCGAGCTGTGTGTCCCCCGCCTCCTCCCCCAGCCCAGGTACTCTCCCATCACACCCCGAGCAGGATCCAGAAGTGAAACTGCTCAGGGTCACAGCCCAGCGCCGCCGCTGCGCTCCGCCCCGCCCTTCCGGGCACTGCAGCCTTGCAGGATCTCCCAGCGCTCGGGCGACTGCAGGGGAGGAAACTGGGGGAGGGGAAAGGGAAGTGCCCCGCGGGGCAGTCTGCAAAGCGAGCCGTCTCTCCTGGGGGTGCCGGCTCGTAACCACGAGTGGGAACCTCGAGAGGCGCGGACTTAACAACCGGAGCCGAAGGACAGGCGCCTGCACTTCCCGCTACCGCCACTGGGTGTCACTGCAGCCGCACGGCTGAGCCGGCTCGGAGCCGTCGGGAGGACCCGCCGCGGGTCCCAGGGAGCGGGAAGACCCGAGCCTGCCGCGCCCGCGGGGTCCTGCCTGGCCTTCGCCCCTAGAGGCCCCGTGGTGCTTGGATGCGGTGTTCAGACCTCCCTCCACCCACTCGATCTCTCAAGGCCTTCACCCAGCCCACCGACGCTCCACGAAGAGCAAACTAATAATCCCCTTGCTCCGCGACGGATGGGTTCATTGCTGGGGCGCCGAGCGAGCCTCCTGCTGCTGGCCCGGGGATCGAAGGCGCATCTTCGACGGCTTCGGCGGGGCCCGGTGAGCTGAAAGTCAGCCCTCCCCAGCCCAGCGCGCCCCCTGGCAAGGCGGGCCGGCCTTTCCGCCGCAGAGGCGGAGGTGGCTCTCTGGAGCCAGACGCCCGCAGTTCCGCGAGGGTCCGGCCGGTCCAGCGTCAGAGATCGAGAAGAGGCAGGGGAGAAGGGAGAAGGAAGGGCGGGCAGTGGGTGCAGATCACGTGTTGCGGAGCCAGAGCTACTGCCGGATGGGTCCCCGGATGACTCCTTCTCACCCAGCCCCCACTTCCCACCCCTAGCTCATCCCTTGGATGTTTGGGACAGACCAGCTTGGGAAAAGGTAACCAAAAGGTGGGAACCTGTATGGGACTGATCTGAACGGTGTAAGAGGGCTGTGGGTGGGCCAAGGCTGGGAGAGAGGAGATAGGCTGGAATCTTTTGGAAAACTGAGATAGGAATGCCCACTTCTACTCTGCTGTGGATCTAACTCAGGGCACCAGTTGGGCACTAGATGCAGAGGAACATGCCCATTGGCTGCAGGTTGGTGGGATGCAGGTGGCCCATTCTGTCCCTGCCTACAGCTTCCCTCAAACTCCAAGGTCGCAGGGCCCAGCTCCACCACGGGGACCCTAGAGGGATCCATGAGGTGGAAGGAGTAGCATTGACCTCCCACTCTCCCTCAGTCTCCCCCAAACCGCCTCAAGATAAACCCAATCCAAGTAAAAACAAACTGCTTACCATGAAAACAGTTTTTCGATAAACGGCCCTCTAGGTGCCCAGCAAAGAAAAACTGGCCCCTTCAGTGGGACAGACCTGGGCTTGTAAGAGGACACTAGAGGCCATCACAGCTCAACCCATATGCAGTTGCATTTCAGGCTTCATTAGGGCCTGGTACAGTACAACACGTCTCAGCCCAAGTGGTACCCCCACTTCCCAACACCCCTTCCTGTATAAAGATCATGGGGGACCCCTGGAGGCCAGCCTCAGCCCCCAGGATCACCCACTCCCCTGAGGCCTTAGATTCCAGTCTTCAACACCCAACTTCCCTAAGATCCAGTTCCTCCTTCTCCTCCCCCAACTCCCCACCCCAGCTGGAAGCTCTGTGCCCCAAAGCTGAGGTTCTTCCCCTGACCCCTCATCCCACCCCTCACCCCACCCCACTGCTGGGCAAGTTGGACCAATCTCTGACCTCTCTGGGTCCTCTTTTCTGCCTGCCAGACCAGATCAATGGTTCAGTCTTGAAAACTCTTTTTCTAAATATACCATGATGCCAAACTCCCAGATAAAAAGACAGTGCTCCCCCCAAAGCTCCCCAGCCTGCCCCCAAACCCCTACTGGAACCCTTGGATTCCCAGAAAGTGTTAGAAAAGTGCTCATGTAGCTGGTTCAGAAGAAAGGATCCTTCCCAGTGGCCTTGGACTCTCTTGCCTCTCTCTTTTCCTCCCTCCCTCCCTCCTCAATGTTCCTGGCACTGGAGCAAGAGGAAGGAGCCAAGCAGGGCCACTGAGCCAAAGCTGATCCCTTAGGCCTGCACAGGGAGGTCCTCCACCCATGAACTTGGAGGCTGCCTACATTTCATTGACCAGGGTGTCTGGGGAGCAGGGAGAGAATGAACTGGCCAGAGGTTTGTCTGTCTGGATGATCCTCCCAGAACATCCTAAGAGAGAATCCTGCTTATCTGTTCCCAGAGTCCAGAAAGTTGGTACCAGCCGTCTCTGACCTCCATACGTGAGCAGGCAGGGAGGCCCACCCTGTGGCCACACCCTCCCACAGGTCCAGGTCTACCCAAGACAGCTCTAGACCTTGGTGCCCAGCTCACAGCAGCCACACTAGCCCTAGGAGCTGGTGTCTATGATGTGTCCATGACGTGCAGCAGACCTTTCAGGGCCAACCCCCTGCATAGGGCCCACATCACCCTCTCTCAGTCCCTGCATCCTCTTCAGCAGAGGGAAATATGGGGAATTTCCTTTCCCAAAGCTTTTTTCTCATTTCTGAAATGTTCTTTAATAAGCACGTTTTTAAAGATAATCAAACCCAATAATTTAATATTGAAAAGACATTATCTGAGGCTCTAGCCTGTACTTCCTCCACCTCTTCCACCAGTCCAGATTTCCTTATAACCACAGGCCTCCGCTATCCTGCACTGCAGCTCTCCTTGGCAGTCCCTTCTGCTGTCTGGCCTCTGTGGGTCATGCTGCATCCTCAGAGCTGGGGAATCTTGCCCTGAGTCCCTCTGTGAGCTGAGGGGCCCTCATCCCCCACATTCTCAACTGCTGCTTCTCCTCCAGGAAGCTGGTGATCTCAGCCAGTCACCAAGGACGTCCAGCTGCTGATTTCCAGTATCCAGCTCAAGGCTGAGCCAGCTACCTCTAAAGGCCCCCAGCAGCCCTGGTCCGTCAGAGTGGCCAGTACTGAGAAGAATAGGGACAGAGAACAAAGGACAAGGCAGGGAAGGACTGTGTTCACCACTCGTGAGATGCGCTGAGCCTGACCTCTGTCCCTAATTGTATCTATGACCTCAGGAGGCAGGGGGACTCTCCTTGAACCGCAGCTTCCCATTTGTAAAATGGGAATGATATCTATCTCACATATTACAATTAGCTGACTGACATAGAAGGGCTTGGTCTCCTGCTGTGTGCCTCAGGCGAGGAAAGGTCACCGTGTCCTATCTTTATGCAGCCTAAATACCTGGACATGCTTAAGAGGTGACTCAGGGACTTCTCTGGTGGTCCAGGGGTTAAGAATCCACCTTGCAATGCAGGGGACACAGGTTTGATCCCTGGTCGGGGAACTAAGATCCCATGTGCTGTGAAGCAGCTAAGCCTGTGCACCACAACTAGAAAGGCCACGCACCACAAGGAAAGATCTTGCGTGCTGCAACTAAGACCCAACCCAGCCAAATAAACAAATTAAAAAAAAAAAAAGTGACTCAGTCTAACACTTTAACTCTCACCTCGGCCTGGACCCCTCGCACCCATACTTTGGAAGTTGGTCCTGGGCATCCATGGCCAGCACATAAGCCAGTACCAGCCAGCTCGAGCCCAAGGAGCAGCCACTGATGAGATGGTTCTGGGAACCATGGCAGCTGGCAGGTTGCACTGGTCCCTGGCTCCTCAAATCTTGCTACAAAGAAACAAAATCTTCACCCCTCTCATTTCTGGACTGCAGTACTTTCTTCAGGGTAAATCCCCAGCAGGTTCCAGGCTGAGCATGGGTGAAGCCTGTCTGCCCATCTCTGTCCGAAAGGCCTGACTCCCCGGCCTCTCCTCTCCTCTCCTCAGGATTAGCTGAGGTTGGGGTGCTTCGGTCACAAGTGGCCGCTGGGCCTGCCAAGTCGGCCTGATGGCTGGCTGTGGTGGCTGGTCCTTCTCAAAGTCCCCCTAGGACAACACCACTTGCCAGCAGGAGGACTGCAGAGGAGGAGGGGCTCTCCA
This sequence comes from Oryx dammah, assembly GCF_014754425.2. Lineage (NCBI taxonomy): Eukaryota > Metazoa > Chordata > Mammalia > Artiodactyla > Bovidae > Oryx > Oryx dammah. The sequence goes on from NW_024070192.1 coordinate 22,234,610, forward strand.
GGGGAGGATCCCCTACGGGCGGTTTAGGAGTTCCACCTGGAAGTCAGGCAGTCGTGGGGGAGCAGAACAGCCAGGACCTGGCTGTCCCACTGTAATTTGGGGCCATTCTGAGGAGTCAGTTTCCTCACCTGCAAAATGGGATCCCACCTCATGCGCAGCCAATCGCAAAGACGACGCTTATACAAAATTAAAGCAGAATGAATCACATGTACTGATTCATTGTACCAATTCACTCAGGTACCGAATCGCATATATGCTCAGTCGCATCTGACTCTTCGCCCCATGGACTATAGCCTACCAGGCTCTGTCCATGGGATTTTCCAGGCAAGAGTACTGGAGTGGGTTGCCAGTTCCTTCTCCAGGGGTTCTTCCTGACCCAGGGATCAAACCCAGGTCCCCCGCATTGCAGGCAGACACTTTACCCTCTAAGCCACCAGGGATACAGTCTGTGGAGTTCTCCAGGCCAGGATACTGGAGTGGGTAGCCTTTCCTTTCTCCAGGGGATCTTCCCAACCCAGGAATCGAACCAGGGTCTCCCACATTGCAGGCGGATTCTTTACCAGCTGAGCCACAAGGGAAGCCCAAGAATACTGGAGTGGGTAGCCTATCCCTTCTCCAGCGGATCCTCCCCACCCAGAAACTGAACCGGGATCTCCTGCATTGCAGGTGGATTCTTTACCAACTGAGCTATGAGGGAAGCCCATCGCCAAGTACCGATTACCCAGCTTCAAACAGTGTCAACGCATGGTCATGACTACACTCAACCTCTCCCCTAACCTCTAGGTTATTTTAAAAACAAAGTTGAGAAGAGGACTTAGGCCAAGGGGTCCCTTCCAGGACTGCTGCTGCCAGTGCTGACCCACACCTCTACAGGAGACCCTCCAGCACTAGTAGAATGCACTTTCTTAGAATCCGAAAGCTATCATGTGAGGAGCTCAAAGACCCTAGGAGGAGATTCAAATGCTGCTGCTGCTGCTAAGTCACTTCAGTCGTGTCCAACTCTGTGTGACCCCATAGATGGCAGCCCACCAGGCTCCCCCGTCCCTGGGATTCTCCAGGCAAGAACACTGGAGTGGGTTGCCATGTCCTTCTCCAATGCATGAAAGTGAAAAGTAAAAGTGAAGTCACTCAGTCGTGTCCGACTCTTAGTGACCCCATGAACTGCAGCCTACCAGGCTCCTCCGTCCATGGGATTTTCTAGGCAGGAGTACTGGAGTGGGGTGCCATTGCCTTCTCCAAGATTCAAATGAAGGAGCATCAAAGACCTTTGGCGAAAAGCCTCAGCTGCACTTCTAAGCAGCATGGGTACCAACTACCAGCCATAGTAAATGAGGTTGTTTTGGGTCTCCCAGTCTTTTCCAGTGGCCCAGTCAAGATCATGCAAAGCGGAACTATCCAGTTAAGCCAGAAAATCATGAGAAATAATTTTTTAAGCCCCCCTCAAACCAAGCTGAGGACCTCCTTGGTGGTCCAGTGTTTAAGAATCTGCCTGCCAATGCAGGAGACTCGAGTTTGACCCCTGGTTCAGAAAGATCCCACATGCCATGGGGTAACAGCCTGGGCGCCAGAACTGCTGAAGCCCATGAACCCTGGAGCCTGTGCTCTGCAAGCAGAGGAGCCGCCACAGAAAGAAGCCCACGTGCCAAGCTAGAGCAGCCACATTCACTGCAGCTAGGGGAAGCCCGCGCACAGCAATGAAGACCCAGTGCAGCCAAAACTAAAAATAAATAAGATACTTTTTAAAACTCTTTTTAAAAAAAAGCTGAGACGTCATTTCACTCATAAGTACTTCAGAATGAACCTCTTAAATGTAAAGACTTAAAAAAAAAACCCATAACCACAATACCACTATCACTCTTTAAAAAGTTAACCATAATTCCTTAATATTATCAAATATCTCATCAAAGTTTCCCCAATTGCTCATAAATGCTTCTTATAGTTCACTAGTTTGGATTTGAATCAAATAGGTCAACACATTACATCTGCTTGATAAGTGTCTAAATTTCTTGAAACCTAGAGATTTCCCATCTTTTCTTTTCTTGTAATTTTTTGTTATTGAAGAAATCGGGTTATCTGTTCTGTAGTTTCCCAGTCTGGATTTTGGTCATCGTATCCCTATGTGTCATTTCACATGTTCCTCTGGTTTTTTTTTATAAAACTCGTCATTGGATGCAGGGAGCTTGGTTTCTTGGCAAAAATAATGCCTCAGTGAGTTTCATGTGTCTGGAGGGAGGTTCTATCTCTTTGTGATCTGCAGATTGAGCAGCATTTCAGGGGTTGCCAATCTGATACCTTTCTTATAAAGCTTCCCATCATGTAAGAGCTGAAACTATAAAGCTCTTAGACAAAATCATAGACTGGCATGGGCAGAGGCCAGACCCTGCAGGGTCTATCTGAGCTGAAGTGGAGGCATCGTGTGGGGAGGGGGCAGGGAGCAGGCAGAGTGCTATTTTGGAAATACCACTCTTGATGTTGAAGGACAGATTGGAGAAGAAGCCAGACTCAGGGGGCTGAGTGCTGTGGGATTCCATCATGGCATTCTGGAGAAAACAGAACAACAAACAGCACAGAAAACAGTGGAACCAACTACAAGGACAGAAAGCAGATCTTTAGTTGGGGAGGGAGAGGGGTTGAGGAGGGAGGAGTTGAACACAGGGACCCACTGGAGGTAAGGTAATGGAGCCATTGTGTCACTTGGTGGTGATGGACTGTGTGTTTGTCAGGACTCATTACCCTACCAGGTAGCCCAGGACTTGCCGAGGACATGGATGCTGTCTGACCCATCTCCGGCTCCCAGGCCCTGTTAGAGTGACCTCCATGGCTTTAGGTCCCGTCAGAAAGCCTCACCTGGATGACAGTCCCCGTTTGTTCATTCATTTAACAAGCCATCCTTGGGCACCTACTATGAGCCAGTAGGTGGTACCAAGACTCTACTGGGTACCAAGACTCTACTGGGTACCGAGACTCTCTGATGACCAAGAGCTCCTCAAGAAACATCAGGCTTGGGGACTTCCCTCGTGGTCCAGTGGCTAATGTAGGGGGCCCAGGTTCCATCCCTGGTCAGGGAACTAGATCCCACATATTACAACTAAAGAGGTCACATACTGCAACTAAGACCTGGTGCAGCCAAATAAATATTTTAAAGAAAGAAAGAAACATCCAGGTTTGGCTGCACATGGCCTGGATCCATCTGACACATTTTCAAGAGTTTGACTGGTGCCCATCTCTCCTGGTGGGCTTCCCTGATAACTCAGTTGGTAAAGCATCTGCCTGCAAAGCACCCAGATAAGTGCCTGGGTCAGGAAGATCCGCTGGAGAAGGGATAGGCTTATTCTTGGGCTTCCCTTCTGGCTCAGCTGGTAAAGAATTCTCCTGCAAAGCGGGAGAGCTGGGTTCAATCCCTGGGTTGGGAAGATCCCCTGCACAAGGGAAAGGCTACCCACTCCAGTATTCTGGCCTGGAGAATTCTATGGGCTGTATAGTCCATGGGGTTGCAAAGAGTCAAACACGACTAGCAACTTCCACTTTCACCTCTCCTGATCACCCCCCAGCCCCAGCTAGCCGGGCCCTGACAGACAGAACTCACAGGTGTACCAAAAAATAATCTTTATTGTCACTAGTATAAAACAGAGATCAACTGGCCTCTCAGTCTGTACAAAACGTGGGTTGTAAAGACCACCTGGGCTGCCCCCATTTCTCCCATAGTGTCCTGTCCCAGAGCAGCACCCAGGAGCTCCATGAAGGGGAGAAGGCCACACAAGTGCCTTCCCTGAAGGAGAAGTTGAGGGTGGACTGAGCAGGGAGCACCTTCTGCCTGAGGGAGGCAAGGAGCAGAGGAGAAAACTGGAGTAGGGGAGCTCCCAGCCATTCATGATGATCCTGGCCTCACCTTCTGCCCGTTCTGAGTCCGCTCCGGGGCGGGTAGCTCCGGAGGAGGGGGGCAGCCTGGGTTGGGCCGAGATGTGACCGGCCCGTGCAGTGGTCAGAGGGCCACGCGGGTGCAGCAGTAGCGCAGCAGGCAGGGCAGGATGCCGCGGTTCAGCTGGTGGAACTCCACGAGCTGCAGCAGGTCGGTGAAGCGAGTCTGGCCGTCATCCATGCTGAAGTACAGGCGCCCCTCCTCCTCGCTCTGGGGTGTGGCCACAGGGGTGGGAAGTCAGGGACGGGTGAGGGCCTGGAGGAGCGCCCTCCTGGGCCAAGGCTGAGGTCCCCATTGCTTGTGTAGCAGCAAGGAAAGAGGGGAGACCCCAGGCACCCTGGGGGCGGTGTGGGGAGGACGGGCTGCTGGCAGTCCCACGTTTGTACGGCAGGAAGCAGGGATACTCACTGGCAGGATAAGGTAATGTTTGACTTTCTGCACGTGGCACAGAGAAAGCACAAAGCCCTGTGGGTTCCGCTGACTCTCTCGGACCAGGAACAGGCTGCCAGGAGACAAGGCAATATGACCCGAGGACACAAGGCCACCACCCGGACCCAGGTCTGTTTCCTCCCTGGTCTGCCGCCCTGCCCAGCCTAGTCCCTTACCCATCAACCAGGCCCTGCTGCCCAATGAGCCGCTGGCTCTCCTCGCGAGAAATGCGTCCATGGAACCAGGGTTGGGTGCGGTGGATGGCTGGGGTGAGAGGAGGCAGATGGGTGGTCACTCTGGGGCGGGGACCCTCCTTCTCACCACCCGCAACAGGAATGCTCAGAGAAGCCATACCAGCCCCCGCCCCGAGGACACCGGGCCCTCTCACCCACCTGCACTGAGGCTTGTGCCCGAGCTGGGGGTGGGCAGGCTGAGACGGTGGTTCGTCTTCTTCTGCAGAACAGTGGGAGACATGGGGGATTAGGGCACAGCTGGAGCGTTACCAGCCCCTCAAGAATAGAGAGCCTCTTTCTGCAGCTGGGTGCCTCCCCTCACCCCTCGCTTTCCTCTTCCCGCTTCATGGGAGCCCAGATAGAGAGCAGTGCAAACACGCAGCTGAGTGTAGCCCCCTCACCCGCCAGGCCTGGGCCTCCTCCAGGGCGGCGCTCAGAGCTTCCCGGGGGTTCTCAATGACACGCCCGGCATGGCCGGAGAAGTCCATGGCCACCAGAGTGTTGTCTGTGACACTCCTCTGCAGGTTGGACAGGACGGGAGAGGGGTCAGACGGGACTTCAATATCCCTGGCATGGGGCCTGGGTGCTCCCCTCCCCCTCCCACAACATCTTGTAACACTCACCGAGGGTGGGGAACCCCCACAGGGTGGGCACAGGTGGCGGCACAGTGTCTGCTGGTAATTCTTATACAGCTGTACCCCAAACTGCGAGGTGGAGAGAGAAAGAAGGCCAGAGGTCACACAGATGCTGGGGGCTCCGCTGTGGCGCCCCGCCCAGACCAGGACTCCCCAAGAATCGGGCAACATCCCTGCCCCTGGCTGAGGGGCTTCCTGGAGCCAGAGCTGCAACTCCAGTCTTGCATCAAGGATTCTGAGAGAGCAAGGCTATGATGATGCCCTCTCATTCCAGAGACTTCCTGGGGGCAGAACTATAACTCCTCCCTCACACGAGGGATCCCGAGAGCAGGGTCAGCCCCCCAGCCAGCGCCAGAACCTCACCTTGAAGAGGCGGAAGGCGGCTAACCAGCAGGAGCGGCTCTGCTCATCCTCAGTGCAGAAGAGGCGAAGCCCCTTGTGGCCATTTCGAAGCTTATTTGGCTGCAGGGAGAGGAAACAACCAGATGTTGTCTCCTGTCTCCGTGGGGCAGGGCAGGGTGCAAGGAGAGGAGTCTGGGGGTCCCAGAAGCAGCTCAGAAGCCCCAGGTAGGATCCTCACCTTGATACAGAAGCCAAAGTCTGTGGGCATCCCGTAGAGCTTGCGGCCCTGGGTCACCACGTACACATTGGACTCGTTCACATCTGCTACGTACTGCAGGTGCCTCGGATCCTGTGCAGCACGAGTGAGCAAGACTGTACAGGCAGACCCTACCCCCCTCTCAGCATCCCCCCTCAACCAGCTGGGGAGAGTTCAGGCCCAGAGAGAAGCAGAGAAGTGCCCCGGGTCACACAGCACATAGAAGCAGAGCCAGGACTTGAACTCAGTTCACCTGCCTCTCCCACTGCTACCTTCCAGGGCAGGTGAGCTGGGAGGGGAAGAAGGGTAGCTGAGGGTCTCAGGGCCTAGAGGGTGAAAGGTCTAGGAGTTCCCACAGAGAAGGGGCAGCTCCTAGAAGCACCAGGGATGGGGTCTCCGAGGGGCTGGGGCTGTCACCTTTAAGACCTCACCTTGGAAGTGCCCTTGGTGGAGTAATACAGGCCAGAGCGGCGCAGGAAGCAAAAAAAACGTTTCCAAAGCTTGCGCCCTGACCCCCGGAGCTGCAGGAAGCCCTGGATCTCTGGGAAGCTGCCTGCATTCAGGAAGTTCTGAGGACAGGAGAGCAGGGTGAGAGGCCTAGAGGTGGCCACACACACACACAGAGGCCTTCCTAGCACCTGCCTCGGTGGCAGGGGTTTACATTTACTGTCATTTAACAGAGGAAGAAACTGATGCTTAGGGCAGTGCTGGGCTTTCCACCCCATAGAGGGATGGCACGAGCTTCAGGGCCAAGAAGCCCTGGGCGATCCTGGGGAGTCAAGGCCATGAAATGGGAGTGGGCCCTCACCTGGATGACGTCCTCATGGGACATGCCCGTGTGTGCATCCAGACAGCTAGAGACCATCTTTTCTGGGAATAAGGAGTGCTGGGGGCAAAAGGAGCCAGGAGTCAGGGACTGAGGATCTGGGTGGGGGTTGGGGTGTCCGGGCCCAGATCCCCCTGTTACACACACTCACTGGAGTGCTCTTGAACAGTTCGTATTTGGCAAAGTTCTTCCGGAAGACGATGCGGCTGTCTCCACCAATGGGCCAGGCAGCCTGCACTTCTGCCACTGACTCATGGTCCTCCAAGGCCCGCTCTGGGGTCAAGGGCAGAAAGCAGGGGTCAGTGGAGGCCAGGCAGGTGTGAAGCACTGCCTCCTAGGATAGGCAGTCCCCTGTGCCCCAACTTACCCAGTGCTAGGTAGGGGTGGCACTCCACCAGCCCCCAGTTCTCATCACTCAGGGAGTGAGATCGCTGCACCAGCATCTCGCACACATAGCGAGCCGTGGCCCCTGCCGCCACCTCCACCGAGCGGCAGGTCCCATCTTCGCTGTACACCTTTATGACCTGCACCCCAGGAATGGTAGGTGATGCGGGGAAGGGCAAAGGGTGGTTCTCGCCCATCCCCCTCTGCTCTACCCTCTGGGATCCTTGACCAAGTCCCCTCCACCCAGCCAAGGCGGCACTGTATCTGCCCCATCCCCTAGCACCCCATGCTCCCTGCCTTCTCTTTCCCAGGGAAACTCACATGGGGGCAGCTCGTGTCTCGAGGGAGCAGCCCCCTTGCACTGGAGGACCCCCCAAGAATGGGGCTCTGTGAAGAAGGGCTGCAGAGCTCGGGAAAGGGGTTGGGGATGGAGGGCAGAGAGGTTGACTGTAGCTCCTCCTCTCGAAGAAGTTTCCTGGGGCGGGAGATGGAGGGGGGCCATTGATAGTAAGCTTCTGTGCATTACCCCAGTGCTGACCACTCCCCCCAGCCTCCGTCAGCCGACACCCCACTTTACCTGCTGGTTGGAATGGGCAGAGGCTGGGACCTCTTCACCTCCCCAGACAGAGGGGCATCGAGAGGTGGGGGAGTCCCAGGAGGGGTCCCAGAGGCCAGATACAGGTCTTCTGGGGAGCTGCTGAGATGAAGTGGAGACAGACCCAGCTCCATGACCTCTGAGGGAGAAGAGGAAGAGCTGCTCTTGTGCCCGTGTCCTGGGGAGAGGGGCCAAGGGGACCCAGACCTCCTTCACCCTTCTGTCGGGTGCCCCTGAGTTTATCCGGCCCCTCCTCGATCCCCCACCAACTGGAGTTCCCTGGAGCCTCTGGGGAAGGGCAGCGTGAGTCCCTGTTCCAAAAAGGGACTCTGAGTCCTGAAAAAGAAGCATTCCTGCCTCATCACAGGTGAGACAGGGAGCAGAGCTCAGCATTTGGACTCCCAGTCCAGCGCTCTTCCTTACCCCAGGTTGCCCAGGGGAAGAGCGGTGAGGGTCCCCTCACCACAGGCCAGGCAGCAGCGATGGACTCCCTGACCCCCACACAGCCGGGCTCAGTGTCGTCCTTGCACTTCCCAGCGTGGGGCACTCACTCCTCTGGGCTCTGCCCCAGGTTTTCCCAGCGCTTTGTTGCCAGAGCCTGTTGTGGCAACGCCTGCTCAAGCGCTGAGTGATGCACAGAAGGAGAAAAGGAGGTGGGGAAGGACAGGAACCAGGAGGGCAGGAGGCGGGCTCACTTGCAGCGGGAAGGAGAAGGCGAGTCTGGGGCCCGCGCCCCAGCAGCCCCCAAACCTTGTGCGCCTTTGTTAGGCCCCTCCCCCTCCCCAACTTTCTTGAGGCCACAACGCCGGAGCCACCTCCTCTGAGAAGCCTTCCTGGATTCTCCACGTTCATACTGAAGGGCTCCCTCTGGGCGCTGTGCTGGGGCCTCCGCACCTGTCTTATCCACCCACTGGTCTGAGGATGCCCGGCCATCCCAGGCAAGGCCAGGGTCTTACCCATGTTTTATTGCCCACAGGCACTACACCGCATCCAGAACAAGGATAGAAGAGATGGGGCAAGGATGGCCACCAGCAGGTGGAGGCATCACAAGCGCCTCCTCCCCAGGAACCAAGACCCTTTAGGCTGGGCTGAGACCTGGGAGGACCTGGGAGGACCTGCAGTTCTGTCCCCTGCCTGTGCTCCAGATACTGGGCCAGCGCTGTTAGCTTGCCTAAGGCACCCAAGATCTGCCCCCCATCCCCGCACCTGGGATGAGGCAGGTCCCCAACCTTTAAGTGAGGACATGAGGAGATTTGGGGGACAGGTGAGTCAGGGTGGGGCGGGACACACTGCCTGGAGCTCTCCATTCACCCTTGACTCATCTCCACTACTTCCTGGCTTAGGAGAAACACAAACAACCCTGCCTCTACCCATCCCCTCCACTCCCCCCCAACCAGAACAGGATTGGGGAGGAGGAAGATGTGGGTGGTGGTGGGGAGGCTGAGGCTCCTCTGACATCATCTCCTCCTCCCCACCTTTGGCCTACCTCCAGTCCAGGTCCAGGTGCAATCTGCAAAGGGCCCCAGGTAGCCACCACCCAACCCAGGAGCCCCCTCACCCAGGAGGGAGAGAAGAAAAGCCTGGCTGGGATTCAGAAGCCCATCTGGAGTGGAGCTGGCATCACAGGGGTGCCCCTGGGGTACCTACAGTAACCCAAAGAAACATGCAGTCCTCCTTCTCCTGTCCAGAGCCCCCCAGACTTCCATTCTGCTGCTGCTGCCCACCCTTAGCATCCAGGACTCAGCTGGCCTGGGAGGGTCTCATCCTCATCATCCCTGGGAAATGAGGGTCCTTTTAATTCATATACTCTCCTGGGCGTTCTGATCAAAGACGTACTCAGCAGCAGGAGTGGAAAGTCAAGACACACAGGAAGACAGACACAGACAGGCAGACAGGGGAAGGCCAGGAGGGAGAGCCAGCGACGAGGCTGGGGGTCCTGCCAGGAAGGGAAAGATCCACCCACCGTGGAACACCAAGAGACACCAGCTCGTCAACACTAAAACACAAGGCCCCCACTCCCACCCCCTGTCTAACCTCTGGCAAACAGCCCTGCTCACTTCATCCCAGGGGGGACTAGGGGAAGGGCTGCAGGAACCACCCACTCCAGGAAGCCAGAGACCAACAGTGGTCTGAGACCAGGAGGACTGGATCCTCTCCCATCCCAGAGGGAAGGGGAATCTGGGCAGCGTTTGGAAGGGGAGAGGGTAGATTTGAATCAGACTAGAGTCTGGCCTCTGTGGGGGGCGGGGAAGGCTGACTCTGGATGGGTTTAGCCTTCAGATCCCATCACCCAGCTCTCCAGACCCTTCTAAGGCAGGACAGGACTGGGGAGTCAGGACCAAAGAGAGGAGAGGTGAGAGAAACCCGTCCTAGCTGTCTCCCCTGGGCAGCCCCCTCCACCACCCCCAAACTTTCCAACTGGGGCCCTGGGAAGGTTATATTGAAGAAATCGACCCCCACATCAATCTGTCCCCTTAGTACTGCGACTCCCTTCTGCGACTTCCCCGCCCCCGTGGCTCGGGCCCCACCCTCCTTCCCGCCCTCCCGCCTCCAGCCTCCTTGTTTACTTCCTGAATCTTGCCCCACCTGGCTGGCCCCGAGGGCGGGTGGCAGGGCTCAGGGTAGAAGGCCGGGCCGGTAGAAAACAAGGCCACCTTCGGTACCGGATGGGGTGGGGGGGTGGGGTGGGGAGGGGCTGGAGCTGGGGCCTGGAGGTGGCGGGAAGGCCCCCTACAGGCCCAGGAACCCCACGCCCCGCCCGCATCGGGATTTAGTTAGGAGGAAGGCTTTACCTGTCGGGGAGCGCTTAGGGTGAGGGCTCAGGTGAGGCGGGAAACCCCTAGCTGACCTGGAGTTGGGGGGAGGGCCCCCGGACCCTGCGGCCCCGCCCCCTCCCTCACTAGGGGAAAACATCCAATGGGAATGAGGGGGGCAGCTCTTTTAAAGTTTAATTCGGGAAGAATGCTAGAGTGTCTGTGGAGTTAATCATTACAGGCTGCTTGCCTTCCCGGGGGGCCCCCCCAACAGGATAGCGGGGGGTGGAGAGGGGAGAGCAGAGTCCAGGACAGGCGGACCAAGAGGGGGCATTCTCGAGGCGCAGTGGGGTTGGAAGGCCTGGCAAGGGCAGGCAGGAGTATTCTCCATCCCCAGCGTGCCAGGGAGACGCCGACTGGGATGCGTCTTCCCCAAGACTGTTCAGACGGACAAGGCAATCTGCCCTCCTCCCCCATCCTCACAGCGCACCCACTCTCCCCAGGCCCTACTGCGCTGCAGACCCCCAGCATCTATCCCTTCAGCCTACCTAGAGCACTTCTTTCTGAAGCCAGAAGGGACCACCCCCCTCCCCGGGGCCTGTCCCACCCCCACCTTCCCACCGGAGGGCTGTGCTGAGTTGCTCAGTTCAGTTCAGTTCAGTTCAGTTCAGTTCAGTTGCTCAGTCGTGACCGACTCTTTGCAACCCCAAGGACTGTAGCTCGCCAAGCTCCTCTGTCCATGGGGATCCTCCAGGTAAGAATACTGGAGTGGATTGCCATGCCCTCCTCCAGGAGATCTTCCCAGCCCAGGAATGGAATTGAACTGGGGTCTCCTACATTGCAGACAGATTCTCGACCAGCTGATCTACCAGGGAAGCCTGTATTGCTGAGTAAGGACGCAATTCAGAGAATCCGTCTCCTTTACTGCCCTCCAAGTTGGAAGGTGCCCCGCTGCCCCCACAGAGACATCTGTCTTTAATAAAGACTTGGGGGAACTCAAAATGGGGTCAAAGCAGACAGAGCCTGGAGACACTTGGGGCTGCCCCCTCGGCCTTGGGACACCCCTCCCAGCTCTCTTTCTGGGGACGTGGGGAGGGGCTGGTTTCAGCGGGAAATCCGCCGCCTCTCGGGGAGGAGAGAAGCTGGGTTCCTGCTTCCCTGACCCCGTCAGCAGGTTGGAGTGTGTGTTTGGGGCTGTTGGGGGGCGGGGTGGAGAGGGACGGAGGAATGGGGAGAACAGGGAGTGAGAACAGGGAAAGACCGAGGGCAGACAGTGAGGAGGGGGCAGGATGGGAGGCTGGAGGAAAAGAGAAAGTGAGGCCTCCAGGAAAACACAGCAGGAGGCCGCATCCTTCTCCATATTCTCCAAAGATCTCCACATCTTTCTCCCGGATCTACTGGTGCTCCCCGCCCCCAAGACGAAGTGCCGCTCTCTGGTCCTTACCTGGACCCTGGGTGTTGGCACACCTGGCTGGGGCCACCGATTTAGGAAGGGAGATGCCAAGCTCTTCGCTACCTGACCCCCACCCCCACCCCCTTCCCCGCCCTTGGCCTGACATCACTGAAGGGGGGAAGAGAGGGGGAGCCGGGAGGCCTCCTGTCCTGCCCACCTGGGCAGCCATCCAGTCAGCTCCCGGCCCTGAGACTGGCACAGCCTGGGGCCCTGGTGCGGCTGGGAGTGGGAGCAGATTGTCGTCTGCAACCAATCTCGGTGCCCTTACCTGGAGGAGCCCCAGCTGGAGTAGGACACAGGTCCGGAGTCCGTCTGTCTAGGAACCTCAGGGACCTGGGCTTGGTCTCAAACCCCCTCCCTCTTCTCTACAGGTGTAGGAGAGTGTCCCGACTTTGAACGTAGGAGTCGGGGGAGGTTGAGCTCTGTTGTCCAGGCTTCTGACCCAAGGAAACAAATTATCTTGGGCAGGTGGGGGCGGGGCCTGAGGGAGGGGCATGGGAGGAGGAAGCGCCGGAGGAGGGGCGGGGACTCCCTGACACTCTACCCTGGCTGGGATTGTTTTTGTCTCTCTGTAGCAGGTGCCAGGGGAGAAACAGTCAAACTGTACAGCCCGAAAGCGACCATCTAGAGTCCTCATGACCTGGGAGGGAGGAGCAGGGACCTGGAAGATCAGAGAAAAGGGACTCGCCCACTCTTCCCCACGCCCCTTCCCAAACCTGGTCTGTTCGTTGGCCAATTTAGGGGGCCTATCTGCTGCTTAGGGTCTTACCCCTTGGGGCAAAGGGCACTCTATGATAGAGGGAAGCCAGCCAGAAGGATGTCCAGCAACACGGCCTGCCCCTTGACCTCCAGCCACAGTCTGACCACCCAGGCTGCACCCTGGCCCCTCAGGGGCACCCAGCATATACCCTCCCTTCTAAGCAAAGTCCACAGTCTCAGGTTTTCCTTCTGAAATCGAAGGGGTTAGGCAAGGTCTCCCAGTGGCAGAAGTCGTTTGGGGAAAGCTCTGGCCAGGTGCCAGGGGACTCCCCTTAGCGCTGGCCTTCAGCAGTAGGCAAACACAAGGTTGGAGAGAGGGCCTAGGAGACTGAGATCAAAGGCACCAACCTCATCCCACAAGTGGGTGACAGTTCAGTAAACAAACAATTCATAGGGGTGATAAGAGATCTGCCCTGGGGGACCTGGAGGAGTGACTGGATGCTCAACTTTCTCCAAACTCAGTTTTCCTTGAAAAAACCAGACTGGACTAAGTGAAGAAGTGGGGAAAGAGGCAAGGTCATCTGGGCCACTGGATATCATGTGAAAAACACAGTAGACAATTCACTCAATCAATTCTTCATTCACTCAGCTAATATTCGTTAAGTACCTACTATATGCCAACCGCATGCTTGGCACTGGGGATACAGGGAGCAACAAAACAGATCCCACCGTTATCTTCATGCAGCCCAATCAGGGAGACTGATGTTAATCAAAGAACCAGGGCTTCCCTGGTGGTCCAGTTATTAAGAATCCACCTTACAATGCAGGGGACACCAGTTCAATCCCTGGTCTGGGAAGATCCCACATGCCATGGAGCAACTCAGCCCATGTGCCTACTGAAGCCCACAAGCCTAGAGCCAGTGCTCCACAACAAGAGAAGCTACCACAACTAGAGAGTAGCCCCAGCTTGCTGCAACCAGAGAAAAGCCCAAGCAAAGCAATGAAGACGCAGTGACAGCCAAAATAAAAAGAAATCAAAGGATCACACAAATAATAAGAGATGATGAGAGACAGCTATACTGGGAAAACACACAGGGAGTTAGGGAAGACTTCTCCATGGAAGTGACAGTTGAGCAGAGGGGAAGTTGTCTGGATTGGAGGATTTGGATTGGTGGATGCGAAGGGGGAGCACTTTTCATGACGATGAAACAAGTGCCAAAACCCTTGACAAAAGGGGACAGAGCATGCAGAGGCAGAGCAGGGTGGAGAAGGAAGGAGAGGAGCCCACAGGTGTGGCTGAGCACGTGTGAAAGGTGTGGGGAAAGGCTTTGTACTCAACTGTGTCCCTCAAAGTGTGGCCTCCAAATCTGCCTGGGCTTGTGTAAAAACACAGATCCCTGGGTTTCCCTGGTGGTCCAGTGGGTAAGACTCCTCCTGCCAATGCAGGGGACACAGCTTCGATCCCCGGTCCAGGGAAATTCCACATGCCACTGGGCAACTAAGTCCATGAGCCGCAACTACTGAGCCAGCCTGCCTAGAGCCCGTGATCCACAACAGGAGAAGCCATGGCAATGAGAAGCCTGGGAATCGCAAGTGGAGAAAAGCCCAAGCGCCAACAAAGACCCAGCACAACCAAAAATAAATACAACTTTAAAAAACCAAGCAAACAACAACAAAGAAACAGATCCCTGGGTCCCTCCCCAACTACTGAAACTTGGTCTCTGGGGACAAGACCCAGGAATGTATGGTATTGACAAGCCCTCAGGTGGTTGTTCTGTAAACCAGGTTTAAGAGCCATCCATCCTGTCTGTCCAGACCAGCAGGAACTATGGGCAGAGGCCAGACCCTACAGGGTCCATCTGAGCTTAAGTCGAGGCCCAAAGGAGTGGGCAGATTTATATTTTGGAAAAATCACTCTGGATGTTGAAGGACAGGATAAGTTGGAAAGAGGAACCAGACTCAAGAGGGCTCAGTGCTATAGGATTCCATTTATATGACTTTCTAGAGGGGGCAGAATGCTAAGGACAGAAAACAGATCTGGAGTTGAGGAGGAGGGAGAGCAGCTGACAGCAGAGAAGCTTGTGAAGAGGTAATGGAGTTGTTGTGTATCTTGGTCCTGGTGGTAGAAGTACAACGGTGTGTGTCAGGACTGACAGAAAGGTACACTCCCGAGGATGGGTATTACTGTGTATAAGTTATATCTAAACCTATTAAAAAAAGAAACGAATGAAAAAGAATAGATTTATATATCAGTATGGAGAAGGAAATGGCAACCCACTCCAGTGTTCTTGCCTGGAGAATCCCAGAGACGGGGGAGCCTGGTGGGCTGCCGTCTGTGGGGTCGCACAGAGTCGGACACGACTGAAGCAACTTAGTAGTAGTAGTAGTAGTATATATCAATAGGACAGCTTCAAGAGTCCAAGTAAAAATCCTTACATTTCTGGTCAATTGATTTTTCTTAAACATTTTAACTTTTTTTTCATGTGGATCATTTTTAAAGTCTTTATTGAATTTGTTACAATGTTGCTTCTGTTTTATGTTCTGGTTTTTTGTTTGTGAGACATGTGGGATCTTAGTTTCCCAACCAGGGATCGAACCCGAACCCTCTACACTGGAAGACAAAGTCTTAACCACTTGACCTACTGGTTAATTGATTTTTGACAAAGGTGCCAAGACAATTCAGTGAGGGAAAGAATAGTCTTTTTGATAAATGGTTCTGGGACAAATTGAATAGCCACATGGCAAAAGATGAATTTAGATCCTCCCTTACACCAGGGCTTCCCTGCTGGCTCAGAGATTAAAGCGTCTGCCTCCAATGCGGGAGGCCTGGGTTCGATCCCTGGGTTGGGAAGATCCCCTGGAGAAGGAAATGGCAATCCACTCCAGTATTCTTGCCTGGAGAATCCCATGGACGGAGAATCCCATGGACGGAGAAGCCTAGTAGGTTACCATCCACGGGGTCGCAAAGAGTCGAACACGACTGAACGACTTCACCTTCACCTTACACAATTTACAAACATTAACTCAAAATAGATCATGGATTTACAAGTAAGAGCTAAAACTATAAAACTTCTAGAAGAAATTATGGGAGAAAATCTTTCTACCTTGGGTTAGGCAGAGATCTCAGATACAAATGAGACAGCAAAAGTACAAATGACAAAATAAAAAGTTGATAAACTATACTTCGCCAAAATTTTAAAATTTTGCACTTTGAAAATTTAATTTAAAAAAATACTTGTGGAAGACTGGAGGAAAATAGTTACAAGTCATACATTTAATTAGGAACTTTGTATCCAGAATACAGTTGATCATTGGACAATGCAGGGCTTAGAGGTACCAATGACCCAGAGCAGTTGAAAATCTGAATACAACTTTACAGTCAGCCCCCCATCTGGTTTTCACCTTCAGATTGACACAGACTTTTATTGTGTAGTACTATGTATTTACTGAAAAAAATCCACATGTAAGTAGACCCACGCAGTTCAAACCTGTGTTGTACAAGGGTCAATTGTTTATAAGGAACTCCTACAAATCACTAAAGAGACAAACAACCCAATTAAAAGTGGGCAAAAGATTTGAATAGATGTTTTTCCAAATTAAGATATATGAATGGCTCATAAGCACATGAAAAGGTGCTCAAGACCATTAGAGAAATGCAAATTAAAACCTCCTCACTCCCATCAGGACGGCTATAATGAAAGAGACAGACAGCAAGTGTTGACAAGCATATAGGGAAACAAATCATCATATATTGCTAGTAGGAATGTAAAATGGTACAGCCCCTTTGAAAAACATTTTGGCCATTTCTTAAGTTAAACATAAACTTTCCACACGACTTAGCAATTCTACTGGTAGGAACCCACAAGAAGTAAAAACACATGCACATACAAAGACACACAAACATTCATGGCAGCATTATTCAAAATACCCCAAAACTGGAAACTCAAATATCCGTCAACTGGTATTGAATAAACAAAATATTTCATCCATACGCTGGGATATTTCTCGGCAACAAAAAGGAACCACTGCTACTGCTAAGTCTCTTCAGTTCTGTCCGACTCTATGCGGCCCCATAGACGGCAGCCCACCAGGCTCCCCCGTCCCTGGGATTCTCCAGGCAAGAACACTGGAGTGGGTTGCCATTTCCTTCTCCAATGCATGAAAGTGAAAAGTGAAAGTGAAGACGCTCTGTCGTGTCCGGCTCTTAGTGACCCCATGGACTGCAGCCTACCAGGCTCCTCCGTCCATGGGATTTTCCAGGCAACCACTAGTACATGCTATAACATGGATGAACCTCAAAAACTTTAAAAGGAGTGCAAGAAGTCAGAAGCAAAAGACTACATAGTATTTCATTTAAATGAAACATCCAGGAAAGGCAAATTGATAGAAAGCAGATCCGTGGTTGGTTAGGGTTGGAGCCGGTAGCTGGAAAGATTGAAAATACGCAGGTGGGACTTTTTTTTTATGTCGGTGGAAATGTGTGGAGACGGCTTCACAACTCCCTAAGTCACTGAATTGTTTAGAAATGAATGTTTTAAAGGGATGCTAGAGTGGGTAACGTGAGAGGATCCTTTGGTGGGGCCCCAGGGAAAGAAGAGGCAAGGAGACAGTCTCCATTTCTAGAGCTGCAAAACGGGAATAAAGAAGCCAGCTCGGTGGCGGGGTAGGATGAGTCGGGGAGGTGGAAGAACTGGGTGCACGTGACGGCCTCAAAGAGCCTACGGAATAGAAGCCTTAAAGCCTAAAGGTTTCCGAAGGCATGAGACACACGGAAACTACCCAGGCTGTGCCTGCAGTTTAGCGCTTAAGAGTAAGAAGTACCTGAGTGTGTAACTGTGGAATGCTTTACAATGCCATCAGCAAGACAGGAGAAACGGCAACTATTCCATATCATCAGTCAACCCCGGGCCCTCTGCAGTCTAAGATATGTCACTAGATTAAATAAGACCGTGAAGTCCAGCGGACACTAGATGTGGGGCAAGACCGGCGCTCCGAGAACGCGGGCCCGGAAAGGTGGTCTAGGCCGATCCGCCCAGCCCAAGCTCTCGAGCTGGTAGGTAACACGGTCAGAACGCAGTAGCAGCCGCCTGCAGGGGGCGACCCGACGTCACGCGCGGCCCCGCCCCATCACGTGCCCGCGGCGTCGCGTCACACCCGGAAGCAGCGGCTGTAGGGAGCTGGCAGCAATGAGCGGGGATACAGGGACGACGTCCGTAGCGCCCCCTCCCGGGGAGACCGAACCGGGCCATGGGGTCCGCATTGTGGTTGAGTACTGGTGAGCGGCCCCTGCCAGTGACGGGGATCCGGGCCGGACGAGGGTGGGTCCACCGGAGGTACCTTTTCCGAAACCCAACCGGACCTCCGGTATCTTCTCCCTAGCGAACCCTGCGGCTTCGAGGCGACCTACCTGGAGCTGGCGAGTGCCGTGAAGGAGCAGTATCCAGGCATCGAGATCGAGTCGCGCCTGGGGGGCACAGGTGAGGCTGCGGAACACCTGCTGAGTCAGTGTTCTAAATCCCAGCTCCATCACTTTCTAGCTCTGGCATTGGCTGCTTTATAGTGTCCAGCAGTACCTGGCACATAGTAAAATGTCCAGCCAGCTTGAGTCCCCTTCCATAGGTGAGGAAGCCTATGGGAGAAACGGGTGAGACCGAAGTGTTGGAGGGAAGGGAAACTTTCATTGAGTTACCAGGAATTCAAAGGAAGGGCACACGGGTGATGCCTCCCTTCAGTTTCATTGGCTTGACCCTAGGCTAGGAAATGGCCTGAAGAATCTCTAATGTGGCTGAGGGAGCTTGTGTGAGGTCTAAGGAGTGTGGAAGGCCCCCCCTTTTGTAGAACTTCCCGCCTTTTGCCTGTGCTCAGCATACAGTTCATTCATACGTTTATTTAATACTAGGGGCCTTTGAGATTGAAATCAATGGACAGCTGGTGTTCTCCAAGCTGGAGAATGGGGGCTTTCCTTATGAGAAAGATGTGAGTACTTGCAATACCGGGAATAACCCTAGTTCAGCTTGCCCCTCCAAGGGACACATCATGCCATTCCACATCTCTGCCCTCTAGCTCATTGAGGCTATCCGAAGAGCCAGTAACGGAGAACCCCTCGAAAAGATCACCAGCAGCCGCCCTCCTTGTGTCATCCTGTGACCGGATGTGATTCTCAGTTCCTGCTCTCTTCTGGGATCCAAGCCTTGGTCGCCTGGCTTTGATCCTGCTGAGGGCTCCCCACTGCCTGTCTCACCTCACTGAGCTCCTGGCAGCTAAGAGAACCTGGCCTCCACTTTGCCCCTTTGGTGGGCACCAGGAGGGAGGAGATGGTTCTGTGGTCTTAGGGGTGGAAGAGATGCTCTCCATGGACATTTCCACAGCCACCTTACACCCCTTCCCTAAGATCAGTGCCCACAAAAACCTGCTCCCCTCTCCAGCTTAGCCATACCTGTCAGATGTTACCATAGTTCTAATTTATTTTCCACTAGCCCCAGGCAATGTCAGCTATTGGCAATAAAGTGGCACTGCAAACTCCTGTGCCCGCTAGTGTGTGTCTTATGTCCAGTTTGGGACGGTGGGGAGGGAGGAAAGGGGGACAGAGGCCAGCCCAACCTTTGTGCCACCAACGTGACTGTGCTGGCTGGGTGGGTGGGTTTTTTCTGGATTTGTTGTTTGGTCACTAAGTCACGTCCGACTCTTTGTGACCCCACAGACTGCATGATTCCCTGTCCCTAGCTACTCTTAATTCAGTGATTTCCTTGCCAAGGCAAGAAAAATGAATCACACAGTAGACAGTGCATCTTGTTTCCTCTGTCCTTCCCCGACTCCCCCTACCTACAGAGAGGAAATTACCCCATTCTGGTCAGTGGGTGGCCTTAGGAGTTTTTTTTTTCCTAAGAATGATCTTTTCAAAGGGCTTTCAGATCAGAATCCCAACTCCCAGTTTCCCCCCAACCCAAGAGCCAGAAAACTGGAAGTAGGCTCCTAATTCAAGCTTTCCCAAGATTCCTAGCCAGTCCCTCCAGGAAAGATGAACTGAATGTAAGTTAGGAGGTGAGCAGTGAAGGGACAGCTCCAAGCCACCCCTAGACATAGGCTGGTGTCCAGCTGTTTTCCAAAATATATTTGCAAATGGAGAAAGTGAGTGTGGAGGACATCCCTCCCCCAACCCCAGGGATGCCCCCCCTCCAATACCCACTCTCCACTGAGTCCTTATTTCATTTTTTAAAAAACAAATAAACAAAAAAACATAAGTAAAAACAAAACCAAAAAAGCAGTCTGTACAAGGACTGGTTCTGGGTGCTGCTGCTGCTCCCTTCTTCCCAGGGACAGAGCTGGGTCTCAGGGACAGTCTCTGAATGGGTTGCTATAGTTCCTAGACACCCCCTTGGAGCCTTCTTCACACTAGGCCCAGCCTCCCTAAGTCGTTCAGTGCCAAGGGTCTGGAAGAAGTCAGGCTGGGCCGCTCTCAGCCACCTAGGAGTTGAAGTAGGAAAGGAGATTTCTGGCATGGCAGGCTCCCCTGGACATGATCCAAGGGCCTGCTCCCTGCCTGGTGCCGATGTGGGCCAGAAGTCAGGCCTTCCACACACCCTGAGGGTTCAGCAGGGCCTCAGTGGCCCTGGCCTTTTGGCTCATACTGGCATGTCCAGACCCAGGTACTCAGGGTTCTCTGCTGTAGGGGTCCCTTCAAAGGTGCTGGATGGAGTGCCCCGCTCTGATGGGTCCTGGTCCCAGTAGTAGAGGTTGTCAAAGGCTGGGCTGAAGGCTGGAGAAGGGTGGGACTGAGCGGCGGCCCTGCCCCGGGGTGCCAAGTACTCAGGGTTCTCCACGGCAGCCCCAAAGGCAAAAACGTCTTTGACAACCCCATTCTTCCCAGGGGAGAGCGTCTTGGGCCTTTCCAGAGTGGAACCAGCAGGTCGAAGAGGCGGCAGAGGACCCTCTTGGGGTGACGGGGGCTGTGGGCGAACCTCTGGCTGGTTCACGTATTCTGAAAGGACAAGAGAAGGAATTTTGTGAGAGGGTGAAATCTGTGTGTCCCAGCTGCTACAACTGCCCTGCAGCAGGCCCTGGGCAGAGCACCCCCAACCCCCACCTCTCAGCTCGAGCTTGACTTCATACCGGGCTGGGGGCTGCACGTCAAGGGGGCAACGTAGCCATCAGCCTCGGGAGAAAGGGGTACTGTGGGGTCCTCACTGTACCGCTGTAGAGGGCTAGAGTCATGTTGGGGGAGGGGCTGCAGCCCCTTGGCCGCCCCCATTCCCACGTCGCCATCAAACACATCAGAGCCTGCCCCTTCGGAAGGTGCCAGCGGAGATCTGGGGGGCTCCTCCTCAGAGGGCTCCAGCCCCAGTGTCAGCTCACCACCACCACTCTGAGGACAAGAGAAGGTCAAAATGGAGGTCATTCATGGATCTGAGATGGAGGCTCCATGGGAAGTGACAGGGTCCCAGGAGATAAATCATCTCTGATGTATGACAGAGGCATGGTAGAAAGAATGGGATCACAGTTGGAAAGCAGTAAGAATCCTTCTTAGGGAAAATGGGGCCTCCTTCATGAGAGGTAATGGCTGGAGGACATCGGAGGAAGGAACCCTAGTCCACTGGAGTCAGGGGAGGTAACCAACGACACCCACCACCACGTGATGGGAGCACTAACCCTGGTGGATGTGCTGCGGTGCCTGCGATGGGCCGTGCCTCCAGCACCTGGGGCAGGGTCTGGGCAGAAGAAGCCCTGCTGGGGTACCAGGTACTCCTCTGCATCCACCAGGTCGCCCATGTCATCATCCTCCAGCAGCGAGCGGTAGAAGGTGCTATCCAGGGGGCTAGCAGGGCCCAAGTCTTCATTCTGGGGAGGAGGGAGATGCATGGCAGCCTCTCCCCAGCCCAGTACACAGCCTCCTGGGGGTGGCTCAGGGAGGGCTAGAAGTCTGATGAGTCAGGCAGGAGCTTGGAGGTCTGGGACCCAGGAATCATTCTTCCTTTCCTCCCTTCTAAGGGAGAGTGCTCTTAGCCATGGGCAGGGATGGGGTGAAAGGTTCAGTACCTGGATGACCACAAAGCGCTGGGGGTCCCTGGCCATGCGGGAGAATTCAGTCACTAACTCCCGGAACCTTGGCCGACATTCAGAGTCAATCATCCAACCTGGGGGTGGGCAAGAGCCCGGCATCTCAGTTCTGGCTGCAGCCTGCATGCAGCGCCCCTCACCCTCATGCCCAGTCTAGACAACACTAGAGTCCAAAGCCCTCTGATGATAGAGAATCTACCAGTTTCTCCTTTTTACTTTGGATCAGTCTTTTTTCCTAGCTGGCCCTCGCTAGCTCCTGTGGACTCGTACTGTAAAAGGGCAGGGAGAGCCTTCTGAGACTCCATTAACCATATCACCATGCTCTTGGCCCCTCCCATGCCCCTTGTAGGCCCATCCGCCCAGGACCACCCACCCCTCCTCCAAGCAGCCAACACAGCTCAAGAACGTACATTTGACCATGATCATGTAGACATCAATGGTGCAGATGGGGGGCTGGGGCAGCCGTTCTCCTTTTTCCAGCAGGTCAGGAATCTCCCGGGCTGGGATCCCATCGTAAGGTTTGGCCCCAAAAGTCATCAGCTCCCACACAGTCACACCTGGGGCAGAGATGGGGTAAAGCGGTGGGAGGACCAGAGGCAGCTTTAGTGTACAGAGCCTCAGAGGCTCTGCCCAAGAGCCTGGCACCATGGGGGAAGGAGGAAAGATGCAGTGCCAAAGGACAGGAGATAACTTGGTCTTTTCCCAGTCCCTGGGAAGCGCACAGACTCTGGCAGCCTGAGGCACTGGCAGCCACTTCCTTCCTTCTCACATTTATACTAAAGGTGTCCATCAGTTCACCCCATCCTTCCACCCACATTCTCCCCAGGGCCGTGGCTCCTTGTCCACCCTCCCTACCCACTCCATCACACACCATAGCTCCACACGTCACTCTGGTGGGTGAACCGCCGGCGGAGAATGGACTCCAATGCCATCCACTTGATGGGCACCTGGTAGAGCAGAGAAGGAAGTCCTCCAACCAGGTCTGAGTTCTCCCAGGGGCCAGACCCCACTCCCCCTTGTCTCGGTTTGCTCCTCTAACCTTGCCTCCATCTGCGTGGTACTCTGTCTCGTCAATGTCTAGCAGCCGAGCTAGCCCGAAGTCTGTAATCTTCACATGGTTGGGACTCTTGACCAGCACGTTCCGGGCAGCCAGGTCCCTATGCACGAGCCGCACATCCTCCAAGTAGCTCATCCCCTGGGGTCAGAGGCATCAGTGTGGACCTTGCTCTGCCAAAACTCTCCCAGGAAACCTCCCTATCCAGAGGCTTGCTCCCCAAGGGCACCTGCAGAGCCCTGGCCCCCAAAGTGCATACCTTGGCAATCTGCACACACCAGTTCAGCAGGTCCTGGGAGCCCAGGCGCCCACGGTGTTCTCGAACGTGGTCTAGGAGGCAGCCATAGGGCATAAGCTGTGTCACCAGCTGCACTGTGGATGTCAGGCAGATGCCCAGGAGGCGGGACACATATGGGGAGCCTACACCAGCCATCACATATGCTTCCTGGAAACAAGGGCACACACTGAGAGGATATGGGAAACCACTAACCCCCAGCCATCACACACCCCTCCCAAGGGCTAAGCCATGATAACTATAGGCCCTCAGCCAATCCAATCCCATTCATCACAAATCGGAATCGTGGCCCACAGACTAGGGAGGCTAAGAGTAGACATCTGGGGGAATCACAGGGTGTCCCCCAAAACCCCAGTGAAGAGAGAGAGAGCCCAGTCCCCCGTACCCCCAGCTGGACAGGGTGGAAGGGCTTACGTCCAAGATTTCCTTGTTGGCTTTGGGAGATGTGTTTTCCCTCAACACCTTGATGGCCACGGGGATTTTCACATTTTCCCCATCGGGGATCCAGATGCCCTGGGCAGAGAGGAGGATGTGAGCAGAAGGACCGGCCAGATCAACCTGCAGCCGTCCTACTTGGCGTCACTACTTGTGCTCCCAATTCCCTCCCCAACCCTTGGGCCAACCCCATTATTTAGCAGCAGCCTCACCATTTAGACCCACTGGCCACTCCCAATCCCTTATCCTTAACTGCTTACTCAACTGCACCACCCCTGCTCCGGGCTGTTGTCCAAACACACCCTCCAGCATCCTCTAGGACCGCCCACCCGTGGACTTTGGCCCCACCCCTGACCTTGTAGACGGTGCCAAAAGCTCCGGATCCTAGCACCTTCACTTTCCTCAGCTCTGTCTCTTTTAAGATCCGCATCTGAGCCTGATTGGGCATCGCTCCGCTGGGCGTCAGGGGCTCCACCAGCTGGGGTGAGGGGGTAGTGGGTCAGTGCTGCGGGTTGGGCCGCAGACCCCAGAGCTCGCCAGAGGCCCTCAGGCCGCCTCACCTCCGTCTCCTGCAGCAGCCTCCGCATTGTATACTTCCGGATCTTCTGCCGCCTTCGCTTAATGAGGATGCCGAACACCAGCCCCACAAGGACAACCAGCAGAACGCCGACCACAGCGGCAATGATGGATGTCACAGGGCTGGGGGCAGGAGCCAGGATCATGGATTGGGGACCAGTCTGGGGCAGGGGGGATGAAGGGGTCCCACGGTGGGGCGCGGTGGTGGGGGAGGAGGGGGAGGGGGCTGACTGTCACTCGCATTTGGAAAGGGAAGTCAGAAGGGTGACCCACAGGCTCCCATCCTGTCTGACCTACTCTAAAATCTACCTTGGCTGCTTACTGTCTGGAAAATAAAGTCCAGACTCCTTGCTAAGATTCAAAACCCTCTACACCTACATCTCCAAGTTGTCTATGCTCTTGCCCATGGCTCTAGCCCAGGGTTCTTGTCAACCTGTGAGAGTATGGAGCTCCACCCTCCAGAGATTTTGACTGTGGTATGAGGTGGGGCCCAGGAATGTGCACACAGTGATTCTGATGTTCTAGCCAAAATTTTCACCCATAGGTCACAATTTCCAAATCTCCCAGCCGTTGTTATAATTCTTCTGCCTGGATCACCATTTCTGCATGAGGTCATCTTTCAAGACTCTGCTTATCCTGGGATAGAAGGATCTCCTGGGCACTGACCCTACATCCTTGTCATCCTTGTTCCCCTCCCTTGCTTAGCCAAGGGCTGGCTTATCACAGACCTCAAATGGACCCTTATTTCATGGACAAATGCTTACTTAGGACACACTCCAATCTTTTTCTCCCTAAAACCCTTCCCAAAACACCCCTCTGCCTAGAAATCAAGTCCAACGATGGCAGTGATGGACATCACAGGGCCTTCGGCCTCATGGTAGGGGAGAGCCTATGCCCTCCAGATCCAGCCCTGAACTGACTCAGACTTCACCCCCTACTCCTTCCTCTGTGCTTAGTCAGTTACCCACCACAGCAGAATCTTCAGCAAATACATCCTAGACTTTCTGGACACCTCTCACCATGCTGCCTGTTGCTTTCCTCCTAATACAAGTGACATTCCCGCCCCTCTTTCAAAACCTAGCTCATGTGCCTAAAGCCTCCCACTGACCCCAGGGAAGAATTCACTGTCTCTCCCTTAGTGCTGCAGCTATGCTCTCTTCTCAACGTGCCTCGAGTCCCAGGGAGTTGAAGGCTGCCTGTGTCCCTTATGAGACCCCCAGCTATACAGGGTGGGGAGGTGCTGGGTGTCTTCCTATCCCCTGACCCCCAAGCAAGCTGAGCAGGCCTTCCACCCACTGCATGTGTGTGTGCATATGTGCTCAGTCTCTCAGTCGTGTCCACCTCTTTGCAACCCCGTTGAGTGTAGCCAGCCAGGCTTCTCGGTCCATGGGATTTCCCAGGCAAGAATACTGGAGTAGGTCGCCATTTCTTACTCCAGGGGATGTTCACAGCCCAGAGATTGAACCCCGGTCTCTTGTGTCTCCTGCACTAGCAGGCCAATTCTTGACCACTGCACCACCTGGGAAGCCCCTCCATCCACTAGTTGGAGCTAATTGAAAGAAGCATCCACAGTGGAAGAGTGGGCTGGGGAGGACACGTGTCATGTCAGGACATGACACCTAGCAGCAGGGACCACCCAGGGGTCAGTGGGGGACTGAGGGCAATGTGGGGTGCATTCTGGGGACCAGGCTGACCTGGCTCTCTGCTCGGCGGGGCAGCCCTTGTCATCCAAGTCCACACAGCTGCAGGAGAGAGAGAGTC
Organism: Oryx dammah; assembly: GCF_014754425.2. NCBI lineage: Eukaryota > Metazoa > Chordata > Mammalia > Artiodactyla > Bovidae > Oryx > Oryx dammah. The sequence continues at coordinate 22,260,309 of NW_024070192.1, forward strand.
CCGTCAACAAGGCTGGGAACCACCTCCTGCACTCACTCCAGCCTCACAGGATCCCAGGAGGTGGGTGTGACTGGGTTATGATCCCCACTTGACAAAGGCAGAAACTGGGTTTGAGGTCACCAGGGCTCTTTCTACCATCCCACGGGGGAGTCCTCCAGTCTGTAAACCAGTATCATTTGCACCTCCCTGTGGTGGGAAGGAAGTGGCGGCACCCAAAGGAGCATCGAGTCCAAGAGCTTGGCCATCTCCTCTGTAGAGGATGCCAGTGTAAACTACTACTGTAGTCGGGCAAACTCCTGCGGTTCCTCCTGTCCCCCCAGCGGTTCCACCTCTGGGGATAAACCCTGAAAATGCCAACACCTATACACTAGGGGGCATGTACAAGATGCTCACTTGTACATGGAGCTCAAGAGCAATAAACTGCCAAAAAGAGAAAAAAGGAAACAAGTTCAGTCAGTACTCTCAGGCAGGGACACAACTAAATAACTCTACATCCATATTGCAGATTGAGTAGTTTAAAAAAAAAAAAGGAGGTAGATTGATATGCATTCACAGGAAAGGACCTCCAAGATACATAAAGGGGGGAAGGTGTGGGGGAGCAAAGTGTATATGAGTCAAATGAAATTGCTGAGAAATAGATGAGCTAGATGAAACTGTTGTTTCTTGATCATTTTTGACTTCTAAAAACAGCAATCTTATAAGACTCAACCTAACATATACGTAAAATGCATTTATGTAAATATGTGTAGAAAAGCCTGGAGGAATGCACATACCAGAGTGACCTGGTAGTTCTCTCCAGGGAGGGGAGGGGCAGTGGGAGAAAGGGCACTTCTGCTTTACACTGTTTACTTTGATACTGCTGAAAATGTGTCTTACAAGAATGTATGCACGTGTTCCACGTGTTATCAAAAACAACTAAGTGAAAAAATAAAAAGAACAGGGCGGATCACTATATTAAAACATGAAAAAGCATTGTAAGAAAAACTGCAGTGCTACGTGAGAAAAAGCAATTTGCAAACAACAGGTATGGTCTATGCTCCTATTTTTGTAAAAAGAAATATAGACTAGAACAGATAAGAATTGGAAAATAAAAATAATATATAAACATATATTTTTATATATTATATAATAATACATATGTTAGCATGTGCACATATAAACTGGAGGGAAAATATGGCAAGTTATTAACAGTGGAATAGAACTGTTAATACTATTAATTTATCCTTCATGCTTTAATTTAAAAAATTTTAACAATATGTATTACTTTTGTGATCAGGGAAAAAAAGATAAAAATGTTAAGGGCCTTGGGGTAACCAAAGGCAGAGATGTCCCACTTTTTACAATAAGAGCCTCAGAGAGGCTCCTGGAACAAGCCCTTCTTTATATGGGGAAGGCCCTCAGACTCACGAGTGGGTGCAGTTGATGGGGCATGGCTGGCATATGCCCTCCTCATCTGGAAACTTCCAGATGGGCATGAAGGAGAGATCAGGCTTCACACCACTGGGGCAGCGAGCCACGCAGAAGGGAGGATCCTTGTAGTGGGCACAAGCCACACATTGGTCAGCCTCCTGGAGGGAAGAAAGGGTTTGTGGGGGGCTGGCACTGATACCCCTGGGGCAGCAAGATCAGGCCCCTGGGTCCCCTTGGTGCTTCCCATGGTCACTTGGCAGCACTTTTCACCTTGCTTTTGGAACAGTCCCAGACCTGCTATGTCTGCTGCCCCTGTTCTGCACCCAGCTCCCTCGTGCTCAGGCACAGTGCCAAACCCTATTTTAAGTTAATTCTTACTGTATCCTAATGGGGTGGGTACTAGCATAACATTGATTTCACGAATGAGCCAACTGAGGTTGGAAGTGACACCTGGATTTGAGTCCAGGTAATCTGATGCCTGAGCGCCCAGGTCTAAGCGCCTTGGCACTGCCACAACCGCCCACAGGCTTCCCTGGGCCTTCTGCATGGTCGGAAGGGTCTCAGGGTCCACAGTTCTTGCCGTTCCCAGCATCCCAGCCTCCTTCCATTCTCCTACTGTTCAAGCCTGGGCTTGGAGTCCTCCCCAGGGATATTTCACTGGACTTGGCCAGGTCCCTGGCAGCTGCCCCACCCAACCCCGCCCTGCTTCCCACCACTCAGCTCTGAGCCCACAAGCACCTCACCGAGCCAAAGCAGGTCACTGAGCCATTCTGGGGATGACACTCGGGGTGGCACGGCAGACAGTACCTGTCCTTCACGTACTCCCGGGGGAGCCTGAGGGGAGCACAGCCAGTGAAGGGGTCTGGAAGGAGCCCCTGTGCACCTCCCCCCACCTCCTGGCCGCCCCCTCCTCCTCCGCCGGCGTACCCCTGTAGTACTCGGCATTCCTCCACGCATTCCTGGCCCCGAAGGAACTGGCTGCAGTTGACGCACTGGGTGGGCCCGGGACCCCAGCAGTGCCCTTGGGCGCACAGCGGGTAGCAGGCCAGGCCCTCACCCACTGCAGTGAGGAGGAAGGGGTCAGACGAGACTCATGGGAGGTTCCAGATCCCACAGAGGCGGGGGTGGGGGGCGGGGGGCGGAGTTTGTGGGCGTGGCTCTGGGCTAGAGAGGCGGGATAGCTGCCGAGCACAGCAGGGAGAAAGTTCTGAGGTTCCAGGAACAGAGGAAAGGGAGGGGAGGGATGCCAAGGCAGCGTGGCCGGACCCAGCTAGAAGCCACGCCAAGAGGCCAGGCCAGCCAGAGCTGGGTCAGCGATGGTGCACCTGGGGCTGGGCAGTCCACATGCACAAGGAAGTCCCAGACTGCTGCCGCCAGAGGCCCCTGGGCGCACCCGCGCGCTGGCAGACGCGCGGAGCGTGCAGCGCCAGGCTGTCTTACCGCACTCATCCTCTGGCCTGTTGGCGCTGTGGAGCAGAGCCTGGTGGGGGTTCTGGAAGAGCTGGTCCCAGGGCACCGTGTGTACGAAGCAGAGGCGGGCGTTGCGATGGATGAGGGCCAGCCCGCTGCCCAGTTCCCGCAGCGAGCGCAGCCCTAGCCAGCTGATGCCCAGCCCTTGCAGGGTCAGCGAGTAGGCACCACTGTGGGAGAGGAGGTGGTGCTCAAATGCAAGGGGGCAGCACACCGCTGACCACCCCCATCAGCCAGAACTGCCCTCGCCTTCCTCCTGTCCCCAGCACACACTGCAAACTCCCATGGAAAGGTTGCTGCTGGAGTTCTCCGAGAACAGGAACCCCCTTCTCTTCACTATGAAAGTGAACGTGAAAGTGAAGTCGCTCAGTCGTGTCCGACTCTTTGCGACCCCATGGACTGTAGCCTACCAGGCTCCTCCGTCCGTGGGATTTTCCATGCAAGAGTACTGGAGTGGGTTGCCGTTTCCTTCTCCAGGAGATCTTCCCAGCCCAGGGATCCAACCCAGGTCTCCCGCGTTGCAGGCAGACGCTTTACCATCTGAGCCACCAGGGAAGGCTCTCTTCACTATACATACACCCAAAACTTCTCCCAGGCCTCCCTGGGCAGCTCCTATCTCGGCAGGGACCCCTTCCCCTGGTGCTCACTCATGCAGAACTCGTCCCCGGATTACTCGCAGGTTCTGGAAGACGCTGAGGTCAGGCAGGCTGTCTGGCCACGCTGAGATGTACAGGTAACCTGCAGGTACAGGGTGAGGCTAGGGTATGGGGCCAGGATGAGAACCCCCAGCCCCATGAGAGCAGGCTTCAGAGAGACAGGGCCCACCTGTGATCTCCTCCAGAGACTCAAACACTTTGAGCTGCTCAGCCTGCAGCGGGGTGATGTTAGAGTCTGGGTCCCTAGAAGAAGGATTAGGGAAGGAGTCAGCAGGGCCAGGCGGAAAAGGCAATGGCACCCCACTCCAGTACTCTTGCCTGGAAAATCCCATGGACAGAGGAGCCTGGTAGGCTGCAGTCCATGGGGTCGCTAAGAGTTGGACACGACTGAGCGACTCCACTTTCACTTTTCACTTTCATGCGTTGGAGAAGGAAATGGCAACCCACTCCAATGTTCTTGCCTGGAGAATCCCAGGGACGGGGGAGCCTGGTGGGCTGCCGTCTATGGGGTTGCACAGAGTCGGACACAACAAAAGCAACTTAGCAGCAGCAGCAGGGCCAGGAAGAGGGTGGGTACAACCTGCTCCACAAGCTGGCCCTGTCACCCTCCCCCACGTCCCCTCCACTTAAACCCTTTGCCCATCAAGGCTGGCTATTCTCATCCTGAGCTTCAAAGCCCAGGCCCTAGTTTGGCAGGATCTATCAAAATAATACTTATATCCTTTGATCTAGAAGTTCTACTTCTAGGAATGTGCCCTAGAGAGACACTGACCCCTGTTTCCAGAGGCATGTATAAGGGAGAACTGTTTGTTAGAGGGAAAATAAAAAACGTAAGGAAATTAAAATTTTTTTTATGTTTTAAATTAAATACCTAAATATTCCATCAGTAAATGAGGAGCTGTTAAATGTAACCCTGATCTATTCAGACTATTGATGAAAAACTGACATTTAGGAGCATGTATTGGATTGGTCAACAAGTTTGTTTGGGATTTTCCATATGATGTTATGGAAAAACTTGAATGAACTTTTTGGCCAAACAAATAGTATTTTCTGGGCAAGAAAATACTACTAAGAGCTTTACAAATATTAACTCATTTAAACTTTATAACAACCTTATGAGGGCAGGACTATTTTTGCCCCCATTTAACAGATGAGGAAGCTGAGACACAGCAAGAAGTCCACATGACTAGTAAGTGGTAGAAGACACGTCTCAAACCCAGGCAGCCTGGGCTCTTAGCTGCTACTGTTTGCTGCCACCTGCTTCATTGCTGTTGAAAGAACAAGGCAGCTGAACATGAACTAACTGTCATAACCAGCTCTCCAAAGCCATGGGCAGACAATATTCACAGCAGGCTCACATTTTAAATCAACCTCCCCCCCTCAAAATTATTAGAATTACATTTCTCTGTGCATGCATGTCTATATATGTATGAATGGTCTAGAAGAATACACACAAACTGTTACCAGCGGTCTCCTCCTGAAAGGGGAGTAGAGGTGGAGGAAGTGAAGAGAATTTTCTCCTTTTTGTAATACATACTTTTACTGAAGTATAATTCACATACAAGAAACCACACAGATTCTTAGTGTGCAGTTTGATGAGTTTTGTCAAATGCATCCATTCACATATCCACCTCCACCAGTGATTTACAGAACATGTTCATCACCCTAGAAATTTCCTTTGTGTTCCTTTCCAGGCCCTCACCCCGGCACAATCACTGTTCTGATTTGTGTTACCACACAGTGGTTTTGCCTATGCTGGAACAAAGGCAATCACACAGTGTGGACCTCTCATCTGACTTATTTCACTTTTCATAATATTTTAAATATTTTTTTGATGTGGACCATTTTTAAAATCTTTATTGAATTTGTTACAATAGGGTTTATTGTTGTTTATGTTCCATTTTTTTTTGGCCAAAAGTCATGGGGGAATCTTAGTTCCCCAGAGATGGAACCCGCACCCCCTGCATTGGAAAGTGAAGTCTTAACCACTGTACCACCAGGAAAGTCCTAACATAATGTTGTTCTGTGTATCCATAGGCTGTTTCTTTTATTGCTGAGAATTTCACTCTATGGATATATCATTTTTTACAGTTAACCCTTGAACAATGCCTGGGTTAGGGGCACCAAACCCCTCTATGAAGTCGAAAACCCCAGTATAACTATATAGTCAGCCCTCTGTATCCACAGTTTCAGATTCAAGCAACTCCAGATTGTGCAGTACTGCAGTATGGATTTACTGGGAAAAGTTCATATTTAAATGGACCCGAGCAGTTCAAAGGCCTTCCCAGGTGGTGCTAGTGGTAAAGAACCCACCTGCCAATGCAGGAGGCATGATACATGGGTTCGATCCCAGGGTTGGGAAGATCCCCTAGAGGAGGGCATGGGAACCCACTCCAGTATTCTTGCCTAGAGAATCTAATGGACAGAGGAGCCTGGCGGGCTACAGTCCATAGCGTCTCAGAGTCAGACATGACTGAAGTGACTTAGCACACACACAGGCAGTTCAAACCCATGAGGTCCAAGGGTAAGCTGGGTTTATTCATTCAGCTACTGATGTTGTTGGTTTAGTCACTAAGTTACGTCCAACTCTTTTGCTACACCGTGAACTGTAGCCCTCTAGGCTCCTCTGTCCATAGGATTTCCCAAGCAATACTGGAGTGGGTTGCCATTTCCTCCTCCAGGGGATCTTCCCAACCCAGGAACCAAACTGGCATCTCCTGCATTGGCAGGTGGATTCTCTACCACTGAGCCACCAGGGAAGTCCAACTATTAATTGATATTTGCATTATTTTCAGTTTGCGGCCATTATGAATAAAGCTACTATGAACTCACAGAGAACTTTACTTTATCTGGATGGCGTAACCTCTATACAAGTAAGTGCATGTTTATAGATAACATGTCATTTACGAGAAAAATTCCAGGAATTCCCTGGTGGTCCATTTAGGACTCCTCCCCTTCATTGCTAAGGGCCCAGATTCAATCCCTGGTCTGGGCACTAAGATCCAGCCAGTCACATGATGTGGCCAAAAACAACAAACAAACAAAAACCAAAAACAAAGAGAAAACCCTTCCCCCGCCCCCACCCACGTCCCCTTCCTCCCATCTCCACCCCCCACCCCCCAGCCAAGCTGGGCTTCCACCAGCTTCCTTCGTATCCTGGGTCTCCCACCACCCCCTAGAAACACTGCCACCTCAGGATTCAGTGACTGCCCTAATGCTGTCTCAGGCTGTGTGTCCACGCTTCACTTCGAGTATCCTTACCCTGCAAAGCTCTCTGGCAGAAATGCCAGGCTCCCAAAAATCTTCTTGCAGCCGGCAAACTCCTGGATGTTGGCACTGGTGACTGCCCTCACCTCCCTCAGGTGTTCCATGCCCAGACCGTAGCACACTGTGGGGAGGAGGCAGGGGCATTCAGCCTCCACATGGAGCACCAGGAACTCAACCTCCCGGATCCTGTCCACAGTCCCCTCCTGGGTCCACACGCCCCCTCCCCACATTGACAAGAGGCACAGGGGAGCTTGTGGGAAGCTCGGGGAAGGGCCGGGGGCAGTCAGCGGCAGAAAAGGACTGGGTTCCAGGACAGTGTGAGGAGGGGTGGCGCAGTGGGCTAGGCCAGGCCGGCTGTTTCGGGGGGCAACCACTGGGTACCTGGGGCGCAGGGCTTGCTGCATTTCTCACACCTCTGGGTTCCATCCTCAGCTGTCACCTCTTGGTTGTTCAGGGGACAAACCAGGGTGCAAGATCCCACATCCGTAGACAGGTAGTTGTCTGAGGAGGTCAAGATTGTGTGTCCGTGTATCCTGGCCTTTCACCCCCACACCCACCATGAGTCGTGTCACCATGCCCAAGCAGTACAATAAGAATGATATCAACTGAGGCTGATTTACAGGCCCTTACAACATGCCTGAGCCCTGGACACTTTCCTCAGGAAAGCCCTATGTGATAGGCACAGTTAGATTACCATTTTGCCAAAAGGGAAATCAAAGCACAGAGTTTTCTGTAAATTACTCAAGGTCATTGTGCTAGAAAGTGGAGGAGCCAGGATATGAACCCAAATGGCCTGACCCTACACTTAAGTAAACAGGGGAGCTAATAAATCAAACTCAGATCCATCTGACCATAGAATAAAAGTTAACATGAGTATTGGCTGGGCACAGTTGTAAGAGCTTCACAAATATTAACTCATTTAAACTTTATAACCACCTTACGAGAGCAGGACTATTTTTGCCCCCATTTAACAGATGAGGAAACCGAGATGCAGCAAGAAGCTCACATGACTAGTAAGTGGCAGAGCCAGGTCTTGAACACAAGCCTCCTGAGCATGGGCTCTTAGCTGCTACTATTTGCCGCCACCTGCTCCGCTGCTGTTTAAAGAACTGGGCAGCTTGACACAAACTGCCATGACGAGCTCTCCAAAGCCAGTGGCAGACAATAATCACAACATGTTCCCATTTATATAAACCAAACTCCCTAGCAAAATTACTAAAACTGTGTTTCTCCCCAGCACTTACAAGGACAGGCAGTCACACAGCTGGCACCGAAGGTATAACGCCCCTCGGGGTTGGGCATGGACTCGAAGGTGTCCGTGTTGTAGGTGACCAGAGCTGGGCAGTGCAGCTCGCAGATGCCGCTGTGGTTGAAGTGGAGGCAGGCCTGGGGGACAGGCAGTGGGTGGGCACTGGGTTGTTTGGCCCTGATGTGCCAAGAGCCATAGGACAACACTGGATGGGATGCCCCTCCCCTTGCAGCCTGAGGGCCGGGGCCCAGGGGGCACATACCAGGCAGTCAGAGTGCTTGGGGCCAGTACAGCCGGCAGCGCACTGCTCGTGGCAGCAGTCGGTGGGCTGTGGGCCCTTACAGCGGGCACAGCCACTGGCACAGACGGTCCGCGTCACTGTCAAGGCGGGATGAGGGCTGAGCGGCAGTCTAGGCACCAGCCCCTCACCAGCACCACCTTCTGGGGAGACTTCCTGCCCCAGGGAAGAGGCCGAGAGCTGGCACAGCCCCTCCCGTGTCACTCAGCCCCCGCCCTCCAGACCCTGGGCCGCCCTGTAACTCACAGCTCTGACAGTCCTCAGAACTTTCCCCCCAGCAGTTGGGAGCTTTACAAGCTGGAGAACAGGGTGTGCCTGGAGGAAGAAACAGGCAGTGAGAGAGACCGAGACCAGGACATGAAATGCACAGTGAGGGGCAGACCCAGGCAGGAAAAGAGAACCTCAAAGCCAGAGGCATGATCTAGAAGCAGAGAAAAACAGGACAGAGGCCCACAGAGACGAAGAGACGCAGAGAAAGGGGAGACGGGTGCTGTTAGTGCGGCAGCAGAGGGGCACAAGGAGTAAGCCAGGAGTCTGGGGTCGCTGGGCTGCGTGACAAACGGTGGCGGCTGCAGGCAGGGGGCAGCAAGGCTTACAGGCCCGTGAGCGGTTGGTGTCTATCTGCTTGAGGGGCAGCTGGTTGTTCTTGTGGAAGATATCCTCCCACAGAATCGTGTCCTGGTGGCAGAGCTGGGGGTTCCGCTGGATCAAGACCCCTCCCTTGAGGATCTCTGTGGGATGGGCAATAATCAGGGGCTTCTTCCCCCATCTGGCATCTTCTTATCTCCCCTGGGGCCTGCCTGCCTTCTAAAAGTGGAGCAGGCCTCTGAAACACACCCCGGGTTCCTCAGCGAGCAGAGAACACCCCTTCAGCGTCTTTGAGCCTTGTCAATACCACCCACAAACAAAGATCCAGGGGGGAGTGACTTGCCCATGCCGCCGCCTCCTCTCCTCCTCTACTGTGTGCACACGGCTTAGCAGTTAAAAGAGTGTGAAACCCAGCCTCACCACCACTACCTAGCTGTGTGACTTATCCTCCATAAACCTGTTTTCTCATTTGTAAAATGAGAACATCAATGTTTCCCTTGCAGGATTATGGCAGGAGTGATGGGATTATGCATGCAAAGCACCGGGCACTCAGAGTCTGAAACACTGTCTGCTTCAGGGCTGCCACGTACAGTTACACAGGTTGTTCACTGTACATGTGCACTCAGCCAAGAAGTGGGCAAAAATCCAGCCTGCATCCTAATCATCAAACTATGCGGGCTGGTGCAAGCTGTGACTTCCTGGGAAGAGGGGAAATCTTTCTGAATCTTCACAAGGGCGCCTTTCCTAGTTCCACCTGCATCCATCCAGACGGGACCCCAGTTCTGACTCACACAGTCTCCCCTTGGCTAGTAGGGACCCCTGGCCAGCTCTCAGTAACCAGCAGAAAGTTTCAATGATAAAGATGGCCACCTGTGAGGCTTCGCAGCTGTAGCTCCTGCAGCCCTCCTGGGGCCGTGCCTGTAGCAGGGGCAGCACCTTCCAGAAAGTCTCCATTGTCAAGCACGGCCAGGGCGTAGTGTTCCTCAAAGAGCTGGGTGCCTCGCACGATTCGCAGTCTCTGCAGTGGGACCTGACTCACTCGATTGTGAGCGATGAGCACATAGCCCTGCACCTCCTGGATTTCCTGGGAAAGGGACAGAGGAGGAGAGGGCTGAGGCAGGTCGGGCCCTGGACCACTACCATCCAACCTCCAAGACCTCCTCAAGGTCCCCTGTGCTTGGGGATCTTGGGCAAGGGCCCAGCTGCCAAGCAGTCTGTCCACCACCTCCCCAAACCAGGTTCTAGGGCCAAATTCTAGTATGATCAAGAAAGAAAATGAGGGGGTGGGGCAGCACTCTGTAAATTGTGGGCACCCCACCCTCTCTACACCTCAGCTCTTCCATCTGTAAAGGAAATGCCTGGACATGATGATGTCTGGGATTCAATGGACTAAGCGTCACACACCTGGCCCCGCTCTGGGACACAACACAGAGGCTGGCTTCCACTCGCTCTCCTGTTCCTGACCCTTTCACATGTATTTCCCACATGATATTCTAAATGGGCTCCCCAGGAGGAGTCCAAGTATGCCTTTGCCTCCCAGTGTAGTATTAGTCACTCCGTCGTGTCCAGTTCTTTGCGACCCCATGGACTGTAGCCCACCAGGCTCCTCTGTCCATGGGATTCTCCAGGCAGGAATACTGGAGTGGGTAGCCAATTCCTTCTCGAGGGGCTCTTTCTGACCCAGAGATTGTATCCGGGTTTCCTGTACTGCGGGTGGATTCTTTACCATCTGAACCAGAGAAGCACTCATGGCTCCCAATATACAGATAGGGAAACTGAGATCCAGTGAAACCAGGGGCTAGACCACATTCACAGGGCTTGTCAATGGCAGAACTGGACTCAGAACCTGCCAGGGCTTTCATTACTCCAGATAGGAGGGGGACAGTGGCTGGGACAGTTGGACAAGGGAAGGTGATCATGCTGGTGAGAGAGCAAAAAATATAGCCCAGGAATAGATGCATTCCACCCAGAGACGTCCACAGTCAGCCACACTGTAGACAGAGAGTCAGCTGGTCTTAGTGTAGGACAGATGGGGTGAGACATCAGAAATGACTTCCTGGTTCAGGAGCCACAACGAAAGAGAAAATGTAAGGCGGGGAACCTTCTTCTACCACCCATCTGCAGGCAGAGGGCTCAGCCCAGCAGGAAGCAGGGCCTGGCTGGGTCTTGCCCATGGGCCTCACCTGCAGGAAGGAGAGGCTGGCATCAGCAGGCAGATAGGTGAGCTCCAGGTTACCCTGCACCACCTGACAGCCTTGGTAAAGGTGGCGCAGCATGTCCAGGTGGGTCTCGGGACTGGCCGGCAGCCGCAGCTTCATGTCTGTGCCGGTGCACACTGGCAGAACAGAGAAGATGGGTCAAAAGGCCTGCGCAGTGAGCTTCTCCAACTGGCCACGTGCAACAGCAAAAGTGTGCAAATTTGGGAAAAGGAGGGAAATCAGGGAGGAGGTTTCCCCCGCCAACTTGCCCCATCCTGAGCATCCAGAGGGGGTCCTACTGGGCCAGCCTTAGGGAGCTTGCCCATTCAATCCAGGGTGTTGGCTGGCAAAGAAAGCTTTCTTTTGTCCCAAAGGCACGACTCAGGGCCAATGGGTAAAAATCCCCCAAGAGGCGATGATGAATCATGAATCCTCTGGATACCCCCTGCCCCTTTCCCGAGCAAACAATGCCACCCACATGCCAACCTCCTGGCAAGGCATACCCACCCCCGCAATGCCACCCAGGAAGTGGGGAAGGAGGGTCAGCTCGAGTCATAGTTGGGGCCTGGGGACCACCAGTGGCCTGGTCACTGCAGGGACTTCTGGGATTTCCCCAGGCAGAGAAAAGGAGCGTCAGATCCCAACTCTGGGTATCTGGACCCAAGCTGCAGACGCTGAGCCAGAGTGCTGCCTGCTCCAAAGCCTCCTCTGCTGGTACCTCACCCTTGTCACCTCTTCAGGGCAAGACTCCAGAACCAGCTGGCAGAATCTGTGCCACGAAACTCCTGCCACAAGGGCACTACGTCAGCCCTGTGTACCTGCCCAATGTCAACCACCAGCCAAGCGGCATCAAGATGAACTGCTACCCAGCCCACCTGGACCCCAGTCCAGTGTCCCTGAGACCAGAAGTACCCACTAAGTCCAGGGACACTAGAAAGGGTGAACTACCCCTGGTAAGGGGGCACTCTGGCAGCAGCTGGCATCATGCCTACCAGCAGGGGGGAGATTAAAGGGCCCAGTGGAACTCGTTTTTCTGCTCTGGTAAGAAGATGAATCACCCGGCGCGTCCTGCCCAGGAGGGTGTGCCGGGGGAGGTGGGTGGAGGGCACCCCCTGATCCACAGATCCACAGGTGCCTGAGCTGTCTGGAATTCCTGTTGGTTTCCACTCCACCTCCCATGGACTACGTGCAGATTCAGGGGGACAAAACAATGGCTGACTGTGGGGTCAGACACCAGGGCTTCCTTCTGCTTTCCCCACAACTTGGAGCCTAAGGTCAAATCCTGAGAGGTAATAAGAGACACCCTCTGCCCCCAGAAATCGGAGGAAAGGCTGGGGAAACAAGCCCCAGGGGTCCAGCCTGGGTCAACAGCTACAAGCAGGCAGCCTCCCAGGAACACCCAGAGTGGTCTCTCTTCCCACCCCTCTGGCCAGGGAGGGAAGGAAGCAAAGAGGGAGGAAGGGGAGGGCCCAGAAATAGAACTTAAGGGTCCCTCCCCCCAGACTTCCAAGAGAAACAGGATCCGGGGGTGGCCGGCCAGGCCCAAAATAACGCCCGCTGCCAGGACCTCCCCCGGCCTCAGCAGCTTCAGCTGCTTTGTAGGCACAGCTGTCTCCAGGTCTGGACCCCAAGGCCCTAGCCCAGGCCAGGGACAGGGACCGGCAGAGCTGGGGCAGGGGCTGTCTCCACCCCCTGCGGCCTCTGCCGCCTGGAAGGGACACATCAGCTGCGGTAGCCGGGCAATAGGAAAACAACAACAGGAACCCTGGGGGCAACAGGGGCAACTGAGCATGTACTGTGTGCTGGGCAGGCACTCTGGGTGGAGCCTCAGCCCCCAGAGGCTGGGATCTACAACCCTGATTTTGCAAAGAAGGAAACTGAGGCTGCCAGGAATTATGCTTCCAAGATCATAAAGCTGTGAGCAATAGAGGCATGATTTGAATTGGAGTCTGCCTGACTTTAGATCCCACATTCCTTCCACTAGGCCTAACTGCACACACGCCCCACCCCACACCCTGTGCAAAGGTAAATACACACCAGCTCTGTTGATGCCACTGATTACAACAGGCTCCAGGCCTGAGTGGCTGAGCTGGGCGGGAGGACCAGAAAGAGAGGGAGCCCCGCCCCACGGGTTTGTTTGTGGCCGTTTAGAATCTGATTAAGACTAAGTGCTTGTGGGAACTTCCCTGGAGGTCTAGTGATAACACTGAGCTTCCAATACAGAGGTTGCGGGTTCGATCCCTGGTTGGGGAATGAAGATCCCACATGTGGCCAAAAAATAAAGACTAATTGTTTGCAACAGGTGGTAAAGTTGGGACTCTGAGACCTACTCCCTGGAGGACTGGGGACTAATAACCCCCAACCTGACATGAAACCAAGAAACACTTCTACACCCCCATCTTCTCACTCATATCCCTCTCCTCTGTCCTCACCGTGGTCCCCATATCCACTCTCCCTCAGTGATTTCCTCCAGAATAGGAGGTCCTGTCCCACACAGGAGATCTTTGTCTCCAGAGCACCTGCCCTTCAGGAGCCAAATCTCTGGAGCAAAGACAGTGTGAGGCAGGACCAGACCAGAGCCAAGAACACAATGAGCCCTGGATAAGTGTTTGTGGAATGAAAGAATGAATGAACTCCAAGCAAGAGTCTCCAAACCAGCGCTTTCCTGGTGGTCTGGTGGTTAAGAATCCACCTGTCAATGCTGGGGACACAGGTTCAATCCCTGCTCCAGGACAATCCCACATGCCACGAGGCAACTAAGCCCGTGTGCCACAACTGGTGAGTCCGCACTCTAGAGCCTGTGAGCCACAACTACTGAAGTCCATGTACTTTAGAGCCCTTCCTCCACAATGAGACACTACTGCAGTGAGAAGCCTGAGGTCTGCAACTAGAGAGTAGCCCACTGCTCGCTGTAACTAGAGAAAGCCTACACGCGACAACCAAGACCCAGCACAGCCAAAAATTAATTAATTAGTTTTAAAAAAAAAGTCTCCAAACCAAAAGGGACCAGCTGAGGTCACTGTGTCCAGCCCTCTGCCCAGAGGCTGGTCACAGCCCCCAAGTTTCTCTAACTGAATGTCAGTGGTCAGGTCCCAGCTCTCGGGGGCTCTCAAGTGGGTTCTCTCCTTTTCACCAGCCTTCAGCCTCACCTGCCTCTCTTGCTCACCAGCACAAAAGCCAACACTTCTTTTTTTCCATGAAGACTGCCTGCGTCCCCAAAGCTCACCTGCCTCAGACCCACGGGGCCAGAGCCCATTCCAGTGACACCAAGGTTCACCTAGCACACACACCTGGTGGGTCAGACCGGGGCCTGGGCTCAGCTCATTAGGCCAGAACCCTGGAGGGGCTGCTCACAGTGTAACCCTGATCAAGTCCCTGGATTTCCAGGGCAGAGGTCAAATCAGATCCACCTGTATGCCTAGCAGTACCTGTGACGTAGCAGGCGCTCGGTGAATATTTGCTGACCTGACTGGCTGTAAGGCACGGATAATAAACAATAACAACTCTTACTCTCTGCATAGAAATTACATGAAAGTTAAATGAGATAATGAATCAAGAAACAGTGTGCAAACATGACAAGCCTTTGTCAACAGAGCTGGGGCAACACCACCATTGGCTATAATTCTCCCACTCCTTAAGAGAGCACACACCCCTCTCCCTACCTCGCCTCTCATCCCAGGGGTGGGGAGAAAAGGTGGCCTACTGAAAGATGGAGGTGTCAACATGGAGGGGCTTCCCACAGTACAGACGGGGGGATCTCTTTGCCGATCATGCTAGCACCAGGGGCAGGAACACCCAGCCTGGCCCTACACCAGCCCCAGCGCCAGCCCCACACTGGTCGCTCCCTCGCCTGCAGCCCTGTCGGTCCCACTGGCCTCTGCCCCACTCTGGCCTTCCATCCCCTGCCAATCCTAGAGGGCACAAGAGGAGGGCAGACACGGCCTGGACATGGAAGGGAGGAACCCCAAAGCCAAGAGGGAAACTGGGGCTGGGGGCGCAGCTCACCCTTATTTTCACCACAATAACAAAACACAATAACAAAACATGCACCTCTGCCCTAGTCTGGCCACCTGACTGCCCCTGAGGCTTTGCGTAACACTTTGATCAACAATTTTTTTTTGGCTCTGTCTGGTCTTAGTTGCAGCATGCGGGAGCTTTCCTTGTGGTGTGCGGGCTTCTCTCTAGTTGTGGCGTGCTCGGGCTCCAGAGTGCAGGGGCTCTTGGGCTCACTAGTTGCCCCGAGACATGTAGGAATCTTAGTTCCCCAACCAGAGATCTAAGGTGTGTTCCCAGCATTGGAAGGCAGATTCTTAACCACTGAAATACCAGAGAAGTCCCTCTGATCAATTCTTAATGACTCCTCATCAGAGTCCCAAAATGCCCTGGACATTACTGGGTTGCTGGGAAGCCTTGGCTAAGTCACTTTGTTTCTCTGAACTTCAGAGAAGTTTCTCATCTGTGCTCCTACTTCACAGGATTGTTGCAGAGAAGCAATGAAACTGTAATGGATGAGAACTTGGCAAATAGGAAGCATGCCGCACTTTTCTAAAAGTTAAGTCCATAAAGCAGGAGTCTGGGTAATTCCAAACCAAGAGAAAATGAAAAGCGCTTTGTATTTGACTTTGTAATACAATGTATTTTCTCTTTTGGCATTTGAGCCTAGCTTTCAATTATTATTTTTTTATTGAATAGTAGAACGAGGTTACTTTCTTTAAGTATAGCAGAAACAAGGAAGGAGGCTGTGGGGGAGAATCCTTCAGGAATTAAACTATGGTCTATCCAAGATGTGTTTGCTGCACTTTACAAAACCTTGATTGTAAGAAAAGAAAGTCCCAAACCCCTGGGCTTTTCCCCCATCTCCCTTTCCCCCTCAGCCCTGGCATATACTGGGAGTGCTAGAGGCAGCTGGGTGGGTCTCTGCCATTTTAGCCATTCCTCTGCACAACATGCCTCTCACAGCACCCAGCACTGTGGGCCGAGGCGTGAGGAAGCCTTGAGGAGCCCCCAGTACCCAATACTGCAGCAACCTAGCTGCGCTCCACCTGCTCAACTCCCAGGCCCAGGTGAGGAGGGCAGCGGCTCAGCCTGGCAGCCCAGACTTGCCTGACTCTTCTCAGCCAAAAGCCCGCCTGGGAAACAGGGAAGGAATGGGGAGGCTCCTTGCTCAGAGAGAAGGCGGCGTGGGGCCACCTCCCGCTGTTTACAGCAGCTCTAGAGGGAGCTCCTTGAGAGGGCAGAGTTCAGCAGGGTGACCGCCGTGAGGCCACACAAAGCCCAGACACACAGACCAGACAACTCAAGAACACCCTGACACAGCGGCCCCTCAGATAACACAGCAAAGCTCTGACAGAGGGGCCCTCGGGCACACACAAACAGGCCAACACCCGCCCTTCTCCGGACTCCCTGATCGGCGGAGACCAGCCTTCACTCCTAGAACATTCTCATTCTGGCTTCCCCACAACCCGGCGATGCAGGGCCGAGTGTCCCCCAGTGCTCAAGGTGGATGAATACAGTGCTTTCCAAGGTGTGGCTGGGGGTCGAACTGCCTGGATCTGATCTGTTGTTGTTTAGACCCTAAGTCGTGTCCGACTCTTCTGCGACCCTACGGACTGTAGCCCACCAGGCTCCTCTGTCCATGGATTTTCCAGGCAAGAGTACAGGAGTGGGTTGCCAGTCTTCCTGACCCAGGGATCGAATCCGCATCTCCTGCATTGGCAGGTAGATTCTTTACCACTGAGCTGGTGGGGAAGCTGGAGTCCAATCCAGGACCCACCAATTACTTGCTGCCACTTCACCTCTTGAAGCCCAGGTCTTTGCCTGGAAATTGGGAACACTGGTAGGACTTCTCTTATAGGGTTGTTCTGAGGATAAAAGGAGGGAACCCAGGCAAACATGCACAGCACCTAGTACAGGGTGCATTTCCCATACGTGTTAGCTTTAATCATTATGCATCTAGATGGACAGATGGGGAAGACACATAGTCCCCCCCCTCTTCCCCACATACAGCATAAAGGAAAAGCAGACGGGCCTGGCGCCCAGCACACCTGCGTCTCTCCCTGTTCCTTAGCTACCCCCTCTCCCTCCCACTGCCCAGGAGTCCCTCCCTCAGAATCCTCCCGTTTTAATGCCCCAGACCAGAAAACACACGGCCACCCCACCGTGGCCCACGCTTTCCAAGTGACAAAGCACACAGTCCCTAGGTCGGCCCTAAGGAAACTTGTTCAAAACAAACTTCTTCCCCTTCCCCCACCCCCGGCTCCGGTGAGGCAACGCTGCCATCGGACTGGCCACCCTCGGCTCCCTGGCTCCGACTGGACAGGTTGCTTTCCCCACCTCCCCCTTCCGCACCCCAATCCTGCCCGAAGCCGGAGTAACTCAAGCCATTTGGCCGAAAGGGGGCGGGGCGGGGGCCGGGCAGAAGGGACCCCCAGGAATCCAGCCCAGTCCAGTCTGGAGGCGGAGGTTGCCAACTGGAAAGGCTTTGAGAGAGGAGCTTGAGGGGCTCAAGAAAGGGGAAAACACACACATACCATGCAATTCACCCTTTGAGGGAAACTTTCTGAATAACTTCAGAGAACTTTTATGACAAGTTCGCGGAGCATGGAAAGCGCCGGTCCCATCTAGAGCCGCTCGGGCGTAATCGCCCCCTTACCCCACTTTCTCTGGCCCCTCCGAGCCGAGGGCCGGCGGCTCCGAGCGCCCCGACTATCTGAAATCTGGGATCAGGGAGCTCCGATGCCCCCCGCTACCCGTGCCTGCCCGAGGACATCGGCAGGGGTCCCAGGCGGCAGGGTCCTGTCGCCGCTCCCTGCCCTCCCCACCCCAGACCCACCTTGGGTGCCCGCGGCTCCGGGGGGCAGGAGGGCGAGGAGGAGCCCCCAGCGGCACCAGGCCGCCAGCTCCATGGTGCTCACTGCCGCTCCTGCCCCATGGCTCCGGCTGGACCGGGCGGGGAGGGCGCCGGGCGGGCGAGTGGAGGGGGCCGGGCGCTAGCGCCGGAAAGGGCACCGGGCGCTGGAGCGGTCGGCGGCCTCAGGGGCTCGTCTCGGCTCCGTGGACACGACGGAGGGGAATCTCAGCTCCACAACTTCATTCTTGTACTTCCTCAAGGCAGCCCTCCTCCTCCTCCACCTCCTCCTCCTGTGCTTGGGAGCAAGCGCGCTCTCAGCTCGCCCCCCCACCCCCACCCCCTCCAACCGCATTCCAGCAAGTCCCTGGGAGTGGCAACTCCCAGCTTCACTTTCTCCCTCTCTCCGCGCAGGCCTGGGTGCGTCGCTCCCACCGCCCGGACGCCGGCAGCAATTTTCGCCCGTTTCCATGGAGGAACCCCCCCACCCCCCAAAAAGAGCCCCCCCCAAAGGAGAGGAGGGTGATCGCGCCTCCCTTCGCCGAGAGTCTGGGGCAAACATTTTAGCTTGCCATCCTGAACTTTCTTTTAAATCGCAGGTTTTATCTTAAAACATTCCTGGCCGTTTGCATCCTACTCCATCAGATGCCTATTTGTTTTAATACCAAGTAATGGTTTTCCTAGCACATCCTCAAGTGAAAATGTTAGTCAAGGAGGGGGATGTTTTGCCTTTAATCTGTGGCATCCAGGACTCACTGGCACACCTTTCTGGAACCTTTTAGGTATCTTTTCCACTTTGAAAAGCATGGTTTTAAGGGAGTCTACAAGTTTGGAGATGGAGAGGGCAATGGAGGAGCCTGGTGGGCTGCCGTCTATGGGGTCGCACAGAGTCGGACACCACTGAAGCGACTTAGCAGCAGCAGCACAAGTTTGGAGAAAGAGTCAGATTGGAGAAACCTACATCTCAATCCTTCAAAGAGCATCCTTGTTACTTTATGGGGCACTCAGCACCCAATTCATCCAAGAGTCCTTCTCTGTCCTTTGTCTTTTATTAGCCTGCTCCATTTGACCACCCCACCCCGCATTCCACCTGGAGCCCCTGACTCAGTTGCTAAGATCCGGTGGGGGGTGGAGTGGGGGTGGGGATGGAAGGAAAGCTAGGTTTTTGTTGGGAATGCCAACAAAATATTGCATGAGATATATCTGCCTTAACAAATGACTTGTTGTCTATCTGAAATTCAAATTTAACTGGGCATCCTTATTTTTATTTGGTAAAACTGGCAACTCTAGTTGGAATGCTGAAATGTTCAGCCTAGAGCAGGACTGTGCTGCTCAGAGGGGATCAGAGGCACTTACTGGGGGTGGAGAAAGAAGGACATTAGCATCTCTTAAACTGCTTCCTTATTCCTAGCGTGGTTCTAGGCCAGCACTTTCATGGTAAGGTCCAGAGAACAGGGCGGTCTGGGATCAGGATGACCTCAGTTCAAATCTCAACTCCACCACGTGTTAGCTGTGTGACCTTGGGCAAGTGACTGAGCTTCTCTGTGCCTCAGCTGGTCTCACTTGTAAAATAGTATCTGACAGACTACTAGGGGTTAAAGGAGATAATACTCCCGAAGCTCTCAGCATAGTATCTAGCACATAGTAAAAGGAAATCAAACCCTGAATATTCACTGGAAGGACTGATGCTGAAGTTCCAATACTTTGGCCACTTGATGCAAAGAGTCAACTCGTTGGGAAAGACTGTGGTATTGGGAAAGATTGAGGGCAGGAGGAGAAGAGGGCTACAGAAGATGAAATGGTTGGATGGCATCATGGACTCAGTGGACATGACTTTGGGCAAACTCCAGGAGATCATGAAGAACAGGCAAGCCTGCCATGCTGCAGTTCATGGGGTGGCCAAGAGTCAGACACGACTTAGTGACTGAACAACGACATCGAAACTGCCCAATAAGTGGTCTCAGGTTTAGTTATACTGGGCAAATCTAGGTTCTGTGGGGCCTGAAGTTAGGAAATTTGAGGAACTCTCTTTAAGAAAAGGAAAACAAAGTTGTTAGTACAAAATTAGACACATACATGCAAATGAGCCTGAAACTTACCCCACTTTATTTTATTTATTTTTTGGCCATTCTCTGTAGCAAACAGGGATGGAACCCATTCTTTCTGCAGTGGACTCAAGGAGTTTTAGCCACTGGACCACCAGGAAAATCGCCTTACTCCTCTTTAAGACCATAGTAAGTCCACCTCCAGCCCTAACCAGTAATGTTCAAACTGTAGATCAGTAAACACTGGGTTGGTTGTGAAACTAATTTCAGTAATCAGGACAAAACTTTTTTGTTGTTGTTGAGAAACAGAATGCAATTGAAAAGGTTCACTACAAGTAAGTGGGGTAAATCATGGGTCTCCTGGGTGATGAGGTACAATGGATTTATTCTTTGGAATACAGTCGCATATGTTCAAGAAATACTGCTGTATGGGGGACACAGTGACCCTTCAGAATGGGCATCAATAATATCCCTATTTTCTCTAGAGGTGAGGAAACAGTGGCTCAAACACGTTACCAAATTTGCCCAAGACATTGTCGGGGCTCACGAGGGAAAAGTGGAACAGCCAGCACAACCAGCCCCTCATTCTCACCCCAGCCCAGGCCCTAGTCAAGGAGCTTCTTAGACCCGTGGCCTCTCAGCCCTTCAGAGACAGGAGGCGCTGCTCTGGCTCCAAGAGTCATTTGCTGGCCACACGCAGGAGGGCTTTTGCACCTGCGCCAGGCACCCAAGCTTGTGGCTTCAAGAGCATCAGGGTGTTAGCGTCAGGGTTGAAGATGCCCCCTGGCCCCCGGGCCCAGTGCTCCCTGCCCTGATGGAGGGTTCGTCCTGCCAGCCAAATTGCTGTGGTGCCACCTTCACGCGATCCCCACTGTGTGCCACCCTCTGTCTCAGGGCCGCACTCCTCATCTCTCTGAGTCCTCGGGCACCAGGAGAGGGGATGTTTGTCCTTCCCCATTTTGCAGAAGAGGAGCCCTGAGACTTTGGCTTTATCCATTCAGCTCCAGAGCCTCGAACCCACTCTCCCTGCGGGTCCCCACAAAGGAGTCAAAAGAGGATCCTCCAAGAAATCCGGGGAAAAACTGGTCCCTCCTTCCACAAAAATTTGCCTCCCCACCCCCTACTCCGGGTCTGGCCACACAAGCCCACCCTCTCTGCATCTCAGATCTCAGGGGGAAACTTGGGCTGGAGACAATGCCCGGTCCTAGAGGGCTGCTGGGGGAGGGCGGAGCCACCGGGGGTGGGGGTGGGGTGGGAGCCGGAGTGGGAGGGGGCGGGGGGGGGGGGGTCAGAACTTCACGCCCCGGGAGGAGGCTCCAGAGGGGCTGAGTCTCCCAAAGAGAAAGAGCCCATTCAGAGCCAGGAAGGAAGGGGAGAAAACCTTGTCTGGTGTTTGACAAGAGGAGAGGAAGGGGGGCAGGGGTGGGCGCTGCTGATTCGCTTCTCCCCTCAACTGCCCCTCCAGCAGGGCCTGGCAGGACAGCCAAGGAAAGGGGATGTCTGAGGGACAAAGACAGAGGGGGGGCCTCAGGGGGAGCAGGGGCGGCTGGGGACTGCTGGGGTTGCTGGAGGAACCTGAGAGTTTGCCAGAAGGGTCTGGTGAGGGGCCTGGGGATTCAGAGACAATTGCAGAGGAAGAGGGTGACTGAAGGACAGAGGGCAGCGCATCAGATCTGCCTGAGCGGGTCTTTGGCTGCAGGTACTGGGTCCACAGGCAGTGGAGGTGACCACCAGCACTGAAGAGGCAGAAAGGGGCTCTGGCTCAGGGAGGTGACCTGGAAGGGTCAACAGGCTGGGGGCTGGAACCAGCAGCCTGTGAAATACCAGTCAATCATTGACCAGCCGCTGACACTGAGGGCACAGGAGGCCTTGTGTGTGTGTGTGTGTGCGGGCGCACGTGTGTGTGCGTGTGTGTGTGTGTATGCGTGTGTTGGCACCAGAGTCTCCTCCTCTCTGGCTACCTCAATAGCCAGCCTGGGGTCAGAGGACTGAAAACAAACAGAAAAAGGGAGGAGACGCAGGCCACAGTCCAAGGTCCAGGTCACAAACTGGGGCCTACCCCACAAGGCCTCTAGTCTGGGGCAAGGTTTGCTGGGGAAGTATGTGTATGAATTAGTTTGTTGGAAGGAGTCCCCCCAAAGTAGGCACAAGGCCTCTCTGGGGCCACAGGAGAGTAATTTGGAAGTTTCTGGTCAGAAAACCTATTCTTAACTTGCAGCCTAACCTCTGGGAGGCCAGTCTGTTAACCTCAGTCCCCAGGTTAGCAAAGGAGCATAGCCCAGAGGGACACACCAGACATGTGAGACCCTGGGCGTGCTGATCGCCTCCCTCAGCCCCTCAGCCCCTCTCAGGAATGCAGGCCAAGGCCCGGGGAGTTGGCCTTTCTCCCTCTCTAGGCTGCCTGGGCTCTCATCTGGCTTTGATGCAGACGCATGGAGCAGCCGTGGCTTCCATCTTGGCCTGGGCACGCACAGCTGTCACGGCTTGTGATCCCGTGTGCTGTGCTGTCGGTGTGTTTGTGCTAACTGCTCACCATGTGCCTTAAGTGCCTCTGAGGGGCTGTCCTCACGTGGTAACTGGGCTGTGTGGCCTTGAACAAGGCTTCACTTTGCCATCTGAAATATGAGAGTTGCACTGAATGGTTCCTGGTCACAGTGTTCTGGGTTTGGTGTGGGAGTAGTGACCCTTTCAACCCCTACAGCCTGTCCCTGGAAAGCACCATTGAGTCACCTTTTTGGCAGATTCCAGGTTGCTTGTTTCACAAGCACTGGGTCTTCATGCTCTGCTCAGGCCTTGAGGACCCCATGCACACCCCACTTGCTGCTGTAGATACAGACGACTGGGGTGTGAATGAGGACATTCTTGCCTCTGGCTTTCGGTTTGGGGAAAAAGAGACTAGGAAGCTTTCAGAAGCATAAAGCTATGGCAATCATGAAGTCTTGATATGGGGGGCGGGGGGTAATTCCAGTTTCAGATGATTTCGTTGACTGAACCCATGCCTCTCTTTCCTTGCACTTCCCATACAGTCATCTTTTAAAATCCATCAATTTCTCTTCCAGTTCATCTAATCTTTTCCCAATGCCAGCACCAGCTGGTCTAAGCTTCCATGAGTTCCATAGGCAAAAGCATGGGTCTTGGATCTTGGATCTTGCCCCCTTTCAATCCTTGCTTTCTCCCATACAATACCAAAGTAAATGTTTTTGACATAAATCAGATCATTTCATTAACTCCGGTGCTAAAACACCTCCTAATGGCTTCCTGTTGCCTAAACTCTTCACCTTGGCCTGAGACCTGCCAGAACCTGGTCTCAGAGCCTTCCAGTCATGCAGCTTTCTTTTCTGTCTTTCAAAGATGCCAAGCTTGTTCCTGCCTTAGGGCCTTTGCACCGGCTGTTCCCTCAGCCTAGAACAATCTGCCCCCAGGTGTTAGCATGGCTGGCTTCTTCTGGTCAAGCAGGTTTCAGCTCAAATGTCACTTTCTCAGAAAGGTCTCTGACCACCTAATCCAAAGTGGCCTCCTCCTCCTCCCTCCTTTGCCTCCTTCCCTCATTCAGGTTGTTTTCCAATTATATTACTCAGTGCTTGTGACTATGTGAAACTGAGTTTTTACGTTATTCCTGTTTTCTAACTGATGACATACAAATGGCACAAAGTTTTCAAAGTACAAGAATAAAAAACATCTCTCACTTCCTTGTCACCCAGATACACAGTTCCACCTCTCCCCAGAGGCAACAATTATTTCCACTTTCTAAGTATAGTCTCTAAAAATAACAAACATAATATATATACTCTTGTTTTTCCTCACACGAGGTAATGTGTAGACACACACATATTGTTCAGTATCTTGCTTTTTTATACTTATCAAAAATATCATGACGGTTTTTCCATGTCTGGATATTATAAATCTGCCCTGTTCTTATTAATTTCTATTTTGCTTTCTATGATAATTATCTGGATCTTCCTCAATTTATGTAATTCATTCCCTATAGCTGGGCATTTAGTTTTTTCTCCTTTTTTTCTGCTATTGAAAATAATGAATGCTGCTGCCTTGACTAGCTTTGTACTTTACCCCATTTTGCACTTGTGCAGGTATACCTAGAGATTGTGTACATGTAGATATACCTAGGAGAGAAATTGCTGGTTAGAGAGTCTATGGAAATTATTGGATTAAAGGGTATGTATATTTTACACAGTGCTAAACAGTCCTACAAGGAGATCCAACCAGTCCATTCTAAAGGAGATCAGCCCTGGATGTTCTTTGGAAGAAATGATGCTAAAGCTGAAACTCCAGTACTTTGGCCACCTCATGCAAAGAGCTGACTCATTGGAAAAGACTTTGATGCTGGGAGGGATTGGGGGCAGGAGGAGAAGGGGACAACAGAGGATGAGATGGCTGAATGGCATCACCGACTCGATGGGGGGTGAGTTTGAGCGAACTCCGGGAGATGGTGGTGGACAGGGAGGCCTGGCATGCTTCGATTCATGGGGTTGCAAAGAGTTGGACACAACTGAGCGACTGAACTGAACTGAACTGAAACAGTCCTACATAGTGATCATACCAATGTGCTCTTGGTATTAGCAGTTAAATTATCCTGGTCTTTTGTTTAGTATTCATTTATTGCCTGTCTTCTTCCTCTGACCATGGGAAAGATGGTACCTTGGTCATTGCTCTGTCCCCAGAGACTTGCACATGGTAAACTGCAACACCTATTTGATAAATTAGGAGGACTCTTCACTGTAGCTGCTGCTGCTGCTAAGTCGCCTCAGTTGTGTCTGGCTCTGTGCGACCCCATAGACGGCAGCCTACCCGGCTTCCCCGTCCCTGGGATTCTCCAGGCAAGAAGGAGTGGGTTGCCATTTCCCTCTCCAATGCATGAAAGTGAAAAGTGAAAGCCTCACTGTAGACTATCCCTCAATTTTTTATTCTAAGAATATGGTCAGTTTGCCTATGAGCCCTCTCAGCACACTGTAATGTTTGCTTTTGTCTTTCTCCTCCCTAGACTTGGAAGGATTTCTGATTCATTTATTTTTTCTTAGTGCAATTGCTAACACCCAGTAGGGCTCAATAAGGCTGAGTTGAAGGAATGAATCAATGACTTTGCAGGCTGTGACTCACATAAAAAACCAAATCCAAGTTAGGAAACAGATTAAGATGAGGGAGCTCTTGAGCAAGGAAAGGAGGACCTCTGGGCTGAAAAGTGGGGTGATGGAGAAGCCTGGTAATTGTTTCTTCTCGCAGGAAAAGTTCTCAAGAGATGTCCCAAAGAAACAACACCTCATCTCCCATCAGGACAACATGACAGACCTCTCCAGCTTTAATCTAGGATTGTTTTCTCCATTGGATAGCCATGAATTTTCAAGGACCTAAAAAATGTTTGAGGCATGAAAAAATTTTCAATGCTAGCTCCAAAATACAATAAGAAAACTGCAGAAAAACAATTAATATTTTATTAAAGATGTACAAAATATAGCAATATGTCAACTATTTACATAAACTCAATTCAATTTATATATCAGTTCAGTTCAGTTGTGTCCGACTCTTTGCAACCCCATGAATCGCAGCACGCCAGGCCTCCCTGTTCATCACCATCTCCCGGAGTTCACTCAGACTCATGTCCATCGAGTCCGTGATGCCATCCAGCCATCTCATCCTCGGTCGTCCCCTTCTCCTCCTGCCCCCAATCCCTCCCAGCATCAGAGTCTTTTCCAATGAGTCAACTCTTCGCATGAGGTGGCCAAAGTACTGGAGTTTCAGCTTTAGCATCATTCCTTCCAAAGAAATCCCAGGGTTGATCTCCTTCAGAATGGACTGGTTGGATCTCCTTGCAGTCCAAGGGACTCTCAAGAGTCTTCTCCAACACCACAGTTCAAAAGCATCAATTCTTCAGTGCTCAGCTTTCTTCACAGTCCAACTCTCACGTCCATACATGACCACAGGAAAAACCATAGCCTTGACTAGACGGACCTTAGTCAGCAAAGTAATGTCTCTGCTTTTGAATATACCATCTAGGTTGGTCATAACTTTTCTTCCAAGGAGTAAGCGTCTTTTAATTTCATGGCTGCAATCACCATCTGCAGTGATTTTGGAGCCCCCCAAAATAAAGTCTGACACTGTTTCCACTGTTTCCCCATCTATTTCCCATGAAGTGATTATTTATAAATTTTATTTAATGTGCATGCTGCCACATTTTAAGATGTTTGATATAGGATGAGGCTTCCTAAATTGGAACCTTGAAAGTTTTAAGAGCTCTGTTTCTCAAAAGGAGAATCCGTACTCTGTCAGTATTTCATCTTCTTTAGTCCTAAATTTCCTCATTTTTAAGTGGGAATCTTAGTAAAAATTTCATCCAAGCATTATAGTAAGGACAAAATAAAATATTGTATTATAAAAGAACTAGTCTATCACACATACTTCAACTATTTTTAACTTTTAAAGAGAGCAAGAAAAAAGAAAGAACTGATCCATCAGATGCAAAACAGTATTAGCACTCGATTATTTTCAGTCAGCTCCTGGGGCTGAGTGGTTATTTTGTTCATTTCAGTTTCTCAATCAGTATCAAACTGGGTGCCCAACTCCAGGGGACACTATTCATGTCATATTGAACTGAAAAAGGTACCATTTGCAGGAAAATATAATGTGAATGGGGCACCCCTGAGCGCCATTCACGGGACATAAAATATGAATGGTGTCTCCTGGAGCTGGGCCTTACCTTGGTGCTAGGGCTAGGGGCTCAGGAAATGTTTGCTGACAGAGTGAAAGAATAGAATCCAGGGACTTCCCTGGTGGTCCAGTGGCTAAGACTCCGAGCTCCTGGTGCAGGGGCCATGGGTTCAATCCCTGGTCAGGGCACTAGATCCCACATGCCAAAACAAAGACCCGGTTCAGTCAAATAAATTAATTAATTAAAAAAAAAAAAGAAAGAATAGAATCCAGAGGGTGGAGTGGAGGAAAAGGCAATCATTACACACACACTAATTATGCTTCAATCCCTGGGTTGGGAAGATCCCCTGGAGAAGGGAATGGTTACCCACTACAGTATTCTTGCATGGACAATTCCATGAACAGAGGAGCCTAGTGGGCTATACAATCCATGGGGTTGGAAAGAGTCAGACAGGACTGAGCAACTAACACTTTCACTTTCACTTCCTATTCCCAAAGATCCTCCTTTTAATTTTTCTTGAAATAGGATATCTCTATCTCAGCATAGTCTGAATCATGCTGGTGATTTGATAGCCCAGCTTTGGCACCCAAATTCTTATGATGAATTACATTGTTCATTCACTTAAACAAAACACCAAAAAACTCCATGTTTGGTCTTAGCAAGTGCCTTTGTGTGTGTGTGTGTGTGTGTGTGTGTGTGTGTGTGTATTCAGTCATGTCCAACTGTTTGCAACCTCATGGACTGTAGTCCACCAGGCTTCTCTGTCTATGGAATTTTCCAGGCACAAATGCTGGAGCGGGTTGCCATTCCCTTCTCCAGGGGATCATCCCGATCCAGGGATCAAACCCGTGTCTCCTGCATTGGCAGGCCAGTTCTTTACCACTGAGCCACCTGGGAAGCCATAAACCAGTTTTAATAAAATTCAAAAGAAATGACCGCAAAAGGTTTCTCATTATCACTTTGTGTGGTCCATAGTCATCTAGATTATGCACATATCTTCCTTCACTCTATCATGTCCTTCCTTTGTATGCTTCCCAATGGGGGACGTGTTCCTTCTATTTGAAAAATACCTTTTAGTATCCCTTTCACTAAAGGTCTGCAGTGACAAATTCTCTTTGTTTCTGTTTGTCAGAAAACATAATTAGTCTTCATTTTTGAGTCATATATATTTTTATATATCAAATCCTAGGTTTTAACAGTTAATTTTCCTTCTGTGTTTTAAGTATGTGGCTCCATTGTCTTCTGAATTTCATTTTTACTGAAAGTCAACTGCAAGTCTTCGTGTGGCTTCTTTCAATTCAAATGTCATTTTTCTTTTTTTTTTTTAGCAGTTTGTTGATGATAGATGCGATCTCCTGCTAGGCCTACCCTGAGGCAAATTCTGTACTAGTGCTGGCAGTAGAGTAGTAAACAAGACAGCAAAGTCCCCCCACAATCTTGCCTGGGAACAGAGACCACCGTATGTTATATTCCCTCCACGTGTTATTACTCCTAGAAGCAGTGTTTCAGTTGAGACTAAAAGAATCAGCAGAAGGAAGAATGATATGGACGAGGGGACGAGGGAAAGCCAAGGGCCATGGCCTCTTGCGGGAAGTCTGGAGCAGAGAAGTGAGGGAGATCAGTAGGCAGGAGTCAGATTATGCAGGGCTTGTGGAATTATGATTTTATCTTGAGGCAAGTAGGAGCCAGTAAAGAATTTTAAGGAGAATGATATGGTCAAGTTTCGATATTTGGAAATGGAGCATGGGCTGGAGGGGTGTAAGTAGAAGTAGGGGGATGTGTTAAGAGGATACTTTGGATGCCTGGACGACAGATGATTATTTCTTTACCTAGAGTGGTGGTGCCAGTGGAGTTGGAAGATAAATGGACACTTCCAGGTACATTAGAGTGCGGAAATCCGATTAAACTGGGGACAGAAAAATAGCCCTAGCTCAAACAAAGAGGCCCTGGGGAAGAAAGAAGACAGATGTTGATAAAAT
Source organism: Oryx dammah (assembly GCF_014754425.2). Taxonomy (NCBI): domain Eukaryota; kingdom Metazoa; phylum Chordata; class Mammalia; order Artiodactyla; family Bovidae; genus Oryx; species Oryx dammah. The sequence goes on from NW_024070192.1 coordinate 22,288,977, forward strand.
ACCACTTTATTTTGCTTCTTAACCTACCCGGTGTCTCCCTTACCCTAACCCTGTCGCCTTGTTATATGCAGATAACATCTAGGCGAGGGGCGGGGCACGCGCAGGCAAAAACCCGGGAACTTGTATTTAAACTGGGGTAGACGTCAGCGGAGAGCAGATGAAAGAACACAAGGCACTTCCGCTTACTCCGGAAGTGAAAGCTCCTAAGCTCCTCCGCAGGCGGAGGGCCAGGGTGGAAGGATGGCCGGGCGGACTGCGCGGCTGGTACTGCTGGCTGGAGCAGCCGCGCTAGCAAGCGGCTCCCAGGGCGACCGCGAGCCAGTGTACCGCGACTGCGTCCTTCGGTGCGAAGAGCGGAACTGCTCGGGGGGGGCACTGAAGCACTTCCGCTCCCGCCAGCCAATCTACATGAGTCTAGCAGGTAAGCCACACCCCGCGGTAGGCCCCGCCCAATGATCTTGGCCCCGCCCCCAATACCACTCTAATGATGTACCTTAGTTCCTCCCTCGGGTCCATTATAGGTGTGAGTGAGTGGAGCCCCGGAGTGATGATAGCCTGTCAGCCAGGAGCTTCGTTTACTTTTTATTTATTCAGTCAAATGGGCATTTACTACCGCCTGGGTACAAAGTACTAGAATGACACTGAAATCAGACCAGGGTCCTGCCATTGGGGGCTCATAACGCAAGGAGACGGTATTTCGAGCCCCCAAAGATTCTTAGATTAGGTAGCATGTAGGGAGGAAGGAATCATTTCTGACTTTGAAGAGCTGGGGGCACTGATTATCTTGGACATTCCTGAGAGGAAGGTCTTCCCGATGGATGCATTAAATTTAGGCCTGTGGCCATAGTGGGCACTTACAGTGTGACAGGTGTCAAAATAGTTATTTTTCACAACAACCCTTTGAGGTTGATTCTCTTAACCTGATTTTTACAAATGACGAGACTCAGAGAGGTTAGGTGTTCCGCTCAAAGTCACACAGCCAGTAACTAGTAGAGTTTTCAGTTCTGGTCTGTTTGACTACAAGTTTGTTCTCTTTACTGTCCTTTGTTAACCAGACAGAAAGAACAGAGAATGGAGGTCCTGGGTAGATATGGACATATCCTGCAGCTTGGTTTACTCAGGGTGCAGGGTGCCTGAAAAGGAGTCGTGGGAAATAAAGTTTAAAAGGCAATGTGGGGCCTCCAAAGTCAGAGTGAAGAACCTGAGCTTCATTTTCATAGGCGGGGGTTAAGATGACAAGGGTTTCTCCCTGGGGAGTGAGAGCAAATCCTGTATTCAGGAAGAGCAAACGTGAACCCAGATGTCCACAGATGAGTCCATCAGATGCCGAAATCTCCATCTTGAGTGAAAGAAGACGAGACATCTCTATTTGCTCACTGTACACTCTAACACACAGACACACAGACACACACACACACACACCTTTCCCTTGTGTGTATGTTGCACCATCACTCATCCATCCAAGCAGAAAGTTAGAATTTTCAGATTTCTTCTGGTTTTCTCCAACCTGCAGGCCCTCTTGGCTTGTGTTTGGGTTTGAGCCCCTTTCGGGCTATCTCTGTGCCTCCCTGTGCTGGGGAATCCACCAGGCCATATTTGTCTGTTTCAGGTTGGACCTGTCGGGACGACTGTAAGTATGAGTGTATGTGGGTCACCGTTGGCCTCTACCTCCAGGAAGGTCACAAAGTGCCTCAGTTCCATGGCAAGGTGAGCTGGAGGGTCAGGTTAAGTATATGGTGGGAGTAAGATGCCTCTAGTTGGATCACGCTGTTGAAGCAAGCCAAAGTGTGGGGTGATGAGTGTGTTTCCTGTCCTCAAAACATGTTGGTTTTCCTGTTATCAGATGGGAACAATGTGTCCTGCCTCTGGATTTGAGGTAACAAGATCTGGGAGGTTTTGGAGTCTCCTCAGGGAGTGGTGCTGGGCTGCTTAGAGTGGTTGAGATGCCCACCTTGCTACAAGGACAAATTCCCAGAGTGTCCTCTTGGTATGCTCTGTTGCTTCTTCAGTAGGGGTCTGGATTTAAAATAAAAATACCCCCTCAGATTGCCCAGTGAGGCACAGAGGCTCAGCTTGCTGATACCCTTTGATCCAATAAGATCTTATTCTAGACTATTGCAGTTGGTAAGAATTATTCTCCCCAGCTTGTCACAGAGTAAGGTGAGGCTCAGAGGGCTGTGGTCAGTGGTAGAAGATGGATTAGTTCTTGTGTCTTCTAGATGACAGGTCTGTGCTGCTTCCACCAACCATACTGAGCCATCAGCACTGGCCCACCTGGTCTTCCCAGTGCTGTGAATGCTGGCCAGGATGGAGGAATGACTCTCAGCCAGGGAGCGCAGGGAAGCTCGCTGACCTGAGGAGGGACTGCATCTGAGGCTTTGGCCAAGCTCCAGAGCTGAGGAGCTGGCTGGGGACCTGGGGATGCAGCAGGTCAAGCAGAGGTGGGTGGGGCCAGCTGGGCATTGCCTGCCCCTCAGGCCCCCTCCATGTGCTCCTTTTTCAGTGGCCCTTCTCCCGGTTCCTGTGCTTCCAAGAGCCAGCTTCTGCTGTGGCCTCTTTCCTCAATGGCCTAGCCAGCCTGGTGATGCTCTGTCGCTACCGCACCTCCGTGCCAGCCTCCTCCCCTATGTACCCCACCTGCGTGGCCTTTGCTTGGGTAGGTAACCTGGCAGGATTCCTGTTCTACACCCTCATCCAAGAAAGAGGAAGCCTTAGATCCCCATTCTCACCCACCTCACTTCCCCTCAATTTTCCAGAGTTAAACCTGCAGCTGTGGGGTGGTCCAGCCTGGGGAGAGCAGGGAAGGTGCTGAATCAGGCCTTCACCTTCTAGAAGATCCTGGGTTAGCCTGTCTGAGAGGGAGGGAGAGAGGAAAGAGACCTTGATCTCGTCCTGAAGCAGGAGGCTGCTCAAACACCCAGTAGGACAGTTTACAGACACAGAAGGGAGATGGGTGGTAGGAGCATGCTGGGACCACAGGTCTTTCCCAGGACCCCTGTGGAGGGTTCAAAGCCCTGTCAACCCCAGGCGAGGCCTAGAGGCAGTGGCAACGACAGCACTCCATCTAGACCTTAGACCATCCCTGGAGAAGCTGAAGTATGTTCTGAGTATCCAGAGACGTCTCTGAGCTTCACAGAGTGGCTGGTCAGAAGAGCCAGCATCTGGGGCCTGGAGCTGCATGAGCAGCAGGGACTGTGGTACAGATATGAACCACAATCACCTTGGGGAGAGCATGAGAGGTTGCAGTGGATGTCTCTGGATCAGAACTACCATGATAAACCTTAGGGAAACAGCCCCCACTCACTCACCTTGCTTCCATCAAAGCAGCCATTTGTCCAGGCGTTCAGTGCCTACTCTGTGCGAGAGATCCAAAAGCATATATTAACACATGGGTCCCCACCCTCTGGTACCAGTCACATAAGTACACAATTGAATGTAAAAGGTCAGCTATGAACAAGTGCAGTGAAGGCTAGATCAGTGCTGTGGGGGGTGTGATGGTGTCTAGACCAGCACGGGGCAATCCAAGAAGGCTTCCGTGAGGAAGGGGTATGTGAGGTCAAATCAGAATGATGGGTGAATGTACACTGGCAGGACAGAGTGCGGGTTATTTGAGGACATGAATGCCAGGAGGCCGACCAGGCAGGAAGCTGGGAGGGGGTGTGAGGCAGGTGAGCGGGTGGGCAGCAGCTGGAGCCTGGAGATGGATAGAGGTGGAGAGCCTGCAGGCATAGTAACACTTTAGATCTTGACTCTCAAAACCTCATAGTAACACTTTAGATCTTGACTCCCAAAACCTCAGGAAGCAATGAGGGTTGCAGAGAAAGAGCTTCGTGAATACATTTGCCGTTCTGGCCTCTGTGTAGAGGCCAGGTTGGAGGGGGCAGGAGTGGATGCAGGGCCTATTTGGTAATTTTCATGTAGGGCACAGTAGCTAGGCTAGAGAGGTGGCACAGGTCTGGGGAAGGAGGGGCATTAAAGAGAAGTGTGTTTGAGCTATGTTTTGGAGGAGCTATGTTTGGAGCTGTTTAAAAAATTAAAATTTTTTAATGTGTTTCTTTAACAAACCCATACACAGCTCTTAGTCTGTGCCAGGTATCATTCTAAGCATTTTATAAATATTAACCTTGTTAATCCCGTAAAAAGCTTATGAGGTAGGGAGTATTATTGTCCTCAGTTTACATCAAGGAAACCAAGGACTGAAAAGTTTAAATTACCTGCCCCAGGAGCCAGGGTTTGGCCTGGCATCTGGCTGCAGAGTTTACACCCTTACACCATCTTGGCTGTGAGGCGACCTAACATGAGAAGTGAGGAATCAAAGACAAGTCCTGTGCTTCTGCTTAGAAGACAGTGATAGAAACTAAGTGTGGATCTCATCACCAAGGGGGAGCTTGGTGAGAAGAGAAGGGATCTGGGATGGAGACCCGAGAAACCCCCAAACTTAACGGCTGAATAGGGGAGGAGGAGCCAGCAATGCAGACAGAAGGAGTGGCCAGAGGGCAGGTGGAAAACCACAAGGCCATCGTGTGGTCGGGAGAGCCCTGGGACAAGGATAGGAAGGAGTCGGCCATTCTCCTGAATTCTGCTTCAGTCAAATAGGATGAGACTGAAGGTCTCTGCAGACCTTGGGGAAGCTGATTGTGTCAGGGGCCGGAAGTCTAGGCCAAACCTCGGACTTCAGAGATGGGGACTAGAAGCAGGGCCAGAAGGAGGCTGTGGAACCTCTGGGAAATGATGCTCCTCCCTAATACTTTCCATTCAATAATATTCATAATCTTTATCAGTTATAGAACTCAGATCACAGGATGGGCACGGTCCTAAGTTCTATATGTATATTTTCTCATTTAATCCTCATGATACCACTGCAAGCCCTGTGGAAGGCTCAGAGTGGGGAAACATACCCAAAGTTATCAGCTCACAGGGTGGTGACTAGTGGAGACAGGCTGGCCCCCAGGGCTGTCTGGGCCCGAGCACCTACCCCTCTGGGCTGTCTCCACGTGTGCTGCTGCATGTTTGCTGGGTATCTGCTGTGGGTAGACAGGGGTTCGTGCTTGTGGTAGCTGAAGCCCCCATCCCAAGGAGCTAAGCTGAGTGGGAGGTGCAGGTCCGGCCAGTCTGGGAGGCAGGATAGAGGCCGAGGCGAAGAGGGCTCAGGGAGCGATCCTAGTGAGCTATGAGGTGGAGACCACATCGTCTGGGTGGAGGAGTCTCTCAGGGAAGCACAGGGAGGAGGGGAGCCTGCATCTCCTTCTACGGGATCCGTAGGCCTGGTCAGGCTTAGACATGTGCCCAGAGGGGAGAGGATGTTGGATTCCCACCTCCTGAGCTGGGGGCCCAGCAGGAGCGAAGGTGCAGAAGCTGGTCAGTGTGGGGCCCGGACCAGCATCCCTGACCGCTGTGGCTGGCTGAAGGGCAGACGAGGGAGTTAAGAGGGAGCAGAGAGGGCTCTGAGTGCCGGACTGAGGGGCCAGAATTCTTGTGTAGACTGGGGCGTGGTATCATCCCAGCCTGTCACCGAGTGGGACAGAGCCACCACTCCCTGTTTTTGGCCTTACGCAGAGAAGTGAATTTGGTTCTGGCTAGACGCTGACTCCTTGGAAGGAAAGTTATGACCAACCCAGACAGCATATTAAAAACCAGAGACATTATTTTGCCAACAAAGGTCCGTCTAGTCAAGGCTAGGGTTTTTCCAGTGGTCATGTATGGATGTGAGAGTTGGACTGTGAAGAAACCTGAGCGCTGAAGAATTGATGCTTTTGAACTGTGGTGTTGGAGAAGACTCTTGAGAGTCCCTTGGACTGCAAGGAGATCCAACTAGTCCATCCTAAAGGGGATCAGTCCTGGGTGTTTATTGGAAGGACTGATGTTGAAGCTGAAACTCCAATATTTTGGCCACCTGATGCGAAGAGCTGACTCATTTGAAAAGACTCTGATGCTGGGAGGGATTGGGGGCAGGAGGAGAAGGGGACGACAGAGGATGAGAGGGTTGGATGGCATCACTGACTCGATGGACATGGGTTTGGGTGGATTCCGGGAGTTGGTGATGGACAGGGAGGCCTGGCGTGCTGTGGTTCATGGGGTTGCAAAGAGTTGGACACGACTGAGCGAGTGAACTGAACTGAATGCGAGCAGGAAAGGTGGGGAAACTGAGGAGAGTTCACTTGTCCCCTTTCCCTTGGCGTCTTCCAGGGACACTGATGCCTGCCCTTACTGCCCCCTCGTCCCTGTCCTTGTTATCACAGGACAGTGCTGCCTGAACTGTCTGAACCAAACTCAGAGCCTCCTTGGGTAGACACGCTGGTCTGAGGGGACCTCAGAGAATTCCTGCCTTCATCTTCATAACATGTGCCAGAGGCCGGTGGTCACTTCACAGCTCTCACTTTGATCCCACCTGATTCTGGGGTCTTTCGTCTCACTGGCATCTGCCACTCAGCTTCCGTCTTGGTGAGGATCATACCTCCCAGGTGTGTCCTGCAGTCCAGCATGACAGGTGATGCCAGGTTGGGAGAGGACAGATACCTGTGGCCCGTGTCTTAGGACACCCTGAGGACATGCGGCCCCCTCTTCATGCCACCAAGAGGCCCTTGAGGGACAGAGTCTCAGGGCCCACACTCTCTTTGATGATCCAGTGTGGATTTTACCCTCGATCTTTAGTCCTGTGTGTATTTGCAAGAGGGAAAAGTCCCAAACTGTATGGAGGTTGTGACTGGACTTTGTTGTAGGCTGGGTTTTCTGGAGCGACTGGGGCTCCTGATTTTTAGTGGGTTGGGATGGGAAGGCCCCCCAACCTGCTCCAGGTGAGGTCCTGGGGAGGGGGAGGGGTCTCTGCGGCTTTTTCTCCGGCACTTAGCAGCGCTGACGAAGCTTTGGCATAAGAAGTCAACCCTTGCCTTGACATTTAGACCTGGACTTGGGCTGGGCAGCGGCCAGGCTTTGGAGGAGCCCACCACAGACAGACCTTTGACTTCATGGAACCGGGGGCCCCTGCTCTCTGCCAAAGCTACGAGGCTAAACCGGTTCTCTGTCCCTTCATCCAACAAGGAAAGGTCCTTGGGGTAGCGTGAGGATGGGGTGCCAGGAAAGGCCAGACTGTCTCTTCAGGATGATTTACGGTGGTGGGGACTAACTGTACCCCACCTCTCCTGAGGAAACGGAGAAGAGACAGCAGAATGATGGCTAGACTTCTGGAAGGACGTCCCTACGGTCAGACAAGCGCCAGTGGAACAGGCAATGGCAGGAAATCAAGGAATCCTTTCTGATGGTGGAAAAAGTCCCCCTCCTCCCGTCTCCATCCACTTCTTGCCCACTTCTCTCTCAGGAGTGAACTGGGGCTGGCTTGCCCTGCCTGAGGCCTCTGGGAGAGGGGGACAGGATGGCAGCAGGCATCATATTTAACATTCTGCCTCCCCCACTTCTGAGACAGCGAGCTATTTAAAGACCCACTTGTCCCCACCGCGGCGGTGTCAATGACAGCCCCGAGCACTGGGGCTTAGCACTGGGGTCGAATTCTTGACAGATCTGGCTCACTTGGCATCCAACCAGTTTCACGGCTGTGATATTTTTGTCTCAATTTTCTTATTTTCCAACAGACTGAAACAGCCTCCTGCTCCCCTCCACCCAGCCTGCTGTGTCTCCTCCAGTTCCGCCCTCCTGGGCACCCTGCCCCTGGCCTCCCCCTTTCCTCAGTGTTTATGCAAAGTTCTTGGCGCCCATGGCCCTCCTGGCCTGTCTGATTGGCCAGTTACCGCCCCCCACCCCCGGCTCCCCCATTCTACTCAGGCTTGGCCGAGGAGCCTGGGAGCAGCCATACACTTGGGCCCTCCCGTCCTTCACATCCTTCTGTTCCTAAACTTGAGCCTTAATGACAAACTCTGAGCGAAGAGAAGTAATCTCTTTTCAGTGCATCCTGGTAGGGTCGCTCAGGAGCAGGGAGAAAGGGGCTCAGAGGGGGCTCTTCCTATAGCTGCAGCGTCTGTGTTCTGGGACCAAGAGACCCTGGGGCTCCGTGGTTTTCCCTGGAACATTGTGACCTTTGAGGAATGGCAGTGGTGGGGGTCAGTCCCTGGACATGATGAAGGAAACAGATATTTCTGGGCTACCTACTGTGTGCCAGGCCCAGGAATAGCCACCACGCACTGAATGGTTTTGTTGTGCCTAGTATCTTGCAGACATCGTCCTCAGGACCCTCTTATGCAGTAGGTGCTATTCTGAACCCTGTTTTGTACGTGAGGCAACTAAGGCTCAGAGAAGCTATTATTTGCTCAAGATCACACAGCTGTTTAGGGGTTGAGACAGAACTTGAACCCAGAGTCCATCTCATGATGGAGGCTCCAGACATCCTGCCCCCAGCCTGGAACTGTGGCTGGGCCAAGGCAGATTTGGAGAGACCACCCTTTCTCAGACTAGACTTCCCTGGCCACCAAGGAGAGTGGGAGACAGACTTGGGCTCTTTGGCCTTGGTTCTGTGAAGGGGTGTGAGGATCCTACGCTGGTCAGCAAGGTAGGGAGAAATAAGTCCTAATGTTTAACCCTGTCCTGAGCAGTGTGCTGTACATTGTACTTGTTTTGTTGGTTAAATCCTTATCATTACTATGATTATTCCCATTTTACAGATGAGAAAACTGAGGCCCAACAAGGCTAAATAACTTGCCCAAGGACACACAGGAAATGCAGAGGCAGGATTTGAACCCTGGCAGTCTGGCCCTAGGGCCTGCACTCTTAATGACACTATCTCCCAAGTCTGAGGAGAGGGTCAGAAGAGGAGCCCCCCATAATGAGATACTCCCCAGGGGAAAGGGGACTTTTCAGGGTGCAGAGTCCAGGCTTCAGGTGGGTCTCTGTAAGTGGAAGGTACCCCGGGGAGGCAGTTGGACAGGGGACGAAACAACCCCAATCCCTGTCCCATACAGCGAAAACAACCCCAATCCCTGTCCCATAGAGTGAAGCCCTAGCCCTGTGCGTTCCCCCACAACCCTCCAGCTGCTACTTATTCTGCCTGTCACCTCCCCCTTCCTGCCATGGGTGACAAGGAGACCTGGCTGGCTGCCATTGCCTGTTGCCTTCCCCTCTGCCTCCCCGTCACGTTGGCTTTCAGGGCCACTTCCCCCACTAAGGATGTCCCTGTGAGACCTGGGCCCCGTCTCCACACTGAGCCTGCTTCTCTCCCTACTCTGACCCGAGCATCACAGACTTTGCAGAAGCAGAGCCTGAGGAAGGACTTCATCCTGTTCCATTTTTCAGCCTCCAGACCAGCGCCCATTGCCGTCTCTGGGGAAGGGGTCCAGTCTCCAGGGATGGGACAGGATGGCTGTCCTCAAAAGACCTGGATTAATCACCTGACATCAGGGCTGGAAAGGGAACAAAGGATCACTTTGGGCACCCCCTGATTTGTCCCGGGGGGAGCTTGGGCCCAGAAGGGCAGGGCCTGTGCCCAGGTCATGAGGAGCAGAAGCTGCAAGAGTCAGCCCTGAACCCAGGCCAGACGGCTTCACCAGGCCCCCTGAGCCTCCAGAGACTTCCAGGCTTGAGCAGCTTTGCAGTAGAGCTTAGGCTTCCACCCCATTGCTCTCCCCATTTCCTCACAAGCCCCCTCAAGCCTGTGTTAGGGAACTCATCCTACCACCTGACCTTCCTGCTGCATACCAGGGGGAGAGTGGTTTTTTTACCCTGCTCCCTCTGTCCTCTGCCTGGTCAGTTTTCCTGGTACACTGGACCCAAGTGAGCAGCTCCTGGCCTTTACCCATCTCTGGCAGACCTGTACCACCCTAGCGCATCCCTCCCCACCCCCAGGGCCTTCCAGGCCAGACCTTGGCCATCTCTTCCTTTGACTGGTTTCCCAGCCCTCCCACCCAGCCCAGTGTTGTGTGTCTCCACCCCAGCCCACCCTTCTTTCAGTAAGTTGGGTTTCAGCATTCCCTGAAAAAAAAGCCATCACCAACTCGATGAGAGTGAGGGCTTATTTGCAAGATGATTTGTACTCTCTCCTTGCAGTTAATTTCCAGGAGAAAGGCCTCCAGCAGTCCCTTGGGCCCTTGCCCGCCACAGCCCCTCCAGCCCTGCTCCTCTGCTCCTCCCAGATCCAAGCAGCAGCCACTGGCCTGGCGGGTTGGGCCGGCCCAGCCAGGGGAAGGCTGGGCTTCCTCCTCAGAGACTTGGCCCCAGTGGGATCTGCTTGATCTCCCTCCCTTGCTTGCTTGCTCCAGACACACCCCAAGCTGGCTCAAGCCCCTCCACCCCACCCACTTCATTCCCGCCCCCAGAGGCTGAGGTCACTGGCTCCCCTGGCCCGGGTGGGGCTGTCATCACCTGCCAGTTGGGGGAGGAGGTGAGGTTCCCCGGGGGCTGTTGTCTTAGCCATTGAGTAACCAGGGAACTTGACTGCCGGAACTGGTTCCCAGGCCAGGCCGGAACCTGTGGAGGCTGCAGCGTCGCAGCCTTGGGGGACTTCAGGGGTGGGAAGCTTGAGTCTGAGGGACCCAGACTGGGTGGGGTGGAGGGGCATGGGTTTGTTCAGGACCCAGAGAAGCGTGTTGTTTCTCAGCTCCCCTTCCCCAAAGTGAGATGGAGGCAGACCCTTTAGGGGGTCTTCCCTGCCTCTGGGCGCCATGCTCCCCGGCCGCCTCTCTCCTCAGGTCTCCCTCAATGCTTGGTTCTGGTCTACAGTCTTCCACACCAGGGACACCGACCTCACAGAGGTGAGCGCCCTCCCACTCCATCTTCTGCTGGGGACAGTCCTGGAGGACCAGGGACAGCGGTGGGGCAGCCCTGGCTCTTAGTCTTCCTCCTGACTGGGTTCACAGGACACTTGCTTTGTGCAGAGCCTTTTCAGCCTGTTAGTGCACTTGAGCCTCACTTGACCCTTGTGAGGCAGGTGTGATTACTGGCTCTTCTTAACTGATGCAGCAGCTGAGCCTTTGACAGGTGAGATCACTTGCCCAGGATCCCTCAGCCAGTGAAGGGGGGCAGTCCAGACTCGAGCCCACAGCTGTTGAACCCAGACTGCACTCTGAAGTCTGCGCACGCTCTTCCATTCTGGAGTCTTGGCCGGCACACCTCTAAACCCTTGCTGCTGAGTACATTTTTTAAAAAAATTGTATAGTGTGAATACAAGGGTCAGTCTGTTGAATTCAGACATAAAACAGCGACAGAGGAAAGGAACATGAGACATCCCCACTGGCCATAGACCTGGGGCTCCCACATTCGACTCTGGCTGGCTCTCCGCCACCCCCATCCCTGGTGGGTCTTCTCCCGGCCCTGCCTTCCATGAATCTTTGTCCACGGGCTACTGCCCTCACGCTGGTCCCTCATCCAGCTCTCCTTGCCCCCAGAAAATGGACTACTTCTGTGCCTCCACTGTCATCCTGCACTCGGTCTATCTGTGCTGTGTCAGGTGAGGCCATCTTGGCTGCTCTGGGGGCAAAATCGGGCCCTGGGGGTGGAAAGTGGTCACCCGTCTCCCTGCCTGCTGGGGTTGCTGTTCCAGGGCTTTCATCACGCATGCACATAGCATCCAGGTGGATCTGGAGGGGACTCCGTGATGGGATGGGGGGCCCTGGCTCTTTCCAAGGAGCTACATAGCACAGGGTCACAGGCTGCCCCTTGGGGACTGGAAGCCTGCCCTGCTGGCCTGGCTCCCCTGCATGGCTGCTGGGGTGAGGGGGTGCTTCAGGGCCTGCTGCCGTGGGGACCGGCCACTCAGTCTGAGCAGCTCTGGGCGGCGGGGCAGGACCGTGGGGCTGCAGCGCCCGGCCGTGGCCAGTGCCTTCCGGGCCCTCCTGCTGCTCATGCTGACGGCGCACGTCTCCTACCTGAGTCTCATCCGCTTCGACTACGGCTACAACATGGCGGCTAACGTGGCGATCGGTGAGGCGGGACGGGCTCTCTGGGAGGGCCGGGCCCTCTGCGGAACTGCTGCCTCGGGGTGGAGGTGGGCATTGGTGCCCACCAGAGAAGGAGGTTCTAGAGCGACCCTTAGGGTGAAGGAAGAGGGAAGAATTTGGGGGTGGGGGAGAGAGGCGGTTCTGGGGGAGGCTCCTGAGGGTGGCCCTGGGGTCACAGAGGGGAGACTTGGGGAGGAGAGAAGGAGGCCAGGGAGTGAGCCTCTCCCCACCCCCGCCCGCGCCCAGGCCTGCTGAACGCGGCGTGGTGGCTGGCCTGGTGCCTGCGGAACCAGCGGCTGCCGCATGTGCACAAGTGCGTGGCAGTGGTCCTGCTGCTGCAGGGGCTGTCCCTGCTCGAGCTGCTGGACTTCCCGCCTCTCTTCTGGGTCCTGGATGCCCACGCCATCTGGCACATCAGCACCATCCCCGTTCACGTCCTCTTCTTCAGGTGGGTGCCTCTCCCTGCCCAGCACGCACCTCCTCTGTGCCTCTGCCACCCACCCACCCGGCCAGCTTGCCTGTACCACCCGCCCCCGCCCCCAGGGGACGCTCTCGGAGCTGTGCCTTGCCTCAGTGGGCTCCCCCACTCTGCCCACAGCTTTCTGGAAGATGACAGCCTCTACCTGCTGAAGGAGTCAGAGGCCAAGGTCAAGCTGGACTGAAGGCCCTGGAAGCAGATCTTCCCTCTTGAGAATCCTGTCCATCCCTGCTGGCTCCCCTTCTTCCCTGAAGTCCTTGAGATGATTTGTTTTCCTTTCAGCATCTTGAACTTGGACATGAAGTGTGTGGGCCCAGAATCATGTAACCTGCTCACGCCTTGCTCACCCCTGCATGACCCCCACAGGTCTTGGCCTCCCAGCAGACCTGGGCTAGAAAATGGGCAACCCCTCTGGTCCCTGGAGCTGAACGGGACTGGACCTGTGTTCTTAGCTCCACCGAAAGGAGGCTGTCTCTCCTTCCCTGTCAGCCTCCTCCTCACATCTCCTCACTGCCGAGGTGGTTCCCAGAACCCTCTGTCTAGCTGGGAGACCAGGTACCACGGCCTTTGGGGATACAGTGAGGTCCCTTCTGTTACCCCCGTGCCCTCCTCAGGGCACCGCTAGGTGGCACTAGATGCTTGCTCTTCAGCTGCCCAAATTTCCCAGCAGATCTCATGGTATCTAGAGGAAGTAAGCTGTTGGGATTGGGGAGCAGTCTCACTCAGACTTACTCCAGTCAGACCCCGCTTCGGGAGGCCTCACCGCACTCCCTCTTTGGAGCCAGGATCCCAGAAAGCGTAGGACAGGAATCCCTCTGGCCCCTGAGCTGCTGTTCTGGTTGGGAGCCCACACATGAGTGTATGAGGGAGACCAAGTGTGTAGGTTGATGGGGTGGTGGGCACAGATCTGGGGTGTGTGGGATGCGGGTGGGGTGGTGAGCATTGGCCTTGTTGCAGTGCAGATGCGTGTGAGTGGTTTTGAAGTGTGTGTGTTGGGGGACAGGTGGGTTAGTGTGGGTTAGGGGAATGTGCAGAGACTGAACGTGAGTGCAAGGGAGTGTGAGTGGGGGATGGGCAGGATCAAATCATGTGGCCAGCCACTGACTGAACACCAGCTCTGCACACAGCCCAGGCCAGGCAGAGAGCCATGATGTCCTCAGATCTGGCAGTGGTAAGGGTGTCCAGGTTGCAGGTGTGTTTATGTGTTCCTTTCTTTTGCACTCCCCTCTCTTTACAAACCTCATGGGGCTCCCACACAACTCAAGATCACCTCCAGAATCAGCCCCTTGGGAGGCAGAGGGAGGAAGGAAAATGGGGATCCTCCTTGCCTAGACATGGTTCGCCATCTCCTACCACAGTGCTCTGCCTGCTAAGCCCCTTTGTCGGTTCCTGACCCAGGGCAGGGGGTGGGTAAGGAGCAATCTAGGGGAAGAGGGGAGAAGACCTCGGCTGGGTCTACTCTCTGGTCTTCCCAGAAGCAGGCAGGGGCAGTGCTGTGCCTACGCTGTGGCAAAGGTGACCCCTGCCAGTTGCCAGCAGCCATAGCACATTCCTGCTCCACACGGGTAGAACATGGAGCTCCAGAAACTTTCCATCCCACGGCCGTCTCTGATTGGAGCAGGGAGTCTGCTCCTCTTCCCCTCCCTGGGAGTAAGGGCGCTGAGCTAGGACTCCAGCCTCACGGACTTGGGCGGCCTGTGTTAACTTCTTTTGATACTAAGAACTATTTTAAGGTGAGGAGGGTGGCAAGGGACATTCTTAATAAACCAATTCTCAGCCTCACCTACTCTTTTTGATCTCATTTGTGTGAGTAGGATGGACTGGAGGGAAGAAGACAGGGCTGGCTGGAGGCAGCAGAGGGGCAGAGGGGTCTCCAGCTAGGAACATGGGAGTGGGGATGGCAGGAACTAGATTCAGGGCAACAGCAGATATGGATGGAGCTCCTGTCCCACTTATCCTGGGGGCTGGAGGATCCCCTCCAGCCTGGTGCCTGTTTTTCTCCCCTGCCATTGCTGCGTCTTTGGGACTGGATGGAAGCTCCACTGGCCACAAGTGCCACTTACATCTCCCTCCCCTTCTGGGTTCCACTAAGCTCCACTACTATTTATTGGTTCTTAACTTTTCTGAGCTTCACCTGCAAGTAGGGTACGCTGAGTGTGGAGATGGAAGGGATCTGGCAGGTGTGGGGCACACAGCAGATGCTGAAGGAGGCTGCAGGCCTAGCACCAGGGCCCACTTCCTCTGCCCACCCAGGTGTGACCCCGGCCTTCCTTAGTTTGGGAAGAATGAGTGTACAGAAACTGACCTTTCTGGAAGCTTCCAGGAGGGGAAAAGGCCAGGGCTGATGCCTCCCATACCCCACAACACAAGTCAGAACCCTTCCCTGGAGAGCTACAGACGGCACTTACACCAACTGCCAGGGACTTATTTCTTTATTAGAGGCCACCTCAGACAACAGGGAATCTAGGCAGGTGAGGGCCTTTGGCCCTGCGTGCACAGGGGCCTCACACCCCCACCTTCTTCTGGGCCCAGGTGAAGAAGATGCCCTTGACATCGTCTACACCCGTCCGAAGGTGGGCAGGCATGGTGTAGGTGCGCAGATCTCGCACCTCATAGCCGCTCCGCACCAGGGCCTCCCTCACCTCCTCCTCGCACACAGGCACCACCGCCAGCCTGGCCTCCCCAGCCAGGTACCATGACTCCTCCAGGGCCCCGATGAGGAGGAGGTGCCCCCCAGGCCTCAGCAGTGTGGTGATGTGATCTAGGGCCCGCTGGAAGCTGGCCAGGTCCGGACTCACAGCTTCCAGGCAAAAGGCAGAGACCAGGGCATCGGCAGGCAGGGGTGCCAGCCCTCCAGCGTCCAGGGGCTGGGGCCGGTGCACATCGATGGGCAGGATCCTTTTTACCCTGGCTCGCAGCTGGCGCTCCTTCTCCTGCCAGGATTCCCTGTTTGGGGACAGAAGGCAGGGTCAGGACCAGGGTTCTGGCCCCCCACACTCAGTTCTCTGTTGGCTCCCACCAGCCACTCCCGGGAAACCCCCTACCCAATCCTCACCCCCCAGCCCTTACCCCTTGCCCTCGATGAGACAGACATGCTGGCTGTACACGCTCCAGTCGAAAGCCCCAGGCTCTTCTCGCAGCCAGAGCCTCAGCTCCTGGCGGTTCACCTCCAAGAAATCTGTCATGGTAATGTCCTCAAAGTGGGCACAGGCGCTGAGCAGCTGGTATATAGTGGGGCCTGAACCGATGTCAATGAGGGTGCGGCCAGACACCTCACCTGGGTGGGCAGAGGAAGCGGGCCCTGGTGCTAGGCCTGCAGCCCCCAGCCTCAGTCACTGCCTCCCTTTCCTGCTTCTTCCCCGCTTCTCTCTGTTCCTTCTCCTGGTGGTGTTGCTGCTGGTAAGTTGCTTCAGTCGTGTCCGACTCTGTGCAACCCCATAGACGGCAGCCCACCAGGCTCCCTCGTCCCTGGGATTCTCCAGGCAAGAACACTGGAGTGGGTTGCCATTTCCTTCTCCAATGCATGAAAGTGAAAAGTGAAAGGGAAGTCGCTCAGTTGTGTCCAACTCTTAGCGACCCCATGGACTGCAGCCCACCAGGCTCCTCTGCCCATGGGATTTTCCAGGCAAGAGTACTGGAGTGGGGTGCCGTTGCCTTCTCCTGGTGTTAAGTGAGTCTCTATGTGGAAAAAGCATTAGCTCTGGAGTTAGACGGACCAGGGGCTGAGTCCTAGCTCCAGCGTCGGCTGACTTACCTTGGGAAATGAACTTAACCTTTCTGAGACTCAGGTTCCGCAACCATAAACTATGCCTACCAGTGAGGATTAAGTTGGGGGAAACTCGGATGCCTGGCAGCGCCTCTCCTCCCGCCTCTCCTCTGCCTGCCCCCAGCGTTCCGCCTTCCCCACCTCTCCTCTCAGTTCTGAGTGTTCTCAGCTCCGAACCCCTCTCCTCGGCTCCCCCCTCTCACGTGAGGGTTCCTGCTCCTCTTCCGCTTCTATTTCACCTCTTAATTTGACCTTGGGCTCTCGCGTGCTGCCCCTCTGGTTCCCTGATGACTGTTTGTCTCGTTTCCCGCGCGCTCACCGGTGGCGAAGGTCTGAGCCAAGCAGCGCAGCTTCCAAGGCCCGACGCCGTCGGGGCAGCTCAGGTCCCCCCTCGGGGGCGCGTAGTTGTTGCGGAGGTAGGCGCGGGGCTCAAAGCGCTGGTAGGCCGAGGCGACCGCCGCCAGGCCCGGGTCTGAGTCGGGCACCGCGCCCGCCGCCTGACTCCGGTCTGTCCCACTCATGCTGCTGCGGTGGCCGCCCTTGAGCCCCGCTCGCCTTTATCTGCGGCCGGACCCCCGCCCGCCTGCCCTGGCCCCTCCGGTGCGGGGGCGGCGGCTGAGCGATGAGCTGCCTGGGGCCACACACTGCGTCTTCCCTATCCCATCCATCTCCTTTAATGTCCCAGAAGCAGACACACGGGGGTGGGATGGAGGGGAGCATCCGTCCCCGCCCCTGCTCCACCATTGCTCCCGGCTGCCCTCCACTCTTTGCCTCCCCTCCCCTCCAAGACCAGCTCCCGCGCCCTACCCCTCAGCTTCCTACCCCCAGACTCCATAGACCCCGCAGCCGCCAGTCCCAGCGCCTCCACGTCGCTCTTCTCCAGTCCCGCATTCACCCCTTTTGCCTGGCAGCCCTTCCCTTCTCTTTTGCCAGGGTTCAAATTAGCCCTCTCCCCAGTTCCCAGCTCCCAGCGCTCCCCACTAGGGGCCCAGTCTCCCGCCAGGCTCCCCATCTCCGGGACACCCTCCCCCAGCTCCCCTCCTCCAGGCCTCTCTTCCGTCCGGTCCCAGCGTTCTCTAGCATTCCCATCCCACTCCCACCCCCACCCCCGCCCCGTTCCCCATCCTGACTCCAGAAAGGACAGTCCGTTCCGGCCTCCCCCACGGTCTCGGTAGCCCTGGAGCTGCACAGTAGAACTCCAACCCCGCCCGTCAGATGGCAGTGATGATAGGGGAGTGGGGCTAATGCGCGCAGCGGAGGGAACAGCCCGGCCTCCCCTGCAGGCCCTGCGGGCTTCCAGCCGCCTATCTCTGGGAAAGCTCAGGATGTTCCCGACACGTCTAGGGCGAGGGGCCCAGGTGAGGACGGAAGGGCGCAGGGTGCATTCTCCAGGCTGCCAGGGCTCCCAGGGGACACGAGCCCAGCCTCGGGTGCCAAGGGATTAGGTGTGTCGCCTGGTCTGGAGTCTGACCCCTCTCATCTCACAGCCCTAACTCCAGCCCTCTCTGGGGGAGCAGGACCAGGCCAGGCCTGCAGACTGCTTGGCACTCCAGGTATCAGACTGTCAAGATGCCAGGTTCTCCCCTCCTATCCCCCCAAATAGGAAGTAGATTCTGCAGAGGCCATCTCCATGGTCTTCCTGGAGTGGGACCCCCCTCTGACCAAGTCTAGTGCCTCTCCACCCTGGGTAGGCTACCAGTCCCTGCCAAGATGGGGCCCAGGCCTCCTCTGTGCCACCCGCCCCCCACACCTTGTCCAAGAGAAAGTGTCTTCTAGTTAGGCCAGGCAGCCAGGTTGGGGCATGAGTTACTGCAACAGCTGCAGAGGTCACAGACAGGAACCTGACCCCCTACACACTCACCCTACCAACAACCCACCTTGGGCTCCCAGGCCAGGGAGGGTGGAACACCTGACCCCAGCCAAGGATTGATTCTGTCTGGATTCAGAACCAAGAGACCTGGGGTCACTGACCCCATCCACACCCTGGCACAGCTGACAGTCCTGGTGCCAGCCCCCTCCTTATTCTCCATGAGATCATTTCAATAAACCCTGGATGCCAACTGGCCTCCTGGGCACTGCACAGTGCCAGAGGACTAGAGGCAGAGGCCAGGGCTCACGGCAGTCAGGGGGACTAGGCAGATAGCCACCCTGTTTACAGCTCTGTCCCTACAGCCCCTCCCCTCAAGCATGGGGTGACCCACTAATTCTGCCATATTTAGCTGAGATGCAGGGCCTGTTCCCAGAAGTGAGCATTGGGGGGGACACCAACGGGTGGGCTCCTCAACCACAAGGAAAGAGACGCAACTCTGGCATGTGATTGAGCGTTTATTGCAGCACTAACAGAGGGTGCTGGGGGCTCCACCCTGCCTCTGCCCTCTTCACGTCCCCCTCCCTCCAGTCTCCTTCCCAGAGCACTCCAGATCCTCTTACAGTTTTTCTTCATCCTTCTCTGAAGCTGAAATCTGGACTGGGGTTACTCCTCTCAGGAACCTCTTGCCCTCATCAGCTTCTTCTGCCCTTCCTCCTAGGGCTGGGGATACTTGGCTGTGCTGGCCCCCAGCTCTTCACCTTTTGTGCCCATCGTCCGCTCCCCTCCCTCCGGGAACTCAGGAGATCCAGGCATCCTGGCCTCTGGCTCCCTCCTCCCCTAGCCCCCAACTCTGGGCAAACTACAAAGCATCCATGACCAGCAGCTCCCCTCCATGGTCCTAGCCAGGAAGGGCCCAGCCCAGGGCAGGCACAGTGGAGCCCAAGTCACGGTCCCTCTCAGCCTCTCTGTGCTTCCTGAGACATGGAGCGAGACAGGGAGCGACGAAGGGTGCCGGGCTTGCTGACAGGCACCACGGGAGGCAGCTGCTTGGTGATCTCGGCCACGTCCTGGCGGTCCACACACTGGCCTCCCAGGGCTGTTTCCAGTGCCAGCAGCTCCTGCAGCTGGATGGGTGTCTCCTCGCGCTCCTCCTTGGTGGTGCCCACCTTGGCGGGAGTGAAGATGGGCAGAGGCAGCACCCGCTGGTAGGGCAGCTGGTATTCCTGCAGCCCACGGCCGAGGATGCCCATCCGCATCACCAGCCAGGGGGAACGCTGCACCAGCGCCTGGCACTGCCCCTGCCGGTGGTAGGTCTCATGGCGCTGGGCATCCTCCTCATGCAGGGAGCAACTGGGAAGGAGAAGCGGAGGGACACTCAGCCCCTGAGAGCTGCTGCCCGCCACTCACCGGCGGGGCGGCAGAGCTCCCTGGGGCTGCTGGAGGGGCGACTCCACTTTCCCCAGCAGGCACCCTCCTGGCCCCCACCCCCAGAACCTCCCGGGCTTTGTGCTCTGGTCTCATGAGTCTCAGGAAGGCTGCTCTGAGGGAGAGGATGGGGCATTCCTGACTGGCCAGCACTCACCCCTCCTCAGGCCTTGTGGACAGCGTCAGATCCTTCCACTCCGCCCAGAAGGCCTCTCGGCGCTCACAGTTCTCCTCCGACAGCTGGCAGCTCAGCTCTGAAGTGGCCATGATGGCTGCTCACTCCCTCTGGGCTCTCCTCCTCCCAAGCCCTTTAAATAGCCCCCTCCTCCCCCTCTTTCAGGGGCTATTTTCAGCCCCTCTGGCGTCAGATGCTATAAGCAGAGCCAAGACTCACTGATGGGGGACTCTGAGCCCAGGGCGGGGCTGGGGGGGTACCCGGATTCTGGCTGCCCCTAGGTCAGAGGTCAGCTTCTGAAGAGATCAAGATGCTCCCATGGGGGCGGGGGTCCCCAGAGTGACACCTCCAGGTGTCTGACACTCCTTAAGACACTACCCGTGACCAGGCACATGCCCAGCCTCGTGCCACCTTGGCACTTGCCGTCTGCCCCACCCCTTCCCCTCGCCCAGGGAGGACTTGTCTGTAAACAGAGCGGGAAACAGTAGGAACCAAGGCCCCCTCTGGGCGCTGTACCAGGCCATCAGGTCCTGTCCCCGCTGCTCTCCTCTGCCTGGGCTCAAGGGCACATCACCCCCCCGACCGTGCCCCTCCACCAAAAGGGACAGTGCCATTCCTCAGGCGTCTGCCCCCAAAGGCCTGGCTCCCAACTGCCACCACCTCACCGGCAGGGGCATTGGAAGTTAATTCCACCCCTGGGATCCTGGACACGAACGAGGGGGGAGGCGGCCCCCGACTCTACCCCACTCCTCAGCTGGGGTGAGATGGGACTCCAGCGGTTCCAGTGGGTGGCAGCCAGTTCTGGCTCCAGCCCCCAAATCAGCCATAATGAGGCTGTGGAGTAGGGGGCGGTATCCACCCCCTCGGGGCCTCGTTTTCCTCACTTTCTGTTCACAGTGGCCTTACCAGAAGAGCTCTGGGGGCTGCCAGCTCCAAGGTGCCACCGGGCGGGGCCTGGCTCCGGTCCCCAGGGAGCAGGCCAGTTGAAGGGCTTGCGGGGACAGCCCCGCCCCCAGAGCAGCAGCGCGTGCGACAGGAGGCTGGCACACAGGGAGGAGGGCGCGGGGGAGGAGCAGCGGGGGTGTCACTGAGTGGACAAAGCAAAGGGCACCAGGAAGGCCAGGGGCAGAGGCTGTGAGACCCTAGCAGGCAGGCCTGTGGGCACCCTCTTGATTACTGAGCACTACACCCGATCCTTGGTGCCTTCGTCTTACACAGCTTTAACAAACTGGGAAATGGAGGCTCAGGCAGGCAGACCTGCCCGGGGTCACATGCCTAGCCGGGCCCAAGAGGCAACACCCCCACCCCTGAGTCTAAGCAAGTTAGCCCCTCAGGAAGCCTGCAGGGAGGGAAGGAGGGCCATTTCCTGGTGGTCCCAAGTGTGACGGGCAGAGAGAGGAGGTGAGCAGAGCCTAGAGGTGCCTCAGTGACCCAGAAGCCCAGGCCTCACCTCCAGGCTCCTCCCCGGCAAACCTTCAGACCCCTAGGATCAGCTGAGGCCTACACTGGGTCCTTCCAGGTCTCCCCCTACCTCCCGCCTCCCCATCCTGGGCTGGAGACCTTAACCTAACCTTCCTAGCAGGAGACCTGGCTGGGAGGCAGGGAATTTTTACCACTTATCTATCTGACCAGCTGAATGGGGCGGGGCGGGGGAGGGGGGAGGGGGGGCTTCGAGAACTGGGTCCCCAGCTGGCTCTATTCTGGCTCTGAGTGGGTAGGAGAGGGTCTTGTGTAGGCTGTAGCAGGGTTCCTTCCCCTAGGCCCTACGTGCTGCCCCTTTTTTTTTCACTCTCAAGAGGCCAGGCTGCAGGGGCTGTTTTTTGAGTTCCTGTTTTTAATTGGCTCAAATTACAAAGGTCCCCAAGGAGGCACTGGGGGGTGGGGGTGGAGGGCGGCAACCTGGAGAGAACCTGGGAGGGGCAGGCTCCCTGCCAGTGCCCACCACCCCCACCTGCCACCCACACCCAGTGGAAGTGCAGGTGGAAAAAGGTCCCAGACCCTTTAAATAATCCTAAAAAACCATGATGAGAGAGGAGCTCCCACACCTTCACACTGGTGATGAGCTGCCCCAACTTTGGTCCTGCCCAGGGTCCTCTCCCGCTGAGTCCGTGGCTCCCATTCCAGACCCCGCCCCGGGCCAGGTAGGGGACAGTGGGTCCCTTCCTCCCAGAGGCAGGAGGCCGTGTAACCGTTGGCAGGAAA
Source organism: Oryx dammah (assembly GCF_014754425.2). Classification (NCBI taxonomy): domain Eukaryota; kingdom Metazoa; phylum Chordata; class Mammalia; order Artiodactyla; family Bovidae; genus Oryx; species Oryx dammah. The sequence goes on from NW_024070192.1 coordinate 22,310,709, forward strand.
GACCCATTAGGCGCAGCGGCAGAGTCCCAGCGCTTGAGCCCTCAGCCGGCTCATGGCCGCCCCCAGGCGCAGTGAGGCTCGGTGTAGGGCGGGAGTTCAGGTCACAGCGCTGCTGTGGAGGAAGCTCCCCCCTCCCCACTGCCGAGGCCAGGTCCTCAGTGGGCAGCAGGAAGCCCAAGCAGTGCCCCCCTCTGGCTCTGGAGGCCGTGGCGACAAGACCCTGGCCCGCAGGGTGGCAAGGAAGCACCCTTATGCCCGGGCACCCAGCTCTCTGATGCGCTGCCGCAGGTGGAAGGCAAATTCGAACATGGTGGCTGCGAGGCTCTGGTGGATGAGGTACCGGGGCAGGCGGCCCTGGGGGAGGCGAGGAGAAGTTCCAGGAAGGCCGGCCCTCGGCAGGGGCTCCCCCTCAACAACTGGCGCCCGAATGCAGGTGCAGCTCTGGCATGCAGCCGAGGCCGCCCTCTCCCCCACCCCTGGCAGGAAGAACATGCTGTGCCCGGGTCTTGGCACGAGTCACACAAACAGACCCGGGAGGGGGTGGGCTGGCAGCCAGCCACCTTTCCTCGGGCCTCAGGAGTCAGAGGTAAAGAGGGGAGGCACAGGGCCTCAGGGCGAGAAGACCATCTGGACCCTGCCCCCAGTTGCAGAGGAAGAAAGGAGGCGGAGAGCAGGGACGCCCAAGGTCACACAGCACAGTCCCCTGCACTCCGCGGAGCCTGCTTCGGGGCCCCAGCACCCCCACCTTGAGATCTGTATTAAGGATCCAGATGAAGGTGCAGACTCGCGGGTTACTGGCCGACTTGAGCACGATGAAGCCCCCAGGACCATTCTCTCCCCTGAGGAGAGACGCATTGGTGGGGGGCCTTGGAGCCAGGCGAAACCCCTGATTCCCGCTCTGCCCTGACCCACCTTGGACTGGGGTAGAAGGGGGAAGGGAGCTGCTGGTTTGAGCAGGGCCAGAACGGGTGTCCCAGAGGCCACAGGATACAGCCCTCCACCCCACCTGCCTTGGGGTGCTTGAATCCTCCTCCAACAGCCCCAGGGGCAGGGCGTTTACCACCTTCCAGCTCCAGCTCTGGGAACAGTGCAGAGCCGCGGGGCTCCACGAGGGGGCGCCTTCTTGGGAGGCCTCAGGCCTGAGCGGTAGGATTCCCATCCCATCAGCTCCCCTGCCTCCATAGATAAGGGAGCTGGCGCCAGGAGGGGAAACGAGCTTGCCCATCACCCAGCAAACACTGTGGTGGTGGTGAGACCAGAGCCCGGGGCTGACACGCAAAGAACAGCGCTCTCTGCGGAACCCCAAGACAGAAGGGGAAGTGTCAGGTATGTGGGAGGAGGCCACCCACAGCGCTAGGACTAGAGAGCAGGGGGCGCTGGAGGAGGCCGTGGAACAGGCAGCAGAGGACTCAGGCCTCTTCCTTTGGGTACCTCCAAGCACCATGAGCGTAATGCAAGGCCAAGGGACAGGGAGAACGGGATGAAAGGCAGGAAGGTGATGCTTCGGAACACAGAGCCTCCTGCTGTTCTGGTCCCCTAGACCAGCCACCTCATGGCTCCCAGCCCCCTTCCCAGCTGGTCTCTATTCATCGCCATCCTTGGTCTACCCTGGAGCTCCCCCGAGCCTGGTGGTGGTTCCACATAAGCAGGATTAGGGACAGTGGGACCGGGTACAGGAAGGCGCCCTCAGCAGGAGAAAGTGCACAGCTGTATACACCAGTCCTGCCCTATTCTCACGGCCACGAGGGGAGGGGCCAGTGCGCATGACCCCAGGCAAAGTTCAGCTCACCTGACGTATTTGTGCGTTGGGGGCTTGGCGCAGTGCGTGGTAGCGATGCCCGAGGACAGGTATCGGTCTCGGCGCCGCTCAATGCGTCGGACGTTCACAAAGTCCCTGGAGGGGGATGATTAGATGATGATTAGATGATTAGATGCGTAGAAGGTCCGAGGGCAGGAGGCCTGCCTGAGGGGGCAGGTAGGGGGGCTCACCTGGGGGAGACCACGCCACCCGCGGCACCTGAAGACACATCATAGGAGATGATGGTGTTGTCTTCTACTCGCTGTAGGATCTGCGGGCGTCAGGGCCGACGTAAGGTGCAGCCACCCCAGGAAAACGCCAGGGAAGGGCCCAGCATCTCAGGAAAGCCCCCAGGTCAGCTGGCTCTCTGCTCAGCCCCCGTAATTAGGAGCCACTTCCATTCATGGGCGCTGGGACCAGCACTCTGAGCATTTCGTCCTTCCATCTTTTGGACCCTCTCTTGGAGGAAACTATTACCACCATCCCCATTTTACAAACAGGGAAGCTGAGGCCCAGAGTAGTTCAGTGATGTGACCCGGGTCCCCAGGGGGTTCACTGTTCACACTGGACCACGCCCTCACCTGCCACGTGGCTCTGCCCCGAGGGGTGCCAGGCCTGGGCTGCCAGCTCAGCTCACCTGGCAGGCGGTCACCGTCTTGTTCCACAGCACCATCCTCTCAGGCTGTAGGATCACCTCCTGGTATACCAGCTCCGCGGGGCAGGGCAGGAAGGTCTGGGGCGGGGCGAGCAGAGGGCTGGATGGTGCCAGATGTACTTGGGCACACCAGCCCCTTCCTGTTGGGTGGGAGAAACCTGCCGGAGGGTCCCCACACCACCAGGCCCTTCCTGGAGTCCCAGGCAAAGCAAGAGGTTCCAGAGCACTCTTTCCATCACCCACCTTCAGAATGAAGGTCTTGCCGTGAAAGGGAACCTCGATGGTGTACACAGTGTCCCCATATTCCTATGGCAGGGACAGAAGGGCAGCAGGGAGGTGAGTGGAAGGCAGAAGAGAACCGGGGTGGGGCAGGAATGGGTAACGGGCAGGGCAGGATTTTAACAGCTCAGAGGAGAAAACTTTAGGAGTTTGGGGGATATCTGAGCAGCCATTAAAAAACATTGGTTCTGAAAAATGTCCTGCCATGAGGAGAGAAAGGCTTTTGATATCAAGTTAAAAGGCAGGAGCACAGCTGCAGCTGCAACCATGAAGGCCCGTGTCTCCGGGCCGCCGCGGCTGCCAGGGGAACTGGCCAGAGAAAGGGACCGGGATGTTTTACCCCTGTTTTCCAAGCTCTCTGCCATCTTTCTAGATAATACTGTTTTGATCATGAAACAAAACACCGGACACAGCACAGAAGCCTGGCTTCCCCTTCAAAGCTGGAGCTGGGGCAGCTGAGGCAGCAGAGCAGCAGGGGCGGGGCCGGGGGGAGGGAGCAGGGGGAGGGGCGCTAGAAATGTCCAATCCAAGCCAAGGGGCTGACTCTAGGGCCCAGCCCCCTCCCCTGGGCAGAAATAGGGTTCCAACCCGGGCAATCTTTGGGCTTCTTTCTCAGAAAAGGGAGGGAAAACTCCCTCCAAGCCAACTCTCAGGGTCCCATGGGAGAAAGGTTTCTTACGTTATTCTTCTCAAACTTCCAGTTCTCTTCTTGGGCCAAGATCTGGTCCACCACCGTCATGGCCTCCTTCCCCTGAAGGATGTACTCCCGTTCCTGGCCAGGGAGGGGAGGCAGGAAGCGGTCAGCCTGGGAGCTGCACCCCCTCTGGGTCTTTCTCTAGACACTCCACACATCTCTTTCAAAGGCCTGATTCAGCTGGATGTCCAGATGCAGGGTCTGGGCTGGTCTCCTGTACCCTGTGAGCTCCTGGGGACCAGGTGCTGCAGTTGTTACCCTGGGGCCCAGGCAGGAAGGAGAGCACTGGCCCTAACTGACGGTGAGCCAGACACTCAGGTGGACACTGACAGGCCTTCAGGCTGCCTAAGGTCTGCCCTCCTCTGGGAAGCCCCTGCCCACCTGGCCGAGCCCAGTGCTGGCTCCTCTCTGGGGTGCCCACCCCAGGTAGGGGTAGGCAGCCAAATACCTGGGCAGAAAAGCTTTTCTTCCCAACAATTTCTTCATCAGATTCATTGTCAGACCCTGCAGAAAAAACAAGCATGGGGGACAATGGGAAGAGGTGGGGAGAAGGGGTGGGGAGGTGAGGGACTGGGGTACAAGTGCAATGGTGTGTAGGGGGATAAGATTGTGTGTGGGGGAGGACTGCTCGCTCTCCCCAGGGAGCTGATAGAAGGACGAGAAAGCATAGACCGAGCCATCCTGCTCCTCATAAAGCCCCTCCCTGGAGGTAGTTCCCCTACCCACCAACCCTCACCTGCAAAGGATTCTGGGGGTGAATAGAACTGGCCCTCAGACAGAGCGCCGGAGAAGAGCAGGGGTCCTCGGGCAACAGCAGCCTGGGCGGCAAGGTACCCTGGGGGGCAGACGTGGGCAGCCATCGTCCCAGACCAAGGACAGTCATGCCTTGGCAGCCTAGGGTCCCCCGGCCCGGGCTCTCTTTAAGGCTCTTGGAGGCAGAGTTGGCAAGAGAGCTCCGAACTGGCCCTCATGCCAGAAACTCTCCTCTCTTGGGTGGGGGTGACCCTCGCTGCATCCCCTCACCCCCCAGCACTCACATCGCTCCTCCTCAGCCTCCTGAGGTAGGACTTTGAAGTCAAGGAACCAGGTCTCCAGCCAGGCGAGGACAAAGGAGACGATGGGGAGCAAGTAGCCGAAGGCCCCTTTGCTGAGCAGCTGCGGAGGGAGGGGGCTGAGCGCCACAGCCGAGTGTCACCCCGGACCCAGAGCCCCACCCTGGGGCTGCTGACTCTGGCCTACACCCCACTCCTGGTACCAGCTGCTTGGGCACCCCCTGTGGCACATGCCTCTGAGATAGAGGGATTAATGAATTCTACAGCAAGATACAGTAAGGTCAGGCTGGAGGAGGAACTTTCTGTTCTTAGGGTTTCAGCAGGGCAAGTGGGCAAAGCCAGTGAAGCTGACCCCTTAGAAAAAGCCAAGGGCAGGAATCCCCCTCACCCAACCCTGACAACAGGGACAGAAACCCAAAATCAGAGAAGCAGTCCCTTCTTGGGACGAGCCCATCCCACAGGCCGGATGCCCACCAGACCAGCCAGACCCCGAGCCACTGACCTCAGAGAGGATGACCTTGACGATGAGGAATGCACTGGACACCAGCGTGGTGACCTGCCCAGGGGAGGGAGAGACAGACAGAGCAAAGAAGGAGCCTGGGGAGTAAGTCCTCCTCCATCCCATCCCATGAGCCAGCCCCGCCAGGGCCTGAGAGCTGCCAGGAAAGTGGCATCTTACCGCAATCACCCACCAGTGCCGGAGCCGCAGCACGGCATAGCCCAGGAGCAGTCCGGAGAAGCGGAAGAAGGCCAGGACCTGGCAGGGGAGTCGGCGAGCTGTCACAGGCAGCCACGGGCCCCACCCCAGCTGAAGGCTGGCCGCCCCTCTAACCTGCTCCCCCAGGCTCCCCAAGCAGTGTGCACGCCCCAGCAGAGAATGGCCGAGGCCAAGTCAGTGCTTCTTTGGGGATTACATGGGACCTCCTTGGACGGGGGTCTTGTCTTCCCCTCCCACTTGGGGCTCTCTGAAAGCAGGACCTCATTTGGGAACAGGCTTGAATACAGAGGGCTCCCTGATCAGATGAGGATGCATGCTGCAGGAAGAAGAAAATCCAGCCAAAGAACCCTGTCCCTGCTCCCTCTCTGCCCGCAGGATCTCCAAGGCCACTCACAAAGATGTCAAAGAAGGAAGTTTTAAAGTTGTAGTTGATGATCTCCTGCTCCAGGTTCTTCTGGATGCCTGTGTTGGTCTGGAAGAGAGAGAGGTGGGTAGGACCAAGTCCCCAGGGCTGCCCTTTGTCCTCCCAGAGGGAGCAGGTGGGACTTGGAGGAGAAGCTGTAAATGCTCAGCTACCACCCGAGGAGCCTTGAGGCACCAGGCGAGCTCAGCCAGGGGCCTGAAACCCCAGCGCTGAGACTGTGCCTCTAAGGGTCCAGGCAGTCCAGACAGGCAGAGCTGAGCCTCCCGACACTCGTGAGCACACTGCCTAGGAAGGGGCAAGCCTGGGGGGCCTTGGGAGGTGATGGGCCCTATGCAGGCGCTATGCCAGCAGACAGGGAGCTGGGAGCCGCCGCTCCCATAATTTCCTCTCCCTCCCACCACTGCTCCATCTTCCCAGCCAAGCATCCATCTGGGGTGACGGGGGCCAAGGGTGGGCAGTGGTATCAGACGGAGCCCCAGGTGGCAAATCAATTGATTAGGTTTGTACTTAATGGGCAAAATCCATCAAGCTGCTAGAGAGGACGGCATGCAGAGTGAGCAGCCTGGTCCTTGCCTCGGCCCCTACCCTAGCCACCCACACATTTTCAGTGGGATCCCTGAGAGCCTGGCTGGGGAGTAAGGAGTCAGGATGCCCATTGAGAGCTAGACTGCAGCCTGATGCCTCAGGCAGAATGGGGTGGCAGGCCTGTGCCTCTGCAGGTGGGGTGCCAGCCCCCAGAGTAGAGGGGCATAAGGGGACTCAGGGATGGAGTTTGGGAGCCCTGAAGGGGAAGACCCTTCACGATTACCAAGATCAGGGCTTCTGATTTCTGGAAGAGGATCTGAATTGGGGTGGTGGTGGGGGGATGAGGTGTTAAAGATACAGATGTTGAGACGCTGGGTCTGAATCTCGGGGTGAGCTGAGCATCTGGAATGGCTGTAAAGCTCCTGAGTGATTCTGATGCTCAGAGCAAAAGCCAGCCATCTGGACAGCCCCTCACTGAGTCTCGAGCCCTGGTGCCTCCCCACCCAATGCCTCAGCCTCAAGACCACTCTGCACCCCATGGAGTCAAACGCCTTGCTGACATCACAACCCACCCCAGCCTGATCCTCCTCTTACTCCTCAGACTACGCCCTCTTGGGCTCCAGAGTCACTGTCCACAGAGCTCTCTCTTCCACGGTTTTTCTCTTTACAGAGAACTCTCCCTTGCCTGCATACCCACCAGCCAGCCCACTCCATCAGGACTCAGGACAGTACAGTTCCTGCCCCTGTTTTGCCAGCGCTGGCTGTAAGACCTTGGCGCCGGTCTTACAGCCTGGTCAGGGTCCTTGCATACACTGGGCAACACACAGTCTGTTAGAAAACTAAAAATAGGGACTTCCCTGGTGGTCCACCTGGTGGAGCCACCGGGGAAGCCCAAGGGGATCGTCCAAATGAAGGTTTAAGACCTCAGAAGCTCTTCAAATGACCCTGAACCTCACTGATCCTCCTCTCTCTCATCAGTAAGATGGTCCTTAAATACCAGTGGCTAAGACTCTGTGCTCCTAATGCAGGGGGCCTCAGCTCAATCCCTGGTCAAGGAACTAGATCTCATGTGCCACAACTAAGACCCAGTCAAATAAGTGCTGTGCGCTCAGTCATGTCCGACTCTTTGCGACCCCATGGACCATAGCCCGCCAGGCTCCTCTGTCCATGGCATTCTTCAGACAAGAATACTGGGATGGGTTGCCATTTTTTTCCCCAAGTAAGTAAATAATAAGTCAAACTAAGTAAATAAATATTTAAAAAAAAAAACTAAAAATACATGTTTCAAAGTATGAAAATGGCAAAATTGAAAAACTAGTAAAATTTTAATTGGCCACCAAGAGAAACATGATGTTAATTCTATGAACTGTTAAATTCAGCGTTCTGAAACTTTTTGTCAAATTTGAAAATAACTTGGACGTTAGATTTTCTCACTCCACAAGCATTTTCACGTCTGCACGATGACTGCTGAGCTATTACAGCCAGTATAGCCATACCGTTGCCAAAGTAAAATTGCCAAACATTTTTTTCAGCTCTTTTCTGTCAAGAAAATATTATACATACATTTAATGAAGGATGTGTGTGAATTTTAGTGCCTGCTTTGATGCTGGAAAGCGAAAGTGTTAGTTGCTCAGTCGTGTCCGATTCTTTGGGACCCCATGGACTGTATCCCGCTAGGCTCCTCTGTCCATGGGATTCTCCAGGCAAGAATACTGGAGTGGGTTGCCATTCCGTTCTTCAGGGGATCTTCCCAGCCCAGGGATCAAACCTGGGTCTCCTCCACTGCAGACAGATCCTTCACCACCTGGGCCACCAGGGAAGCCCAAGGGAATTGCCCAAAGGAATAAGGTTTAAGACCTCAGAAACTCTTCAAATGACCCTGAACCTCGCTGAGCCTCAGCTCTCTCATCAGTAAGATGGTCCTTAAGGTCATGCCTGTGGCTCCTTCTGGCTGAAGGTGCCAGCTCACCTCTGTGCACAAAGGAGCGTCACCCTCAGAGCCTTGCCTTGCCTTCCAGCTCAACATGCCCAGAATCAAACTTCACCCCTGAACCAGCTCCTTCTCTAAGCTCCTCCTTTGTAACAACAGTCATTGTTTTCCTGACCCCTGAGCTTGAGACGGAGGTTTGTGATACTGTACAGGGAGCAGTGATCAAGACCATCCCCAAGGAAGAGAAATGCAAAAAGGCAAAATGGTTGTCTGAGGAGGCCTTACAAATAGCTGTGAAAAGAAAAGACGCAAAAGGCAAAGGAGAAAAAGAAAGATACACTCATTTGAATGCAGAGTTCCAAAGAATGGCAAGGAGAGATAAGAAAGCCCTCCTCAGTGATCAATGCAAAGAAATAGAGGAAAACAATAGCGTGGGAAAGACTAGAGATCTCTTCAAGAAAACTAGAGATCTCTTCCAGAAAACCAGAGATACCAAGGAAATACTTCATGCAAAGATGGGCACAGTAAAAGACGGAAACAGTATGGACCTAACAGAAACAGACGATATTAAGAAGAGGTGGCAAGAACACACAGAACCACACAAAAAAGATCTTCATGACCCAGATAATCAGGAAGGTGATCACTCACCTAGAGCCAGGCATCCTGGAATGCAAAGGCCTAAGGTAGCATCACTACCAACAAAGCTAGCGGAAGTGATGGGATTCCAGTTGAGCTATTTCAAATCCTGAAAGATGATGCTGTGAAAGTGCTGTACTCACTATGCCAGCAAATTTGGAAAACTCAGCAGTGGCCACAGGACCAGAAAAGGTCAGTTTTTATTCCAATCCCAAAGGAAGGCAATGCCAAAGAATGCTCAAACTACCACACAATTGCACTCATCTCACATGCTAGCAAAGTAATGCTCATAATTCTCCAAGCCAGGCTTCCACTGTGAAATTCCAGATGCTCAACCTGGATTTAGAAAAGGCAGAGGAAACAGAGATTAAATTGCCAACATCTGTTGGCATCCATCAAAAAAGCAAGAGAGCTCAAGAAAAACATTTGCTTTATTGACTATGCCAAAGCCTTTGACTGTGTGAATCACAACAAACTGTGGAAAATTCTTAAAGAGATGGGAATACCAGACCACCTTACCTACCTCCTGAGAAATCTGTATGCAGGTCAAGAAGCAACAGTTAGAACCAGACATGGAACAACAGACTGGTTCCAAATAAGGAAAGGAGTATGTTGAGGCTATATATTTCACCCTGCTTATTTAACTTACAGGCAGAGTACATCATCAGAAATGCTGGGCTGGATGAAGCACAAGCTGGAATCAAGATTGCTGGGAGAAATATCAATAACCTCAGATATGCAGATGACACCACCCTTATGGCAGAAAGCAAAGAACTAAAGAGCCTCCTGATGAAACTGAAAGAGGAGAGTGAAAAAGTTGGCTTAAAACTCAACATTTATAAAACTAAGATCATGTCATCCGGTCCTATCACTTCATGGCAAATAGATGGGGAAACAATGGAAACAGTGGGAAACTTTATTTTTTGGGCTCGAAAATCACTGCAGATGGTGACTGCAGCCATGAAATTAAAAGACGCTTACTCCTTGGAAAAAAAGCTATGACCAACCTAGACAGCATATTAAAAAGCAGAGACATTACTTTGTCGACAAAGGTTCATCTAGTCAAGGCTATGGTTTTTCCAGTGGTAATGTATGGATGTGAGAGTTGGACTATAAAGAAAGCTAAGCACCAAAGAATTGATGCTTTTGAAATGTGGTGTTGGAGAAAACTCTTGAGAGACCCTAGGATTTCAAGGAGATCCAACCAGTCCATCCTAAAGGAAATCAGTCCGGAATATTCATTGGAAGGACTGATGCTAAAGCTGAAGCTCCAATACTTTGGCCACCTGATATGAAGAACTGACTGATTGGAAAAGACCCTGATGCTGGGAAAGATTGAAAGCAGGAGGAGAAGGGGACGACAGAGGATGAGGTGATTGGATGGTATCACCGACTCTATGGACGTGAATTTGAGCAGGCTCCAGGAGTTGGTGATGGACAGGGAAGCCTGGCATGCTGCAGTCCATGGGGTCGCAAAGAGTTGGACACGACTGAGCAACTGAACTGACTGAGCTTGAGACCTGGAGGAAGGGCACGTGCCATCCAGAACTCTGACCCACTTTGCACAAAGAGAACAAGGGGAGGCTCAGAGAGGCTGAGTCCTTCGCTGAGCTCACACAGTTGCTATAGAGCAGAAGCTGGGACAGGGGACCAAGCCCAGGATGCCCTGGTTCCATGCTCCTACCTCTGCATCAGGTCCTGCTCTGCCCTGTCAGCACCTGGAGATTAGGTCCCACCGCCAGCTGGCCAAGCACTGCATCGCAGGGGTTCGGGGGGGTGGTGGTGGAGGGTGGGTGAGCAGACTCCACCCTGACAGGCAGCTCTGTCTCCAGACCATTAGGTGGAATCTCACCAAAACCAAGAGGCCAAAACTGGGGACGCTGGAAGAATGCCCAAGGTGGGGAAGGAAAGCTGGGCGTCACTGGGAGTCTTTACAGATTGCCACCCATTGTTCCCTCTGCTTTCGGCACAGCGCCTGGGACACAGCCGGGACTCAGAAATGTTTGCTGAATGAATGAATGAACTAAGCCAGAGAGCAATGTAGGGCAGAAAGAAGACAAAGGCTCTGATAGCTCCACAAGAGCCCCCTGGGATCCCACCTCCTTTCTCAAGTGTGTCCACTAGGGGCCAGTGTGGTGCAGAGGTGTGAGTTTTGGGGCTCAAGTCTGGGTTCAAACCTTGCCTTCTTCACACACTTGCTGAGAGACCTCGGATAAGCAACATAACGTCTCTGTGTTTCTCTCTCTGGAAAATGAGAACAGCTATTCTTCTAGTCTCATTCTTCATTTTACCCGGAAATCAATACACCTCCAGATGCAACCCTCCGAGGCCCAAGCAATGCCCCTCCCCCACCCTGACCTGTGCCCCCAGCCTAGCCCCACTCACGTTCAGCTCAATGATCCAGAGCAGGCAGATGAAGAGTAGGTCGAAGGTGACAAACAGGCAGAAGGTGCGGCGGACGTCGGAGATGGCCCGGCGCTTCTCCGGCAGTGGCGGTGGGAGGAGGTGCGAGGAGAGGCTCTGGCTGTGGGATAGCGACGAGCCCAGGGAGGCCACGGCCGGCAGGCTGCGCTCCAGGTCGCGGCCCAGAAGGTCCCCGGACAGCTTGCTCATCCTGGCGGGCCCCCACCTCCAGCTGGGGTGGGCTGGGCCTCAGCAGCAGGGCTGCAGGGAGGCAGGGTGGCTGGTCAGGTCCTGGGGTCAGGGTCCAGGAGCACCCGGGAACCTCCTTCGTCCCTTTGAACGCAGCCCCAGGACCCCCATTTGTTTCCAAACACATCTGCCCCCCACCCTCGGCCTAACTCTGTGGCCCAGGGCCCTCTCTGCCTCATTTCCCTCTGCGGCCTGACTTCCAGGCTGGAGGGGTATGAGCATCCTTCTCCCTCTGTCCTGCTTCTTCACCCCCAACCCCAGGCAAAGTCCTGCAGCCCCATGGTCACCCTTGGGGGCCTCCTGGGTCCTCCCTGACCGTCTGGGGCCACAGCTTGCTCCTGCCAAGCCCTGCCCTGTAGTTCAGCCTCTGGGCCGGTCCCCACCCCCAGGAGAAGTCAGCCCCAAGCTCTGTTCTTTGTTTTCCAAGCACAAAGCCACATTCCCTCCCAGCAGCCAGCCCTACCCTCCCACCCCCTGATCCATGGCAACTGGGAGGGACTTCCTAGAGCAGTGTCTCTGCGCAGGCCAGCCCTGGAGGGATGGTGGGATGACATCTTGGTCCCTTCTCTCCAACACCCCCGCCTCAGGCCCAACCAGCTCTCTCCAGCACACTCCTAATGGGTGGGCGCGTCTCCAGGCTTTCTCTCCCCCCACCCACAGCAACCACCTCCACGTGACAGCCAGAGAAAGCTTTTCAGAACATGAATCAGATCCTGCCATTCCCTGTCCACAACCCTCCAACGGCTCCCCACCGGTCTGAGGATAATACACCCTCCTCATGGTGGCCCTCGCAGGACGGGGCCTGCCTGGTTCCTCTTACCGCTACTCTCACAAGGCAGGGCCCCATCATCTCACTACGACAGCCACCCCCCTGGCCTTCTAGGTCCCTTCAAGCGGCAGCCTGGTCCTACCTTGGGGGCCTTAAACCCAGGTCTCCCCAGTCCTTTCAGCTGGCAGCCCCGAGGCCCTCTCCTCAGAGCCTCACACCCTCCTTCCCCAGACCCAGTGAATTTACCAGCGTTCACCTTCTCCAGTCATCTCACTGCGTTCCATGTCCACACAGGGCAGAATGGTTCCTCCTATCCTCACACAAGATAGCCAAGGCTCCAGGAGATGAATGGATGTGACCATCCATCCCTTACCTGCCCATGTGACCATGAGGTTGAAATCCTCATAAACCCGAGAGACAAAGTGGGCAGTGGGGCACTCCCTCCCTGCTGAGCAGTCCCCAGGCCTATGGTCCTTGCTCTAGCAATCTGCTGGCAGGGGCCCTCAGAGGCCCTGTCCCCCAGGCGGGGGAAGGAAAGGTTTAGGCTAGAGCAGAGGGGAGCTGAAGCAGCATGGTGGGGCCTGAGTCTCTGGGACCCCATGAAGAGTCTCTGAGTCTTCTCACATGCAGAACCAGCGGCAGGTCTGGGGGCCACTGGACGGGGAGCCCTGGATCTTTGTGCTTGATCCTGGGAAGGCCAAGATCTAACCGGTGCCCTCTCCATAGCCGTCCGTCCCCTCCACACATTTGCTATCTGGTTTCTTCCATGCTTCAGCTACTAAGTCAAAAACAAGCCCCCATTCTGTGGCTAGCAGGGTTTCTGAGCAAGCCGGCTCACCCGTCCCTTTACCTCCGTGCCAACCCAACAGTCAGAACCGACTGTTCTCCGCAGAAGCACCAGCCGCTACTACTCTTTCAAGGTGCCCATGCTAAGCTCATCTGGAGGACACTGAAGGAAAGCTGGACCAGCTCTGGAAGGCGGGGCCAGAAGAGGCTGCTGGCAACAGGACGCCCCAGCATCTATCAGCCGGATCTGGTGTCAGGCCCCACGCTCAGCATCCCTCACTGTGACACAGCTGCAGCCCTAGGGCGGGTGACATTTCCTTGTCTCTAATAGCCCTTGTCTCTTCTGCCAGACCTGTCTCCATCTCTCCTCTTTCCTGTCTCTCTCACAAGCCACCTCTTCACCATTCTTTGCAAGTGTCTCTGTACCCCCTCCCACGTCTGTCTTTATTCCGCCCCCTCTCCGGGTCTTCCTCTCCACCTCTCTCCCATCTGCAAGTCTCTCCACCCCCATCAGATTACTCTCTTCGGTTTTCTCTTATGTCTCTCTCTCCTTTCCTACCTGCCGTCACCTTCTCTCTCTTCCCTGTCTCACTGCGGGGTGCTGTGGCTTCCCCACTCCCTGTCTGCTCCCGGGTCTGTCTAGTCTTGCCCCCTGGCTTTCTCCCTCGCTCTCTGGGGACAGGACTTGGGTGGTAGCAGCTTGGGTGTGAGACACACTTGGAGTGCAACAGCACTGACACTCACACACCCAGATGTCCACGTGGAAGTGAGAGACACAGAGGGGGGCTGAGAGCAGAGGTGTTGGGGGAGCCCGAGAGAGCTGCTGATGCGGGGGGTGGGGTGGTGAGGGAGCCAAGCACCCGGGGCTCTGCAGCAGGGGTGAGGGCTTCTGGCCAACATCGGAGAGAGCAGGGTTCTGCATCACCCTCCTCCATGAAAGAAACTCAGCATCCAAATAAGCAAGAGCTGGAAGAGGTGAATGAGTTCAGGGGCAGCCATTAGACCTGAATAACTTTGGGCAAGTCCTTCTTAGCAAGCCTCCATTTCCCTATCTGGGAAAAAGGTCCATTTTTTTTTTAAATGTATTTATTTTTTAACTGAACGATAATTGCTTTACAGAATTTTGCTGTTTTCTGTCAAACATCAACATGAATCAGCCATAGGTATACATATGTCCCTTCCCTCTTGAACCTCCAGGGAAAAGGTCCGTTAAAAAAAAAAAAAAACCTTTTAAGCAAGAGAAACTTAAAACAACATCAACCAAAAAAACCTTACCTAGGATCTCAATATATAAAACAGATGTATTTGCAGGGCAGCAAAGGAGATGCAAACATCAAGAACAGACTCATGGTCACAGCAAGGACGGAAGAGCGTGGGATGACTTGAGAGAGCAGTATTGAGAAGTAGTATACACGACCATATGTAAAGCAGATAGCCAGTGGGAATTTGCCGTATGATGCAGCGAACCAAAACTGGTGCTCCGTGATATCCTAGAGGGGTGGGATGGGGAGGGAGGAGGAGGGAGGTTTAAGAGGGAGGGCACATGTTTGTACTTCTGCTTCATACTGATGTATAGTAGGAACCACAACATGATTTTTTAATTAAAAAAAAATAAATGTTGATGTTTGGCAGAAACCAACACAATTTCTGTAAAGCAATTATCCTTCAATTAAAAAACAAATTAATTTAAAAAAAAGAAAACAGATAAAAACTGGGAATTCCCTGATGGTTCACACCTTCACTGCCAAGGGCACACGTTCAGACCCTGGTTGGGGAGCTAAGATGCCACAAGCTTCGCAGTGCAGACAGTAAATAAATAAAATGAATAAAAACAGGACTGTATAGGTCCTACCATAGGATGTGGCCACAGAGAGCCCCACAAGTCAGCCTTCCCTTAAACTCCATCCTGGGTCACCCTGAGGAACTTCCATGGGTGTGGTTTGAAAAACTCACTCAGATGACATCAGAAAGTTTTGAGTTCCAGGAGACCACCTGCCAGCTCCAGATATGAAAACCACCTTGGCCTAGAACTGCTTTCTACAGTCCCTAGAACACTGGCCTGGGGGGATGGAGGGAGGCGGCTGCTGGCAGAGCAGGCTGGCCTCCATCCTCCCGACAGGGAAGGCAGGAACAAGTGTTGGGGGCAGCGCCCCCCTGCCAAGCCCACCGCCTGCTGTCACCAGCCCCTCCCCAGCACCTTCAGAGGTGTCAGGAGGGGAACAGCACGTGTGGCGTGAAGAAGTCGGCCTAGGCTGGCTGCAGACGAGACACCTGGTGTGCTTGTGGAAGCTCAGCTGCTTGGAGAGTGGGGTGGGGTTGGGGGCACTGGTGGTTTTTCTCATCCTGGGTCAGAAGGGTAAGAGGGGTCGGGAGGAGGCGGCCAGGCAGATCTCTGGGCACAGGGAAAGCTCTGGGGGGCCCTCACGGCCCCTCCCAGGCCTTCTCTGACTGGCCCCAGGAAACGCTAGCCTGGGGGCAGCAGGAGCTTTTGGGTGGGTCCCCACTCAGCGGACGACAGCAGGCAGCTGGTACCTCTGAGGCCGGGGTTTGAGTCTCGGTCCGCTCTTACCAGTCTTGCGACTGGGGCAAACAGAACATTCTGAGAATCGGCTTCTTCGGTTGCATTAAATAAGGGGAATGATAATATACTTAGTGCCACAGAACTGTCCACTTAAAAGTGGTTAAAATGGTAAATGTCATGCTGGGTATGCTTTCCCACAATAAAAGGCAGCATCTCCCATCTGTGACTGCTACCGATGACTGCTGCCCCATGGGCATTTATGGAAGTGTCAGGGGAAGGATGGCTGGTGTTTGGCCGGTGGGGGTGGAGATGGAGCAAGCAGGTGGGCAAGGCTGTTCAGGTGAGAGGTGTGGGGGCTTACACATGACAGTGATGTGTAATAAACTGCCCCCAAAGGCCTGAGTTGAAATCTGAGCTCCACAGTTCACGTGCCAGATGACCCAGAGCAAGCTGTCCAAGGCTTCAGCACAGGCTTCCTCCTCTGAGTGTACTATGGGCCAAGTTACAGAGGCTCCAGGCAAGTGTGCACTCCTGGGGATTGGGGAGGTGTCCTGGCTCCCTGCACAGGCTCTCGGGGGAAGCCTGGACTGACCTCTGATGCTACCCCTTCCCACTGATGCCCGCCCCCCCAACCTCCCCCAGGGCCTGATCTCCAGTTCTTGGGTAGCTGGGGCACAGACAGGGCCCTTCCCAGGCCTCAGTCACACCCTGGGCTGGTAGCTCCAACCATCTCTCTGCCAGTCTCTGGCTGACATTTCCTGACCAAAGCAAGTCTGCAAGGCACCTATGTCTGTCACTCACTCAGCAAGACTCTGAGGCTGCACCTGGAAATGGGGACTGGGGGATACCTGTATCGACCCTGGGCCGCGTGGTGGATCAGAGGAAACAGCGGTGAGTGGGGAGCACGGACAACAGCCCCTGACGCCACAGAGTAAGGGCTTCATAGACGGGAGCCATGGCCGCCGCCTCCTCTGTGGGCCTCTCCCCCTCTCCTCTGCCCAGCTTCCGACGGATGGTCAGGCCAACCTACACAAGTTCCAGCTAGAGCTCCCTCCACCAGCTAGGCTCTGTGACCCCAAGCAGACGAACACCTCTTCTATGTCCAGAAATGATTCTCACTTCAGAGCAGTGCGGCATCTCCAAACCCTCTCCCCAGGCCAAGGGGGCAGGAGACATGGGCTCAAAACACGTGCCCCACCTTGTATGTGTGAGCGTGCTGTCGCCTCAGCCATGTTCAACTCTTTGCGACCGTGTGGACTGCAGCATGCCACGCTCCCCTGTCCACGGGATTCTCCAGGCAAGAATACCGGAGTAGCTGTCACGTCCTCCTCCAGGGGATCGTCCCCAGCCAGGAACTGAACCTGGGTCTCTGCGACTCCTGCACTGCAGGTGGGTTCTTTACCGCTGAGCCACTGGGGAAGCCCGGATTCCCACCTTACTAGTCACTGAACCTCTCTGTGCCTCGGTTTTCCTCTCTATAAAATGGGATAATGGTAGTATCTACTTCTTAGAGGTATTATAAGGTTTAGGCGACTTATTACACATAAGGACCCAGAACAGTCCCCGACAAAGAGTGACTGCTGTGGAAGAGAACGTGGCCCCTGTCTCATCTTAGGTGGAAACAGTCTCGAGTTCAGCCTCTGTGGGATGGCTGCAGGCCAGGGCTGGGGTTGCTCTGGATTGAGACTCTGCTGATGCCCAGGTTAATGGAGAATCCACAGACGGGCAGGAGACAGAGGCTCTGTGTGCGGAAGAGGCTGGCCTCGGGTTGTATTCTGCCACTGGCCAGCCTGGGAGGAAGCTGGCTCAGGGAAGAAGGACAGCAGACCAAAGAGGCCACACACCACCCAGACGGGCCAGGAGAAAGCAATCCGGCTGGCAGTGGCCCCGGCCGGCCCCCTGCAGACATCCTCTCCTTCACTCCTGGCATCCGTTGCCAGGAGCTGTGGAAATGACGAGACTGAAGCTTGGAGAGGCCTGCCCACAGCCTGCCCTGGACAGGGCGGAGCTGACCCCAGGGGCACGTGGGCTTCCCCCAGTGCTGGGCTAAACCCAAATGTGGCCACCTTCAGGGCCTGTGGGGAGCGAGGTGGCAAAAGACCCCAGAGCCTGTAGAGAGCTCAGCGCCTTCCCCTCCACATCCGAACCATGAACAAATCCTTCCAAGTCCAGCCAGTATCCGCCACTGCTCACCACTAACAGCACCCTGCCTGAGCCACCATCTCACATTTGCTACAGCTTCCTGACTGCCTCCTTGCCCTGGTCCCAACACAGCAGACAGAGGAACCACAGTAAACGTCAGGCTGCACCTCCTCGACATCCCAAACTTCCAACAGCCTCCCGCTCCCCCACAGTAAAGGCCAAAGTCCCCGTCCTGCCCTGCAAGCCTCCTATTCCCCTGGTACCTTCTGCTCCAGCCACACTGCTCTGTGGACGCATCCAGCAGGCGTCCTATCCCAGGACCCTTGCTCCTGCTGTCGTGTCTGGATTTCCTCCATGGTCTCTGCCATGTTCCCTCCCTCTGGAGAGGCCTTCCCTGAACCCTCCATTCAGCCCCAGCCTGCATCCCCTCACCCTGCTTCCTTCTTCACAGCACCCATCAGTGCAGACATTATACATTTACTGCTCTGCTTCCTGGCTGTCTTCTCCCACTGGATCAGGGACACCCTGCCTGCTCACAGCTGCTTGTCCGGTTCCAGTGCCAGTCTCACAGCAAATATTGAGGAAGTGTGCTGAACGCCCGCAGCATCACATGTACAGGTGCTCCTGCACACACTCACACCCAATCCTGGAGGAGCGGCCCCACCAGACCAGCCTCTGCTGGACTGGACTCCACCCTCACTGGAGTCTCTTGTTACCCAGAGCCCGGGCCCTTCCTCCACCAGCAGGCAAGGGGGAGGACTGGTTTCCCAGGCAGCCTCAGGGAGGGTGGCTGCTCCCCTCCTCTCCTCTGAGCCCAGACTCACAGGGACAGGCCTGGGGGCAGGTTTAAACCTCTAGGATAGTGAGGGTGCCCACCACTCCTCTCTTGTCGGGACTGACACCCCTCCCCCAATACTCTCCAGACACTGGCTGTTCCCAGGACACCCCGTGGCCACTTGGTCTCCCTTCAAGCCTCCAGTTCCCCGGGGGGAACTCTTAACTCTTTAGAGACCAGTTCAAACGTTGCCTCCTGGACAAACCTCACTCTCAGCACAGGCTTCCCCAAGCCCAGATCTCGGGACCCTGGCTTAGCCCTTCAATCCCCACACCCCTACACTTGAGCCTCAAACTCATCTCTCCTCAAGCCCTTGAGGCCCAGGTCACAGTGTTTGGCCATGCACATGTCAAGTAGGTTCACTGGCCTGTGGACCACCCTGGAATAAGGGAAAGGGCATAAATTTGGGGGTTGGTCAGGAGACCTGGAGTCAAAAGCCAAAGGCTATTCTTCATTACGCTGTGTGCCTTTGAGTCTCTCTGAAACTCAGTCTTCTCATCTGTAAAACGGGGATGGTAGAGTGCCCACATCACAGAGCTATTGAAAGAATTAGAAATAACAGCTGCAATGTGCCTGTGTTTACTTAAGAGCAGCTATGACTACCATCAGCAGCCATGGGAACAGTGTTAGAGGCACGGCCCTGCGTCAGGCACATGCAGCATGGCACTCTGCCCAAACTGAGGGTCCATCAGTACTGCTGGATGGTAGGACGGGCCCTGAGCTCAGGGAGCTGCCCCAGGATGGTACAGATTAGGCTCTCGTGTAGTTCAGGGATCAGTGGCCTACGCCATCAGCCTCAGCACAGTTGGCTTCCCCGTCCCTACTCTGCCCCACCAGAGGGCTTGGGAAGTTCCCTGGAGAAGCAGGGAACTATGTTCCTAGAGAGCCCAGGACACAGCAGCAGTGACAAGTAAGATCTCAGAGGCCAAGCCAGGCTCTTTCCCTTTTCCTTCTGAGGAAGTGAACAGGCCCCAGTCAAGCCAAAACAGAAACCGTATTCATCACAGAATGTTCCCACACTGCCCTAGCCCAGGAGGTTCTGAAGTACAGTTTACAGGGCTTTCCTTGTGGCTCAGCTGGTAAAGAATCCACCTGCAATGTGGAAGACCTAGGTTTGATCCCTGGGTTGGGAAGATCCCCTGGAGAAGGGAAAGGCTACCCACTCCAGTATTCTGGCCTGGAGAATTCCATGGACAGAGGAGCCTGGTAGGCTACAGTCCATGGGGTCGCAAAGAGTCAGACTCAACGGATCGACTTCCCTTTCACTTTCTTTCACTTTCACTTACTGGAAAATCCTATCAAACTGAGATCTACTCAGCCCTTCAGCTCCCTCCACAAGCCAGGCCCTATTAAATGTCAGACATGTCCCTAGCTCTGTGACTCCATGACCCCAGCCTACTCAAGGGCTGGTGAGTCAGGCCCCACCCCACCCCTCGGCGTTGTTGGATAAAACAGGACTAATGAGGTCGAGTTCTCAAGGTCAGTTTGGAAAGGGCTGGTCCAACTTCCAGGGCAATCTCAGTCCTATGAGCCTAGATGACAGAAGGCCCTGCAGGGGTGGACGTGGTTCAGAACAGACTCCTCCCAGCACTGGCCCTGACCAGCCCCTTCCCAGGCAGAAAAAGCTCAGAGGAGCATACAACAGGCAGGATGGTATACCTCCCTTGTCCCACTGATGTGGCAGCTGTCCCTTTGGGGACTGGGAGCCCAGGGCAGTTTCTGGGACATGATTGTAGACCTAGAGTCAGAAGACAGTTCCTGCTGAGTAAACCTGACCTCACCTCCCAAGTCTCAGCTTCCTTGTCTGTAAAATGGGGCCAACAATCTCTGTCGTTGAATGCAACAAGTGTGAGCTGTCAAATGTACAGAATTTTTGGTCTCACCCACACCCTTTCCCCCAAACAAGTCTGAGTGTCGGAGAGCTTGGTTTACCACAGCAAGTAAACTGAGAGCCTGCAGCATGCCAGCCACTGTGTTGGTCCCTGGGGTTATTCACTCAGGGGGTCCGGGTCTGGGAAGGGAGGCTGACAGATAAAGGCAGAGTGCCAATCTGCGATCAGCACTTTCAGGGAGGGATGAACAAAGGACTGTGGGCTCCCAGAGAAAGGAGCATCTGACCCAGGCTAGAGTGGGGGAGGTCAGGAAAGCCACAGGGAGGAGCCATCTGACCCAGGTCTCTGCATCTATCAGCCGGAGGCAAGGAAGATGGGCACGCCGGGCTTGAACAGAAGCCAAGAATCTGGTTTAAAACACAGGCCCAGCCCACAGGCATGCGCGCTGACCTTACCCCTAGGGCCCTGCCCCCAAACTTGGGTACCAAGCCTCCAGACCTCCCCAGGGCATGGTCTCTGCAGGCTCCTAACCTAAGGGGATACTTCTTCGTGGCCAGGTAAAGAAAGGAATCTGCCCTCATGCCCACCTCAGCCCCCTCCCCTGAAGGAGCTCTTCAACTGGAGGATATAGCTTTCCTTTCTCTGAGCCCACCCTGGTCTCTGCCTCCCGCTGGTACTCATTCTCTCATTAAGGGCCCCTAACTGTCAGCTCCTCTGGAAAGTCACTCTTGGCCTTTTTCTTCCTTGGGTTCCCAGAGTTCTGTGTACATTTCTCTAGAACTCATGCTTGAAAGTGAAAGTGAAGTCGCTCAGTCATGTCCGACTCTTTGCGACCCTGTGGACTGTAGCCTACTAGGCTCCTCCGTCCATGGGATTCTCCAGGCAAGAGTACCGGAGTGGGTTGCCATTTCCTTCTCCAGGGGATCTTCCCAACCCAGGGATCAGACTCGGGTCTCCCGCATTGGAGGCAGACGCTTTAATCTCTGAGCCAGCAGCTTGGCCTCTAACATTTATCCATTTCCAGATTCATTTCCTGAGCAGAATGACATGGTATCTAGGTCTTCTACTGTTTTGAATCCTCACCAGTCAAACCCAGATCCTGCCCCTAATGCCCTCTACCCCAGCATTTTATTTACTGACAAAGAGTCAGGCTTTGGAGCTCTGAGACAGAATGAGAAGCCACATCAACTGTTCTCAGCAGTTGATAAAATTAAAAGTCAGAATCACTGTTCTTTATCCTTCTTATGTAAACAGTAATAATAGTTAACACTCATTTACTGAGCACGCCTGTGCTCACCGTTTTAAGCCCTAAACATACACTATTTCATTTAATCCTCATGATAACTGTACCAGATAGGCACAGACAAACATTTGACAAACAAAACTGAAGCACTGCCTTCATCAATATCATAATAGTCCTGGGACCCAGGAAGTCCAGTTAAGGAGTCTGTATCCTCCATCATCACGCTATTATGGACAGGGTGCTACAGGGACATCAGATGGGACAATATTTAGCCTTCGGCAGGGGCGGTGATCCAGAGGTGATGCTGCCTGAGCAGAGCACTAAAGGTCAAGTAGAAGGTAGGCAGCAGGTAAGAGGAGAAGGGACTTTCTAGGCAGTGGGGCTGGTGCATGCAAAGCCATGGAGACACAAAATAGCAAGGTGTGGGCAACTGTATCCTGCAATGTCATATTGTTGGACCTCAGGGTACACATAGGGCAGGAAAGAGAGCCGTGTAATCTGTGCTAAAGATTCAGCCTTTCCCATAGGGACTGGGAAACCATTCAAGGGTTTTAAGCAAGGAAGTGACGTTATGAGACATTTTTTTCAAGGACCCCAAGAGTTACAGTTGGAAGACTGGGTTGCAGGCGGCTGTGAACTGGAAGTTGCTGCAAAGTCACCGCAATCATCCTGGTCAGAAACATATCAACAAGGGTGCTGACAACAGAGTCAGAGGCATGGGACCAGGTGCGAAGCATGTTAAGGAAGTTACTGGACTAGGTCACCTCTTAGATATGAGAACTGAGAAAGAAGAGGAAGTATAAGATAATTCTCAGGTTTCTGGCTAGGATGGGGTAGTTGAGAACAAATGAATCTGCAGGGGACAAGAGAAGTTCAACTTCAGACAGACTGAGTGGCAGCTGAAGTAGAGCCATCCAACTGGTAGCTGGATGGCCAAGCCTGAGGCTCCAGGGAGGGGCTTGGCTGAAGCTGGAGATCTG
>NW_024070192.1:23031394-23201710 GCF_014754425.2 Oryx dammah
CGCCGCCCGCTCACGCGCCGCCCCCCCGGCCCCCCTGCCCGGCCGCGGCAGCCATGGCCGCGCGCCTCCGCTCGCTCGCTCCCGGCCCGCCCGCCGCCCGCCGCCGGGTAAAGTCTTAGGTTCAGGGAACAAAGCCTGGCTTGGTAGGGAGCTTTTCGCTCGCTTGCTCCGCGCTCATTTTCCCTCTTTCTTCTTCCTCTGGCTCTCGGTTGGCGCTCCTGAGCCCTCCATCTGCCTGTCCTTCGGTCTCGGCCCCGGGTCTCCGATTCGCCAGCCCCTTCTGCCCAGGTCTTCCTCTCTGCGACTGTTCAACCCCAAGGAAACTTGGAGATGGAGATCAGGGGAAGGGGCGCTAGAAGGAGCGCGAGCTACGTGGGCTCCTCACCCCTTGGTGTCCGGCGTGGGGGGGCTTTGGGGATGGTCGTTCAATGGCTGTTTTCTCGGAAGCCTGTCTGGAGAACAGACACTTACACGCAGACATTTGTTCATTTCATTCTTCAAATATTTATTGAATGCCTACTATGTGCAGTCGTTGGGATAGAGCAATGAACAAACGGGCATGCCTGCCCTCGGGGAGCTTCCGGTTCAGCCCACAGATATACACGCTCGCACAGGGACTCAGAGCCCTCGGAAGCACAGCGAGGCACCCACAAATACACACACTCACTCAGCCTCATACAGCCGCACTACCCTACCTTTCCACAGAGGCACAGACCCCAGGTCCAGCCCCTCAGGCGCGCTTAGAGACCCAAGCGAGTTAGGGAGCCACTGCTGCGGAAGTGCTCGCGAACAACCCAGTTACACTTGAACTCGATGCATGTACCAAACACACAACATAAATTCACGCACAACACCCCCAAAGGATTAAAGTCCCAGAAATTGGGTCTGGGAAAGAAGTGAGGGGGAGTCAGTCCGAAGGCTTCATCCCCAAGACGGCTGTAGGCAAGGGGGAGGAAACTTGCCCCCCCTACTTCCTAAAGGGGGGGTGAGTGGACGCCCGCAGGGACCAAAGGTCACACTCCCGCAGCGTGAGATGGGGTGGCGGAGGGGAAAAGGCAGTCCTGGTGGCTTCAGCGACACTTCAAAGACGTCGGGGCCGAGAACGCTTCCTGCGGGGGAGGGGCAGACGGAGAGGAGAGGGGGAAACCGGCAGGAGGACTAAGGCTGGAGGAGGCTGCCCCCGCTTCAGCGCAGGCCCCCCTGGCCGACTCTTCCGCCGGGACCGCCTCCTTTTCACCAGCACCTGTTCAACCGGAACATCAAGGGGCCGGGGCCCGCCATCACCCCTCCCTTCGCGTCTATTTAGTACTTTTCATCCGGGAAGGGGGGTGAATCCTCGCCCAGGAGTGAGGAGTAGGGCGGGGGAGAACTTGTCCTTGACCTGGTCTGTGGCGTCAGGGATTTAGTCCCTTAATCCCGACGAGGCTGAGTTTGGGGAGGTCGGGGAAGCTGAGTTCGAGGCTGCAGTCCCCACCTCCCCTTGCTCCTGCAGGGACACGGGAATCCGGAGGGCTGCCAGGACGTAGAGGCTCTGTCTAAATGGGCGGGGAGGGGGTTGGGGGAGGCCTGTCTCTGCCGCTTCCGTGTCTGGGGGACGGGGCCAAGAATCAGGGTATTATTGGGGACAGGTCCGGGGTTCGGGATCCCCGCGAGGACTGCTATGCGCCGGTATCTTCATCTGCCTTGTGAACTTCGCTCATACGAAAAGTTAAAACAAGACACAGACGAGAAGTCTCACTTAGGAGTTTCTGACGAATTGCCTTTTCTGACAAGAGTAAAACATCAAGGAAATTAAACGCAAAAATATCAGCCCAAGCCATGCGCCAGTTTTTGGAATATTTGAGTAATTGCTTTCGGAACCGATTTTGACCGAGGTGGCCGACCGTAGTTTCGGGTTTCGCTGGACGAGGGTCACTAGAAGAACCGTCGGTCCCTGCGTCTAGGGATGGTCGACTTGGGGACTGGGGACAAGGAACCTTTGTTCGGGTCCTTACCGCTTGCGGGTGCACCGCCCGAAGCTTTCGGGATGGACGGGTTGTACGTTTGGTTTAGAGTACTAGGAACATGGTTTCGTTTAAGTCACCCACAACCCTTTGGGGTGTTAATACCCTCCATTTTATTGATGGAGTAACTGAGGTTCGTCACAAATGAAGTGACTTGCCCAAAGTCACATTGTCTGAAAGCGGCAGAGCGGGGATTTGAACCCAGTCTGTTCTCCGCTAGAACTGGGGCTCCACCACCATGTGTTCGCCGAATGCCAGTGTCGAACTGGGATGTCCACCCATCATAACTGTTCCCATCTGAGGTCTGGGGAAACCCGGTGCCCTGCGGGCTGGGCGGGATTCGCAGGGAGTAATCCCAGGGCTTAGCTGTCAAGCTCATTCTCCATCTTCCAACATCTTCCAGAGCACCTACTATGTGCCGATTCACGAAAAAAACGAGCAAGAACAGTATTCGGCCAACAAGTGGTTCAAGTTCATTGCGCTCTCCTTCACGGAGCACTGATCTGGGACGTCAGGCTGATCCTGGCTGTGCAGTTTTTGGCGTCTGACTTCACCTTTCAGAGGCTCAACTTATCCCTCTTAAAAGGGGCGTTAACCCCCTCTGGCATGGGCTGCAGTGAAGATCTAACGAAAATCCTTTTGTAAAGCGCTAGGGCACACAGTAGGCGCTCAATCCCTGCTCTTCCCCTCTCCACCCCTCTAAGGGTTCCAGGGCAGCGCGTTCCCGCTCTGGCTTCCCGCCTCCAGCACGCTCGCCCGCCTAGCGCGTCCCGCGGCTGAAGGACTGGGGCAGAGAGGACCAAACAGAAAATTATTTCCGCCCGCTCGGCCCGCCCCGCCCCGCCCCGCCCCGCCCGTCCCCGGAGCCAGAAGGGGATTGTGGGGCTGCCGCGGCCGCTGCCGGAGCGGAGCGGGGCGGAAGCGCGCATCGCGCTGCTGCTCGGGCCCGACCGCGCCGGCCCCCGCACCTCCCGGCCCGGGACTGCGGGCTGTGGTCGGGGTGGTCCTGGGATCCGAGGCGGCTGCTGCCGATCTCATTTCCACGAAGCCTTGTTCGCTTGTTCCCGGAACCTAGCGGGGGAGGCTGAAGAGTGTTGAGGTTTCGCTTCTCCTAGCTGGCCGGGCGCTTGGTTTCGCCGGTCCCGGGGGCGCGCCCTCCGCACTAGAAAGCCCCAGGCTCCGGGAAAGGATTGCGCTGGCGCCCGCGGGTTTGCATTTTATTTGCGTCCCGTTTGCTTATCATTTTATCCCCCGAAAGCAAAGCTTCTGACCTCGGGGGCGTTCAGAGAGGTTAGGTTACTTTTCCGAGATAACCCAGACAATAAGAGGCTTCAGGTGTTTTCCTGTGATCTGGGAGAGCCTGGCATGGCCAAATAGAAAGATAGGACCCTAGAGTCGGAAAGACCTTGGTTTCGTACCCAGGTTAGTCGTTTACTGATTTTGACCATAGATTAGTAATGGCTTATCTGGGACCCTCAATTTCCCCGTCTTAGAATGGGGACACAGTACCAAGCTCAGTGTTGATGTGAGCAGTGACATTGTAAGTGCCTGGCATAGGGAAGGGTGATTTCCCCATCAAGGGTTATGACTGCCGCAGTCTCTACAGTAAGCTTGGTTGGGGTTCGAGAGTGGGTGAACAGGTTCTTTCCTAAGTCAGACATCCTGTGCAAGAGGAATAGAGGCCCGATTTAAAGAGGAACTAGTGGGAGTGAGGGGATTCCCCCAAGCATTAGGCGGCCGGTCGTCATGATTATTGTAATAGTGACTCTACCCTGGTGGAATTTTTGGCTTTTCAGCTCTTTCTACGGGAAAAGCACAGTGCTTAGTGTCAAATCCTACCGCTGCCATTAGCTATCAGTGTAACACAGATTGTCATTGCCTCTATTTGCCAATCTGGAAAATGGGGATGATTTGATCCCCTCCTCCAAACTGCAGGGCTTTGACAACTCCAGCCAGCCAAGGTCCCAGCAGGTGTTTTAAGAGCTTTGAGCCCAGGAAGTTCCTTTGGTCATGTTAGGACACAGGGGACTTGCTTTAGGGAGTTAAAATGGGTAGGAAGGGAAGAGGTTCATGGAATAAGGTAGCCATCTGCCCAAACTTTCCAGAGGTACTTGGAATCTAGTCTAGCCCTGCCCCTAACAAGCTAGGTGACCTTGGGCAAAGCAGTTGCCCTTTCTATCATTTGATTGGGTGACTGGATCTTGAAAATCCCCTTGGAATTAACATTCTGTGGTTGATGATTTTGCTCTTGGGGAAATTTCCAGGCTGAGAGGTGACAAATTAATAGCACATTTGCCCTCCTGTGTTCTCTTTTCACCAGTTCCTCCTGAAATCTAATCATTCCTCCTGTTATAGTTGCCATCAGGACAGAAGTGGAAAAAGTTGTATTATTCTGTCTTTCAGCAAACTCTTCATTGAATCATCATGGGCAGCCCATAGGAGATACACAGATAGTACCTGGGATGGTGGGAATGACAGATATAGACAAACAACTTCAGTTCAAGATGATAATGGCTATGATAGTGCTAAGAACAGTGTTAATACTGGCAGGAAGGAAGTAACTATTTATGGGGTTAGGGAAAGCTTGAGCTAGGACCAAGTGAGGGAGGGAGGGTTTGCAGGCAGATAAGGGACAGAAGAACTTTCCAGGCAGGGGGAACAGCATGTTTAAAGGCTCAGAGGTGGGAACCAGCAAAGGTGGGAACCAGTACATTGGAGTTGTACATTATGGACACCCCATGGTGGTATGTGTAGTAGGAGAGCAGGAGGGAGGGTTAGCGGGATGGCCAAAAACCAGATTAAGGGGACCCAGGTCATTTTGCTAAGGAGTTTGGATTTAATCCTGAGAGCAGTGGGGAGCCAGTAAGGGCTTTTAAGTAAAATATGCTTAGCCTGATTTGCATGCTGGTTGTCAAGTCTGGGATTGGTTAGGGTTGTGGGGAGGTTAGATGGATTAGGATAGCAATTCTCAACCTTGAGTGCATGTGATTCCCCTGAGGGGTCTTGTTAAAATGCAGAGTATGACTCAGTAGGTCTGAGGTGGAGGTTGAGACCCAATATTTTTAGCAAACTCCCAAGCGGTGCTACTCCAGAGAGCACAGTTGAATAGCAACTGGTAGGAGACTTCAAAAGATCCAGTTGAGAGATGAGGATTTGACTCCAGCAAAAGCAGAGGGGATGAGCAAGGGGCAGCAGATGAGGATGTAAAGAAGTAGAATGTTAAGACTGTGACAGGAACTGTTTGGCAAGGCAAGACCAGGAGGATGACTCCCAGAGGTGCGATGGAGAGGACTTGCTGGTTGGAGCTCTCCGCACTCACTGTAGAATTCAGGAGTGGGGGTGGGGTGGTGGAGCTGACAAGGAACTGCTCTGGGCCTGCTGACATCGGGTGTCTGTGACACGTGGGGTGGTGATGCTTAGCAGGCAATTGATTGTTTGGGTTTGGATCTGCAGCCTGGGTTGCAGAGACCCAGAGTGAGAGGGCCAGAAGGCTATCCTGAGAAGCAGGGAGTTCACGTCATGGAAGTCAGAGAGGAACTTTAAGAAAGAGGAAGTGATGCCAGGTCACATGCCACTGAGAGGTCAAGGGAGGAAAGGGTTCTTTGAGGAGGAGAGGAGGGGGTGCTTCCTTGATGACTTCCGCCTGGAAAATTCCAGGCACTAGCTGGGGTGGAGGCTGACCACAGTGGATCAAACATAGATTGAGGGGTGAGAAGGAGGAAATAGTGCATAACAGTGCTAGGGGGAGGGACTGGTCAGGAGGCAAGAGTGGACAGCTGTGGTGGTAGTGATGGTGATGACGACAATAGCCATGATAACAGCAGCAGCTCACTTTTGACGAGAGCCAATGTGCCAGGCACTGTGCTAAGCATCTAACAATCTTCTTGCAATGACACTGAGATAGATCTCATTCCTGTTCTCATTTTATACGGAAGGAAACAAGCTCAGAGTGCACAGCCAGAAGGTGCAGAAGCAGGATTTGAACACTGCCTTTAACCATAAGGTCGGTTCAAATTATCAATAAGGGGGCTGCTCTGGGGACTAGCTAGCCCCTTCTCCCCAAACCTCTCCCTGTCTGTCACCTCCTACTAAATCTTTTCTTTAATCCACTACCATTTGTTGACCCCTAATGGCAATCTACTCCATTACTCTTGCCTGGAAAATCCCATGGACGGAGGAGCCCGTGGGCTGCAGTCCATGGGGTCGCAAAGTCGGACACGACTGAGCGACTTCACTTTCTTTTCACTTTCACTATGTGCCAGGTAATGGATCAGGCACTGGTGATGCAGAAGGGATCAAGGCAGGTTGCAGCCCTGCAGGTGCCCGGGGTGGAGGGAAAAGGCTGGCTGGTAGGCAGGCAAACATCATGGTGCTGTGCAATATGTGTTATGAGGGGGAATGGACCTTTTACAGAGAGAGCCCAGGAGAAGAGGTTCTAGTTTCTGTCTGGGGAAGTCAGGCAAGGCTTCTTGGAGGAGGCAGGCTGAGCTATGACTTGAAGGTGACAAGAAGTTTTCTGGATAGCAAGAGAGGGAAAACATCATAGGCCGAGGATGAGTGGATGTACATACGCTGCTGTGTCCAAGGGGTACAAGTGTTTCAAGAGAGGGGAGCAGAAAGGGGAGTGGGAGGGAAGGGGTCAAGACACTTTACCTGTGGTTCAGATTTGACCCCCGGAACATGAGGTCCCATGGAAGATGCTGAGCAGATGTTGCAAAGTTCAGTAGCCACAACACAGTT
The DNA here is from genome assembly GCF_014754425.2 of Oryx dammah. Lineage (NCBI taxonomy): Eukaryota > Metazoa > Chordata > Mammalia > Artiodactyla > Bovidae > Oryx > Oryx dammah. The sequence continues at coordinate 23,038,138 of NW_024070192.1, forward strand.
GGTGGTCAGAGGAGTAAAGGTGGAAAACAATAATTCTGAAATTATCGCAAGTTCTAGAATGTAAGTTCCACAGTGCAGTGATTTTCTTCTGTTGAAGTAAGTTGATTTCCAACATTGTGTTACTTTCAGGTATACAGCAAAGTGAAAAATATATTTTTTTCATATTAGTTCGTCCCTTATTACAAGATAATGAATATAGTTGCCTGCGTTATACAGTAAAGCCCTGTTGATTACATATTTTATGTACAGTAGTTTGTTGATCCCATGCTCCTAATTTATCCCTCCCCACTCCTTTCCCATTTGGTAATTATAAGTGTGTTTTCTATGTCTGTGAGTCTGTGTCTGTTTTGTCAATAAGTTCATATGTGTCATATTTTATACTCCACTTACAAGTGGTATCATAATATTTGTCTTCCCAGGTGGCCCTAGTGGTAAAGAACCCACCTGCCAACGCAGGAAATGTAAGAGACGTGGGTTCAATCCCTGGGTTGGGAAGATTCCCCTGGAGGAGGGCATGGCAACCCACTCCAGTGTTCTTACCTGGAGAATCCCGTGGACAGAATCCACACCCTCTCCAGCATTTACTATTTGTAGACTTTTCGATGATGGTCTTTCTGACACGTGTGAGAGGATACCTCACTGTGGTCTTTGTTTTTGTAATAATGAAAAAATTATCTTTACTTTTGGCCGTTTTTATTTATTATCTCATTGCTGTGTGCGCTCTTCTCTAGTTGCAGCAAGTGGGGGCTGCTCTTTCTTGCCGTACAGGAGCTTATCATTGAGGTGGCTTTTCTTGTTGTGGATCACGGCCTCCAGGTGCACTGGGCTCCAGTAATTCTGGCTCCTGGGCTCTAGAGCACAGGCTTAATAGGAATGGGGCACAGGCTTAGTTGCTCCATGGAATGTGGGATCTTCTCAGATCAGGGACTGAACCCATGTCTATTGCATTGGCAGGTGAATTCTTTACCCCTAAGCCACCAGAGAAGCCCCTTATTGTGGTTTCAATTTGCATTTCTCTAACAGTTAGCGGTACTGAGCACTTTGTCACATTCCTGTTGGCATATCTGTGTATCTTCTTTGGAGAAATGTCTATTTAGTTCTATAGGGCAGTGATTTTTACCTGCTGTGTTTACTGATGTAACTGAAACACCTGGATCAGTGTTGGGCACATAGTGGGTGCTCAGTTAATACTTGATGAATGAATGAATGGATAAATGGATGCGTGCTTAAATGTCTCTGGGAGTGAGGAAGAGGTCCTGGACTGGAGTGTTGATGGGGATGGAGAGAGAGAATGTGTAGGGGTGAAACCGAGAGAAGCTGATTGTTGACAGTTGGCAGTCATGGAGTAGGAGTGTGACACCCAGGTTTCTGTCTCAAACCACTGGACTCCTGAAGAAGGGAGGAGGCGCAGAATTGGGAGAGAGTTGATGGATTGCTGCATTGGAGGTTTAGTGGACCATCCCAAAAGAGGATTGGATTTATGTATCACTTTAAAAATTATAAAATGCTTTTGAAGCATAGGTAATATTTTGCCTACCTTTTCTGCCATATCCTTGATACTCTGAAAAATATTCAGAGATATCTTTGAGCATTGTCAGGGTGGATAGTAACTGAAGTCCTGGCAAGGGTAAGATCAAGCTGGAAAGCTGTGCAGGTGCAGAGAGCAGAAAGCCAAGGCCAGAGGCTCAGGGAATGCTGGCATTTAAAAGGGGGGTGGGGGAGGAACCTCAAGGAGCATGAGAAGGAAACTCCAGAGATGGAGCGGGACCTCCAGAAAGAGTGCTGACATGGAAACCAGGGAGGAGAGAAGAGGGAGGGAGTGGTCCACAGGGCAGGGGTCTCAGAGAGGGGGCAACTGATCCAGCATGGTGGGAGAGGTATCAGAAGATTGGGTGAGAAGGGAGAGAGAGTGTGAGTGAGTGTAGCACCATCCCTAGGGGCTGGGATGGGAGAGATAGGAAGAGAGGACAGCGGGGAGGAGGACGCAAGGTCAGGGAGGGATGGCCTGGGCAGTCTCTAGTACAAGGGCTTAGGTGGGCCAGAGGGGGCATGCTGCTTCTCCCAGGGAAGGGAGGACATGAAGGATGGGGACAGATGAGTGTGTGTCTGTCTTTGTGTGTGTGTAGGCTTTTTCTGCTTGATAGCATGTATTTTTTCCTGAAAATTTTGTTTAGTTTTCTATTTTTTAATCAACATTTTATTTACATATAGTAAAATGCACACATTTTATGTGTATAAGTGATGACCTTTGGCAAATGTACAGAGCCATGTAACCATCACCCCCATAAAAATAGAGAACATTTCCATCTCCCCAGAAAGTTCCTTTATATCCCACAGCAGTCATCCCCCCAGCTCCAGGCAACACGAATCCAGTTTCTATCACTAATAGATCTTGGTAGATTCATTTTGCTGGCTCTTTGTACATGTGTGCTCAGTGTGGTGGACAACTCTTTGAGACCCCATGGACTGTAGCCCACCAGGCTCCTCTGTCCATGGAATTTTCCAGGCAAGAATACTGGGGTTGGTTGCCATTTCCTACTCCAGGGGATCTTCCTGACTCAGGGATGGCCCGTGTCTTCTGCATTTTCTGCATTGATAGGCGGATTCTTTACCACTGAGCCACTTAGGAAGCCCTTGCTGGCTCTAGAACTTCATTAAAGTGGAATCTTAAATTCTTATGTGTTCAGCTTCTCTTAATCAACTCTGCATTTTCTTTCTGAAGCAGGAAACAAAGCCATTGCTGAGCTGGGGGCTCAGGTAGAGAGCAGAAGAGGAGCCCCTTGGGGTGGGGGGATGGAAGGGTTGGGGGACAGCAAGTGGGCAGTGTCCCCCAGTTGTAGCAGAATTGAGGAAAGCAGCCACATGGATTTGGGTTCAGATATGAGGCTACGCTCAGGGTACTAAGATTCTGGGGTGCAGCAGACCTTGGTCATAGCAGCGGTAGGGTGAGGCCTGGGGACTGGGCTGGGGTGAAGATGAATCCTGTCTCCTGGACTCAAGACAGGATGGTGGGAGTTTGGATTCAAAATCCCGGAGTCATGCCTGTCATCGCCACACCGGCTGTTGGCCGACCACCTCTTCAGTGGAACTGTTTCCTGACCCTGGTCCAGGCCCTTAGCCCCTTGAGGTTGAACCTCTGCTTGCCCTCTTTTTTTTTTTTAAAAAAAAAAAAGTTGTCCATGTATTTATTTGACTGCTCTGGGTCTCCGTTGCATCGCACTGGGTCTTCACAGTATGAAGTAGATCACACTGGGATCTACTTCCATGAGCAGGAATCAAACCTCAACCCCCTGCACTGGGAGAATGGAGTCTTAGCCACTGGACCACCAGGGAAATCCCTTTGCTTGCCCTCTTGTGGAGATTCTTTATCCCTACCTGCAAGCTCTTCTTCACCTGCCTATTTCCCCTCAGCCTCCAAATGAGCTCAGGCCACCTTCATCCAAAAGACCACCCCCTTCACCTTGTCTGTCTGTCCCTTCTGTCTCCCATCCCCGCTCTGCTTTGTAAATCGGAAAGCTGGACCAAGAACTTCAATCTCCATGCACACAACTTACAGTGACTCTCTGGCTCCCCCTCTCCTCTGCCGAAGTTGCTCTGCCAAAGGTCACCAGTTACCACCAGTCTTGGATATTTTCTGGAGGTTATGGCTGCCCACTGTCCCCCTGTCTATTTCAGGGGATGACCCTAGATCTCTCTGTATACCCCACCTAGGCCAACTGCTTTACCACCAGCCTTCTCCATCTCAATTGATGACCACTTGAATTTTACAGTTGTTCAAGCCCACAGCCTGGGATCAGTGCTGTGGGATCTCCCACGTCCACTCTGTCAGCAGATCTTGCTGCTCTGCCTTCACAATATACATGGAATTCAATGACTTCCTACCCGGCTCACTGTTATTATTTCCCCGGGACTATCCTGGTAGCTTCCTAAGCAGTCTCCCTGCCTCCATCCTTGCCCCCACCATCTAGTCCCTACACAGTGGCCCGAATGATCCCCTTAAACTGTGTACTGGGTCACTCCTGGGCTCCGAGTTCTCCAGGAGCTCCCACTGTGCTCAGAGGGAGGGCCAAGTCCTTACAGGGCTGACAGTGTTCTGAGCGGTCTGCTGCCCCGACCCTCTGGCCTCGTCTCCCCTCTTCCCTTCGTGCTCGTGCTGTGGCCACATCACTTCCTTGTGTCCTGTGCGCACCAGGTACATCCTGCCTCCTCAGTTTGACTCTCCATGCCCACCTTATTCAAACTCTCCATGCCCGTGGTTCCTGGAAGCCGCCCGGGGACCACGCTCCTGCCCTGCAGGTTCCAGGACCCCACCCTCAGGCAGCTACCCATCCGAGGGGGAGTCCACACCCCCAGGCTCTGGAGACAGATAGACTCTAGCCGAGAGACAGCAGACAGTCCACACACCCTTGACATCAGTCTGTACCCTTCCCTGCCTCTCCCAATCTTCCTTACCCCCCTTTTTTTTTGTCCTTAATCTCCTATATTACTCACATATTTATATCCATTGTTTGTTGTCAGTCTTTCTTCTCTGATCTCCACGCCACAAAGACAAGGATCTTTGTGGATTTCACTGCTGTCTCCAGGGGCCTAGAGCTGTGTCTGGCAATATGTTTACTGCAGGAACTGAAGGAAGGGATGCTGAGCCTCTGTCTTGGTGCCCTGGACACTTAGATGCAAGCACATTATCCAGCCCTGCCAGTCTGAGGCCTTCATGCTCCACTCTGAGGAGCAAGTGACCAGGACAAAGACTGCTGGGGGGCAGGGGGTGGTCCCCTCTTGATGGCTTTGCTCCTGGTGCCCAGTGGGTGACATGTCCTGTGTCCATTCCCACGGAGTGACAGCTCTGCTTTTTGCTTCTCAGGCTCCACCTCCAGGTGATCCCTTCCACTTCTCTGTTTTTGCTAAGAAGCTGAAGTCAGTTTCCCAGACCCCTGATTGATTCATCTCAGAGTCACAAAGGCCAGTAGCTCTTCCCTTACTGTCCTGTGAAACCTCTCCATGACATTTGCTCCCCATGACTGCCCTGCATGTCTCACTCTTTTGGGTTTCTCAGCCACCTTTGCAGGGGTCCTTTCCCCTTTCCATCCTGAGGTGGTGGTGGGGGGGTCCACAGGACCCTCCTCTGGAAATGCTCACTCCTGCCAGGAGTTTCTCCCTTGGCCCGTGGGCCTGTGACAGTCCTGACAGCCCTCCAGCACCCCCTGGCCTTTTCCAAGTCTCTTTAGACCATGCCCACTTAGATTTGGCTCCTGGTTCAGACCCAAACTGAACTTGACCTCTCCCCATCCCTTCACCCACCCTTCCTCTTGTAGGTCCCTTCTTAGTCAACAGCCTCGACCTTCTCTCCTGAGACAAAATCCCGAAGGTCCTTCTCAAATGTTTCTCTTCCTTTTTCTCTGAGTCAGCCCCAAGTCCCATAAAATCTACCTTGTCTACACCTCTTAAATTGAAAAGTTTCCCTGTTTCCCCTCACACAGCCCTTTTTCAGATCAGCGCCTTCCTGTAGCCAAACTCAGCAGCTGCCTCCCCACCGGCCTCTCAGACCATCTTGCTCATCACTGTACCCTCCTCCTCGTGGTTCCTGGAAGCCGCCTGGGGACCACGCTCCTGCCCTGTAGGTTCCAGGACCCCACCTTCAGGCAGCTACCCATCCGAGGGGGAGTCCACACCCCCAGGCTCTGGACACAGAGACTCTAGCCAAGAGAGAGCAGACAGTCCACACACCCTTGACATCAGTCTCTGGCCCATTTGGGCTGAGCAAAAGAGACAGCCCAGCTCTGTGTTCACACTCACCCTGGAACACTCAGGGAAAACAGGCCTCGGCAGAAGGAATGGAAGAGTTTCCTTGCCTTGAATGAAGCACCAGTGAGGGATAAGTTAAGCTAATTATCAAGTCATGCCAGAAGCCAAATTACAGACATTGTCACGTTATAAACACCATTTCTCAAGAGAGCGGCTTGGAGACATCTGGGCAGCTGGAGCCTGGGCTCCTCATCTTCCCCTCCAACCTGCTCCATCCCCTCCTGCATTTCAGCTTAGAGCTGGGGCTCCCAGTTCCTCTCTTCCCTATAGCCAATTGGTTACCAGTGCTGCTGATTCTCTTTCAATACCTGTCCATGCTCATGGTTACTGCCTTCCTATTTGTCTTTACTAGCTCTTACTGTGACCTTGGGTGAGTGACTAAATGAGTCCTCCATTTTTTTTTTTCATCTGTAAAATAGACTTTTTCTTTTAAACACAGGGCAGGTTTCACTTATGGGCTTCCCTGGTGGCTCAGATGGTAAAGAATCTGACTACAGTGCTGGAGATACAGGTTCCATCCTGCCTTGGGAAGGTCCCCCTGGAAGAGGGCATGGCAATCCACTCCAGTGTTCTTGCCTGGAGAATCCCATGCACAGAGGAGCCTGGCGGGCTATAGTCCATAGGGTCACAAAGAGTCAGACATGACTAAATGACTCAGCACACACAAAAGGTTTCACTTAGATCAAGTATATACCTGGCATAGGGTCAGTCCAAGCTGAGCATTCAGGAAATACTGGTTCCCTGTTCCCTTCATGCCTCCCCATCCCTCCTGCTGATCATGTGATTTCCTTTGCTTGAAAGTGGTCCGCAATGCCCCATCCTACAGGATAAGGTCCAAATTTCTTATCAAGGCCTTAAGCCCTTTGAATTCTGGTTCCTGTTCTCACCTCTGTTCAGCCACACGGATCTGCTTCATTTATTAAAAGCACAATCATTCTAAAGTGTTGTCCCACAGATTACTTGCTGGCTTTAAAGGAAGAAAATGCAACTTCTCCCAGAGAGATGGGCTGTCTCCAGTAAGTCCTACCCATCAGCAGCATTCTATCACTAAGAGCAGAGCTCAGGCACCGAGGACACCACAACGTGGTGCTCATGTCCCAGGAAGTGTTTTTGCCCATGTAGTCAACTTGAATCTAATGGAGCCTGTAAGTCTAATTTCCAGTTTACAGGACATACAGGGTAAACACCACCTCAAGGAAGCAATCAGAGAAATCTAGACGGTGGGACATGATGTCTGTGATTTACCTGAAATGCTTCAGCAATTCAACAACTCAATGGCATAAGGGGAAAAAGTTTATTCTAGAATTAAATGAGATGGAAGAGACATAACCAAATGCATGTTGCATGTTGCATTTGGTTATGCATGTTGCATTTGGTTATGTAGACCTTTTTCAGATCCTAGTTGGAACAAACCAAAAAGCATTTTGGGGGGACAATTAGGGAAAACTGAGTATGGGCTGGGTATTAGATGATGCACGGAATTCTTATGAATTTTCTAAGGGGTGAATATCATATTGTGCTGAGAAAACTTCCTAAAGTATTTAGGGGTAAACTGTCATGGAAACTTGAAATCATTTTAAAATATTTTGGCAAATACAATAAATATGTTAATAATTACAGCAGCCAGCCACTATGGAGAACAGCAAAAATAGAGTTATATGGTTCTGCAGTCCCACTCCTAGGCATCTATCTGGAGAAAACTCCAGTTTGCAAAGATACATGCACCTCTGTGTACATAGCAGCACAGTTTACAATAGCCAGGGCATGGAAGCAACCTAAGTGTCCATCGGCAGATGAGTGGACAAAGAAGATGTAGTATAAAATATTACTCAGCCATCCGAAAAAGAACAAAATGATGCTCCTTGCAGCAATATGGATGGATCTAGAGATTATCATGCTAGGGTTAAGGTTAGTGAGGTAAGTTAGAGAAAGATAGATATGGTGGCTCAGATGGTAAGGAATCCACCTGCAGTGTGGAAGATCTGGGTTCAGTCCCTGGGTTGGGAAGATCCGCTGGAGGAGGGCATGACAACCCACTCTACTATTCTTGCAAAGAGTCAGACATGACCGAGCGACTAAGCACATCGCTTATATATGGAATCTAAAAAAATGATACAAATGAACTTATTTACAAAGCAGAAATAGACTCACAGACAAAAAACAAACTTATAGTTACAAAAGGGGACAGCAAGAGGAAGAGGGAGAGATAAATTAGGAGTTTGGGATTAACATATACACACTGTTCTGTGCTGTGCTTAGTTGCTCGGTCATGTCCGACTCTTTGTGACTCTGTCCATGGGGATTCTCCAGGCCAGAGTACTGGAGTGGGTTGCCATGCCCTCCTCCAGGGGATCTTCCCAACCCAGAGATTCAACCCAGGTCTCCTGCATTGTGGATGGATTCTTTACTGCCTGAACCACCAGGGAAGCCCAAGAACACTGAAGTGGGTAGCCTATCCCTTCCCCAGGGGATCTTCCCAACCCAGGAATTGAACTAGGGTCTCCTGCATTGCAGATGGATTCTTTACCAACTGAGCTACCAGGGAAGCCCAGATAAACACTGCTATATATAAAATAGGTAAATCACGAAGATCTACTGTATAGCATGGGGAACTATACTCAATATCTTGTAATAGCCTATAATAGAAAAGAATAATAACCAGAAAATAATCTGGAAGAGGAATATATGTTATATATATTACATATATATTATAGATATATGTAACTGAATCACTTTGCTGTACACTTGAAACTAACACAACATTGTAAATTAACCATACTTCAACTAAAAAAGTTAATTACTAACATAAATAGTCATCTAGGTAATGGGTATATAGGAGTTTGTTTTACTATTCTCTACTTCTCTTTAGGTTGAACTATGCATAATAAAGATTTTTTAAAAATATATTTGAGTGCCAGTTACGTGGTAGTCACTGAGCTAAGGCAAAATCTAGTATGGCTCTTGAAACAGAGTGTGATACATTTCAAAGGAGAGGGGAATAGTAATAATAAATGAATAGATGACAAGCTTTGAAGGAAAGGTATGCAGGTCTTGAGTGGGAAATGGTGATGAAAACTGACCTGGTCAAGGTCTGGAGTGGTGGGGAGCAGCTTCCTCCCAGGAGGGAGTGAATGAATCAGTGGAGCTCGGAATAGAAGCAGGTGCAGGCCAGGCACAGGAGAAAGGAGGAGGGTAAAGTGTACAGTCAGAGGGAATCCTATGTGCTAAGAGAGCTGAGGGAGCCAGTTACTTGTGTGCTAAAGGGGGAGGGGTCTGAGTGGTTGGAAGGAGAGTGGACAGCACAGGGAAGCTAGAAGGTAAGAGAACTGGTCCCCTTGCCCCCTGCCCCCCAGGAGGACCTGTGGGAGGGTTGTCAGTTACTGCTGTACCCTATCTGTGAGCCAAGTTAATGGTTTCATTCTTCATCCCAAAAGCAATGGGAAGCCATCAGCGGGTTTTGAGCAGGGGGTTAACACAATCTAGTTGGGTATATAGAGGATATGGCAGGATGTGGGGGTGCTGCCAGGATATGCCAGAATGGAGGCGGGGATAAGCAGACCTGGGGTGTAGTGATCACCTGACGCCAGGTGCCAGGGTGCCACCTGGGTTTCTGACTGTGGGAGGGGGTGGAGGGAGGAGCTGTACACTGAAACAGGTTTGAGACAGGTTGGGTCTATGGGGCTTTTGAAATGCCTGAGGTGGAGGCCAAGAGGGCATGGCGTAAGGCTGGATGGTACCTGCGCAGCGGACACAGAGAAGAGGGACGTTCTGGACAAGCCTTCAGGAACCCTGCTGTTTGCTTGGGCCCAGGAGGGGAGAGGGAGCCTGGGGTGAAGACCGAGCAAGAAGGAGCAGCTGGTGAGGCAGGAGGACACCAGGCAAGAGCAGTGCCCAGAAGGTGAGGGACTAGAGAATTCCTGGAAAGAGGAAGTGGCCAGTCACGTGGGAGGTCAAGGCGGGGCGGCTGAGGAGAGAGAGCCTGCCAGTTTTGAGGAGATGGAGGCCACTGGAACCTCAGCAGGAGCTATTTTGGTGGCCGGTGGGAGTGGAAGCAGATGGAAGCGGGTTGAGAAGGAAGTGGGAAGTGCAAAAAGGAAGACTGTGTAAGACAGCTCCTGGGCGAAGTTTGACTGTGAGGAGGTGGAGAGATGGATGGGGTAGGGACTGTGGGGTCAAGGGGGAGATTTAGCTCCCTAGTGGGAGAGACACGCTGTTGGAGTTGGTAAGAAAAATAATAAGGGGTGCCTCTCAGAGGGCATTTGGCACTGGACCAATGCCAGTCCCCCTTCAGTTTAGCAGGAGGGAAGATGTTGATGGCTGGTAGTTGGCAGCACATGGGCAGGCACTTGCTTGCCTCTGGTCCTTGCCCTCAGCACTTCCTCAGCTGGAATTCTCCCATGCCTCCTTTGAGTACTTTTGTTCATCTTTTAAGAGCCTAAGTGGTAGATTACTATCTTCTGTGAAAAGACTTCCCTCTTCTACCATCACCTTGCCTCTGTCAGTCCAAGGACCATGGTTGTCCTTCGATCACTGCTTCCCAGATTAGCCTAGAATGTCCATCTCTCCCACCAGATCCTGTCTTTATTGCCTAGTTCCTAGTTTAGTTCCTAGGGTCTGGTAAGGGGCTTGCTACAAAGGAGGTCCTCAAGGAATGTGGAGGTGAATAGATAAATGAACTGACTACATGCAGACATGCAGAGGAAGTCTAACAGGAGGAGGGCAAGCCCAGAGTAATGAGGTGGAGGGGGAAGGATGTGGAGCAGGGATGGAAAAGGGAAGAAACAGGAGAGACGACAAGGCTAAGCTACTGCCAAGAGCCCTTGCGTTTATCAACGGCTTTTATGGACCATGCACTAAATAGATGGGTTTCTCTTTTAATCCTCACAATATCCCCAGAAGGAATGTTGTCTGCTGCCCTGTTACCTGACTCCTCCTAGTTAACCAGAATATATCCTCGAGGTGGAGTGGAGTTTGCCTGTCTTGCTCACCACTGTGCCTCCAACAAAGGCACGTAGATAAGGTATCAGATGAAACACAGGATATTCAGTTAAATTTGAATTACAGAGAATAGCGCTTACTTCAGTAGCACATATACAAAAATTGAATTACAGAGAAATAATTTTGTTAGAATGTGTTTTGTATTTTTGTGTGTGTGCTAAATTTGGCAATCCTGTACATAGTAGATGCTAGTAGATGCTTAATAAATATTGCTGGATTAAATGACACCATGGGGATGCAATCAGTAAATTCCAGATGGTGGGAAATCTAGATGACAGTAGGGTATCTTCATTGAATGGGTAAGTTTCAGGGAGAATATTAAAAGAGAGAAAGGAGGAATTTATAGATTAAAAGAGAATTAAGAGACATATCAACCACGTGAAACCCTTCCTTGGATCTTAGTTCAAATAAACTAAGTAAATTGTAGAGAAAAATATGTTAAGATATTAATAATTAGAAATTTAAACACTGGCTATTTGATGAAGTTAAAGGATGACTTAATTCTTTTTAGGTTTGATAATAGCATTGGGGTTTTTATTTTCAAGAGTCCTCTTCTTATAACAATATGTACTGAAATATTTTGGAATGAAATCATATGGTATCTGGAATTTGCATCAAGATAACATAGAATTATATTCTCTGTCTTACTTGTGGTGCTTATGGGTATATTCATTTGTGAAAACTATTCATTCAAACTATACACCTAAAATGTGCATTTTATTATATGTAAATTGTACCTCAGTGAAGTTGGCTTTTAAAAAATGGGAGAAGAGAAGGAAACGGATGAGGATAAGGATGAAACAAGACTGGCTATCAGTTGATTAGTTTTGAAGTTGAGTGTTGGGTACATGGAGGCTCACTATATTCCTCTGTAACTTTTGTATGAGTTTGAAAGTTTCCACAATAAGTCATTTTGTAAATTGCATAAAGGAAGATGCTATTTTGGGCTTCCCTGGTGGCTCAGTGGTAAAGAATTTGCCTGCAATGACGGAGCCTCAGGAGATAGGGGTTCAATCCCTCGGTCAGGAAGATCTCCTGGAGAAGGGAATGGCAAACCACTCCAGTATTCTTGCCTGGAGAATCCCATAGACAGAGGAGCCTGGTGGGCTACAGTCCATAGGGTTGCAAAAGTTGGACACAACTGAAGCAACTTAGCACATATGCATTTCTATTTTACATACGAAAGAACTAAAGCAGAAGCTGAGACTTCCCTGGTGGTCCAGTGGCTAAGCCTCCACACTTTTAGTGCAGGGGGCTCAGGTTTGATCCCTGGTCAGGGAACTAGTTCCCACATGCCACAACTAAGACCTGGTGCAGCCAAATAAATAAATAAAATACAAACAGAGCCTAAGTAACTTGCCCCCAGTCACACCACTGGTAAAATGAGGAGTCTGGAATATGAAGAGACACATTTGACTTTGGAACTTGAGCCATTAACTTCAGTGTTTCCAGAGCGAAGTGTAGATGTTGTCTAAGGGATGCCAACCCTCTTGGTTGGCACAGTCTGACTTAGGGAATTCTAGAAGCAAGATGGGCAAAAATGGTGGTGGCCGTTCAGTAATGGAATGAGAAATGGCTTCCCTCTTACATTCATCACCTTGAGGCAGACGGACTGTTATCAGCATCCACTTGGGACCCAGCTGACTCTGACATTAGTCGGCAGCCTGAACTTGGGCAAGTCACTTAAAATCTCTGTCCCTTATTAATAGACATTTTGACAATTTCTTTAAAAGTTAAACATAAATTTACCCTAGGACCTTGCAATCCTACTCTTTATTATCTACAAGAGACGTGAAAACATGTCTGCACAAAGACATGTACACCAGGGACTTCCATACTCCCAGTGCAGGGGGCCTGGGTTCGAGCGCTGGTCAAGGAGCTCAGTCACACGTGCCACAAGAGAGAGTCGGCGTACCGCAACTAAGATCTGGCGCAGACAAATAAATAATAAATATTTGAAAAAAAAAAGACTTGTATGCCAAAATTCATAAAATTATATATAATAATAAAAAAGTAGAAACAAGCCAAATGTGTTTGGATCAACAAAATGGGGTATATCCATACTTCAGCAATAAAAAGGATACTTCAGCAATAAACAGGAACAGACTACTAATATATGCTACAACATATATTAACCTCACAACAGTATCTTTTTGTAAAAGAAGTCAGATGCAAAAGACCACTTAGGGCCTTTGCATTTCTATGAAATGTCCAGAAAATGCAGATCGACAGAGACAGAAAGTAGTTCCCTGGGGTGGGAACAGGGAGGTACTGCAAGAGCGGATGAGGGATCTCTTAGGAAATGTAAACTTTTTTATAAGGGAAAATAAAAAAATATAAAATCATAGTGAGACATTAACATTTTTCTGAGAAAATTTTATCAAGTGCAGAAAAAAAGGAGCATCTTGAATGATGTCATTAATAATTTAAATGTAATAGATTTATATTTATATTAATTTTATTAATAATATTTAAACTCTTGCATCTCATACATTGTTATTAGATTTCCATAGGACATTTAGAAAAGCTGGAAAAAGATAAACATTACTAAATTTCAAAAAAAGTAGAATTCTTTCTTTTTTGTGATTCAGTTATACATATTCACATATATTATTTTTGAAATTAGAGAATGTAAAGTTGAATTGTTGTGATGGTTGTATAACTGTAAATTTACTGAAAATCATTGACTTAGACACTTAAAGTGGGTTCTGGATAGTATGTAAATTTTTTTAAAATTAAAAGCATCTACCTCATGTGTACTATCTCACACCAGTCAGAATGGCCATCATTAAAAAGTCTACAAATAGCAAATGCTGGAAAGGGCGTGGAGCAAAGGGAACCGTCCTACACTGCTGGTGAAAATGTAAACTGGTGCAGGCACTATGGAAAAAAGTAGGGAGATTCCTTAAAAACTAAAAATAGCATTGCCATATGGTTCAGCAATCCCATTCCTGGGCATATATCCAGAGAAAACTATAATTTGGAAAGATACATGCTCTCCAGTATTCATAGCAGCACTATTTACAATAGCCAGAACATGGAAGCAACTTAAATGTCCATCAGCAGATGAATGGATAAAGAAAGATGTGGTATAGATACACAATGGAATACTACTCAGCCATAAAAAGGAATGAAATGATGCCATTTGCAGCACCATGGATGTACCTAGAAATCACCATACACATTGAAGCAAGTCAGAAAGAGAAAGACAAATACCATATGATATCACGGACATGCGGAATCCAAAATATGTCACAAATGAACTCATTTACAAAACAGAAACAGATTTTAGACAGAGAAAACAAACATGGTTACCAAAGGGGAAAGGAGGTGGGGAGGGATAAATTAGGGGTATGGGATTAGCAGATACAAACTACTATATATAAAGTAGAGAAACAACAAGGTCCTACAGTATAGCACAGGGAACTATATTCAATATCCTGTAACAAACCATAATGAAAAAGAGTATGTACATGTGTGTATAACTGAATCACTTTGCTGTACACTAGAAACTAACACCGGAGAAGGCAATGGCACCCCACTCCAGTACTCTTGCTTGGAAAATCCCATGGACGAAGGAGCCTGGTGGGCCGCAGTCCATGGGGTCGCTAAGAATCACTTTCACTTTTCACTTTCATGCATTGGAGAAGGAAATGGCAACCCACTCCAGTGTTCTTGCCTGGAGAATCCCAGGGATGAGGGAGCCTGGTGGGCTGCCGTCTATGGGGTCGCACAGAGTTGGACACGACTGAATGATTTAGCAGCAGTAGCAGCAGCAGAAACTAACACAACATTGTACATCAACTATTACTCAATGAAAAAAAGTTGTTGTTTAGTTGATAAGTCATGTCTGACTCTTTCCAACTGCATAAACTGCAGCACGCCAGGCTTCCCTGTCCTTCACTATCTCCCAGAGTTTGCTCAAACTCATGTCCAGTGAGTCAGTGATACCATGCAACCATCTCATCCTCTGTCGCATCCATCTCCTCCTGCCCTCAATCTTTCCCAGCATCAGGGTCTTTTCCAATGAGTCAACTCTTCACATCAGGTGGCCAAAGTATTGGAACTTCAGTACCTCATAGAATTATTATGGGGATTAACAAAGTTCTTAGGACAGAGATTGGAATGACATCAGTACTATAGAAATTACTATTCCCCACTGTACCTTCCTCTGGGGAAAGTGGGCAGGTCCCCCGCTCCCAAATCCTTGAACACAGGCCTTTGGATGAAACTCAGATGAGCCACAGAAAGGGAAGCCTGGCATCCAGGTCTTGAGGGGCCCTTCCTATCCCTTATTCTTAAGGTGTCAAATGGGGTCCTGTATCCAGCCTCTGGGAAGGAGGACAGGTTTCTGAAGAAACTGGTCTCCTCATCCAAGCTGAGGACGGGGTTGAGTGTCCTCTACCGTAGGCAACAGGAATTGCAACAGCTGGGTCAGCCCACACATTTTCACTCCCGATAAGGTTTGTGAGGAAGTTACTGTTGTGTCTTTTCACTGATAGGGACATGTTGAGACTCAGAGTGCCCAGGTAACCTGCCCAGGGTCACACAGCTGGCACCCCTGGTTCAAGCCTTCCCAGAGGTGGGAAACTCAAGCCCACTGGTGGGACCCAAGCCCACTCCCCTGGCATCTTAGCTAAAGAGTATGGAGTAGGGTCAGATTGACACACATGCCCCCTCCTCCATAAGCAACAGAAATCTGGTATTGCAGTCTCCAAGGTAAAAGTTTTCAGCACTGTCCACCAAAAGAGACAACTGTGAAGATCATCATCCTTCCAGAACTTTCCTCCAAACCTGTCAGGATGATCCCAGGATCCTCCCTCATGGCAACTTCCCTGCAGACTTATTCTGTAGAAGATGCTAAGGGGTGAGTGCTTCAAGCAAACAAACATCACGGGCCCCTTTTTCCTCAAATGCTTGCCTTATCTTGGGGTCTTCACCTCCAGCTTCTGCAAAAAGGTTGTAAGGGAGGCAGAGCTTCCTGATCCCTTTCTGCCCAAATGTTAGGGGATGACATGTCAGGGAAACAGTACTTCTGTTGTCATCACCAGAAGGACCAGGATGCAAGCTGCATTATTTGTTTTCTTACAGAAACCCTCTCTTACCCCTGCCCAGGAGTAAGATATTTCTCTCTCTGACCACCCATCACCCCCACACAAACATACCCTTATTCCATGTCATCGTATCAGTCTCTATATTTCTGGGGATGGGAAGCAGTCCAATGACCCTATTTTTATCAAGAGAAGAATATTCCAGGGATTCATTCATTCACTTACAAATATTTATTGAGCACCTATTAAGTCTGGGCACTGTTCAAAGCACTGAGGTTGCAGAAGTGATCAAGACAAAACTTCTCATCAGCTCATTTCCAGACTAATGGGAGAGACAGATGATAAAGAGAAATACATTCACAGATTTTCATATATTAGTGAGCTCTACAGAAACGAAACAAGGGTAAGAGGATGGAATGCGCTGTAGGTACATGGTCCTCCCTTATCTGGGTTTTTAATGGAATTCACTTTCTTTGTTTTACTCTCCCTAGGGGAGATAAGAGTGAGGGTCTATGCATCTCCTCCTCTGGTCTCCTCAACCCATTTTGGCAGTTCAAGCCTCACAGGGCATAATCTTGGGATTTGAAGGGGTACGGCAGAGCCAGCCCCTCACTCAGAATTTGCTCAAGGGGCCGGTTATAAGTTAAGTGAGAAATGGAAACAGGTACTGAGAAAGTCTATTTATCATCTTTCGTGGGTGTAATGATACTTCTCTCCAAATTTAATTCTTCCTTTTTTCATCTTGCACACACACTCACTGAATTCCTAACTATTCATACAACTTTTTTGAGCCCTCTCTGTACCAGGCATTGTTCTAGGCGACCGAAACAGACAGGGAACATTCTCTGCCCGCAGGAGTCCTTGCTGTACAAAGCTGCTAAACAACCTCTTTTCATCTTTTCTTTCAACTTCGCTTTGAGATTCACCTCTGTTTGACTCACGCAGCCCCAAAGGGGTAGATGTGAACGTTCCCATTTCACGGATGCGAAAACCATGACTGCTAAGGAAAAAAAATGAAGTGCTTTGCGGCTACTAAACACTGGGACGCCACTGCGCCACGTGCAGCGGCGCATTTAGCCCATCGGTATCCCACCCGCGCACTCACCCTCCTCTGCTCCCTCCCAGCCGCCGCAGCGCCGGGTCCACGTGTGTGTGTCTGTGTGCGGAATGGGGATGGGGGCGGTGCCGCGGGAGGGGTGGGGTCCCGGCCAACGTCACAAGCAGTGCCGCCCAATCAGCGGCGGGCTCGCGGCCCCGGCGCTGGTATTGGGGCAGCGAGGGGGCAGTTCTCTATAACGCGGTCTCCGGGAGCCAGCGGGGAAGAAAGAAGCCGAGCGGGCGGAAGGCGCCCTCCCCGCCGCCTGGGCCCCGGCACCGGGTGCCGGGCCCGGGGTCCTTCCCGCCTCCTGCGGCCGCCGGCCGCTTTGTTTCCCCAGCCTCTGCGCTCCGGGCAACTCAAGAGGGGCTCCCGCCGAGGCTGCACAGGGCTCGCGGCGGCAGGAAGGGCGGCCGACCGCGCCGGGACTCACAGGGACCCAGGAGTCCGGCCGCCGAGAGGGCCGCGTGACGAGATCGAAGAGGGACCCGGAGCTCTGTGGCCCACGGGTGCGGGCCGGGGGCGCTCGCGAGCAGAGACCTCCCCGTCGAGGGGGGGCGATGTTCCCCTCGCCCGTGGGCTCTTCGGGCAGTCAGGGCATCCCGCCGCTGGGACCAGGGCCCCCTCAGTGGACAACCCCCCGGAAAGTTCCATGGAGACTCTGTGCCCCGCTCCCCGCCTCGCAGTGCCGGGGTCCCCGCGAGGGTCACCCTGCTCCCCCACACCCCGGAAGCCGCGTCGGGGGACCCAGGAGTTCTCTCCTCTGTGCCTGCGTGCCCTTGCCTTCTGCGCCCTTGCCAAACCCCGGGCGTCCTCTCTGGGCCTGGGGCCTGGGGAGCTGGCGCCGCGGGCTCCGGTGCTGCTGGGCCCTTGCGCCCCGCTGTGCGCCGGCGGCAGGGCCCCGGATGGCCTGAAGCACCTCGCGGGACAGGCCGGGCGGTCCAGCGATCCCAACTCCCCGGCCCGCCAGGATGCCGACGCCGCAGTGTGCCGGGGCCGCGGCGAGGAGGAAGAGGGCGGAGGCAGTTTCCCGCACTTCAGCACTCGCTCCGGCGTACCTACCGGCCACTGCCCGGCGCCCCGGCGCCCTCGGGAATCTCCGACCAGCTCCGTCTCGGCTCCGCCTAGGCCAGCCCTGGCTCTCGACTCTCAGCCTGGCCCCGCCGCTAGCCCGCATCAGGAGCCAGGTTCTCGGCCTCCGCCGCCACCTGCGGGCCTCTCCTCTGAGCCCATGGGGCCTGGGGCCGCGCCGGAACCGCCCCCGCCAGACCAGACAGCCGCAGTCGATGGAAACCCTCCGAAGGTCGCCCCCGAGGCACCGGCCTCCAGCCCCTCGACGGCCAGCGAAGCTCCGGCCGCGCCCGGCGATCTCCGCCAGGAACATTTCAATCGTCTGATCCGCCGCTCGAAACTGTGGTGTTACGCGAAGGGTTTCGCCCTCGACACTCCGAGTTTGCGCCGGGGGCCCGAGCGGCCCCCAGCTAAAGGGCCCGCCCGAGGAACAGCCAAGAAACGCCGGCGGCCGGCGCCCCCCCAACGCAGCGCGCAGCCCCGCCGACCTACCCCGACGCTCCCCACCACGAGCACCTTCAATCTCCTCGACTGCTTCCCCTGCCCCCCGGCCCTGGTGGTGGGGGAGGACGGAGACTTAGGGCCGGCATCCTCGCTTCGCCTTCACGGAGACGCTAAGCCCCCGCCTGCCCACCCCCTGTGGAGGTGGCAGATAGGGGGTCCCGCTGTCCCTGAGCCCCCCGGCCTCAAATTCTGGGGAATCAACTTGGAGCAGCCCTGAGCGTGAGACCTTTTCTGCCAAGGGGGGAAAAGTGGGGGCCACAGCCAGACTGCGGGCTCGAGAATAGAGCCTCATTTCTCACCTTTGCCTGTCCTCTTTAGGTTTTATGGGCTGTGGTCAGAAGGACCTCAAATGACAGTGATCTTCAAGCACCTAACTGGTTGCAGTGACACCCCCTCCCCCTCATCCTTTGGAGAAGAACCAAGGCCTGGAGTCGGGAGAAGGCTTAACCGAAAAAGGCTTAAAGACGTAGATTCCAATCCCTCCCCTCTTCCATCTCGGATCTCTGGGGGCAGGGCCTTCACCCCAGGGGGAGTCGAGGAGGCTACAACTCAAAAGAGGAGGAAAAAAAAAAAAGAGGGAGAGAGACCTTGGTGATGGACAAACCGGTTGTTTCTGTGGGCGAGCCTGGGGATGGGTGGGGGCTGTAGTGGGGGTGGGGAGGTGATTGGCAGCTCCCTGGGGGCATCCTCTACCCCCACCATCCAGGCCTTTAACCCTTCACTCCCCTCAGGCCTTCCCTAGCCTCCGAGCACCACTGTAGCCTTCATGGGGACGGAGCAGCTTAGGCAAGGGTAAGATCACCCTCTCCCGGTTCTTTTCCTAGGGTGCCCCCAGTCAAGTGACCCCTGGTTACCGAGGTCTTCATTCTCAGCCACCAGTCCTTCCCCTTTGTCCAGTTTTGGAGTTTCCTTCAGTATTCCATTTGCTTTCAGGTTATAAGATCTGATGGGTAAAAGAGGACACCCCCACACCCCCCACCCCACCCACCCCAACCCCTGCCATGAGTCTGCCATCTGGTTTAATCCTGGTATTAGGAGGAGCAAGGCTGAGGAACCTCCTGCCCTTCAGAAGTACAAACTGCCTGGGGAAGGAGACAGAGACCATCCCAGGGAAAGTAATGGAAGGTGGAAGAAATCAATAAAATCAGACCAAACAAGTTGCCCTTCCTTCCAGGTCCTCTCCACCGTTTAAGGATGGAGGGCGTGGAGGTAGAGGGCACGCCTAGGGCCATTCTTTGGACACCCAAACTCAGCCTCCTTCAAGGCTAGAAACAAGACAAGCTGCTCTTTGTGGAGGGGGTAGATGAAAGGGCTCTTGGCCTAACCACAAGGTCCAGTGGGGTGTTTGAAGGGGCTCAGTTTGAGTCTGGATGGGAACTGGGCTGAGGAACCTTTAGCATTCTCCCCCCACCCAACTTCAGGCATTTCGGGAGTTGTCAGGGACCTGATGGATCCGAAAGAGGCAGGGCCAGGGATTAGTTTTGAGGTCAGAAGTTCTGTTTTCCTGGGGGAGGGGAGGGAGTCAGAAGGGAGTGGACTTACTTTCTCCACCCAGGTGAGGTCTGGGGAGTTTAGCAGCTCTTAGGGAAATTCCAAGTTTAGGTTTGAGGGGAACCTGGGGGTTGCCGATCTGCCCAATAGTGAGGGACCCAGTGACCCTTCTGCCCACACTAGTGAATATTGTTTTTTTCCCCTTTTCCCCCAAGAAGGGAGGAGGGAGGAACAATTCCCATATATGATACTGGGGAAGGACTTGTCTCCTTTTCTGTGAAAATGCTTTGTAAAAAGTTGTTAATGTTTGCATAGAGCAGATTCTTGAAAAAAAAAAAAAAAGAAAAAAAAACTGTTTTGGACCACAAAAGTTTTGTTTGTTTTAAAAGCCGTCTCTTTTAATTTTTCTTTTGCTGGGGGTGGGAGTGGGGGTGGGGTGGGTGGGTGTGGGTTGGGCAGTGCTCTCTTTCTCCTCAACATCTGGCCTTTATGAACCCTGCTGACCTCCCCTCCCCCTCCAGCTGTGTTGTGGGGAGGAGGGAGGAGGGTGGGGGAGTGCCTTCCATGCCTGTGCTTCAGGGGTATCCATCTTATCTTGCCCCCCAAGAATGGGGAAGGCCGAGGAAGAAGGCAGATGTGAGGGGTGGGGAGAGAGTCGCTGTGAAGCAGGGTGGGGTGCGCGCGCAAGGTTTGCAAGGAGAAATTGAGAAAGGCAGACTCCAGTTTTTAAAGAGCTCCTCGCTTCGGGTCAGTTTTGGCCCTTTCAACTAGCCTGGGTGGGATGCGTGAGCTCTGGGCGAAGGAGAGCAGTGGTGGGTCATGAAACACTCTTTGGGGACTCTTCCTTCTTCTCTGAGGAGTGGGCAAGGATGCTGTTCCTTTGGTTTTCCTCCTCCTCCAAGTCAAAATATTAATCTTCATCCTGGAAGGGGGCTGGGCAGTGAGTTAAAAAACACACCTTTGTCCAGACCTGGAACTCCTTGCAGAATGGAGACTCTCAGGAGTACCCCTAGAATCTTTCTAGTCAGTTTAGGGAGTAGGGAACTATTTTACTTTCCTTGGGCTGTGGCAACAAACTGCCAAAACCTTGGGGAGCTTGAAACAGCAGAACTGTATTCTCTCACAGTTTTGGAGGCTACAAGTCCGAAATCAAGGCGACTGTGGGCTGTGCTCTGTTCGGAGGCTCTAGGGGAGAACCCTTGGCCTCCTCCAGCTTTGGGTGGCTCCAGGCTCCAGGCGTTCCTTGGGTTGTGGCTGCCTTCCTCCAATCTCTGCTTCCGCTTCTGTCTTCACACGGCCTTCGCCTCTTCTGACTCTTGTAAGAACACTTGTCGTGGGATTTAGGGCCCACCTGGATAATCCAGATGATCTCTTCTCGACAACCTTAACTTAATTACCTCTGCACAGACCCTTTCTCCAAATAAGGTCACACTCACAGATTCTGGGGGCAGTGGAGTTCCGTCGGGGACTTACCTTTTTCAGCGCCACCATTCAGCCCACTACAGAAACTTAAGTCCCAGGATGGAGAAACTTGCTCAGACTTCCCGGGTAAAGGAAGCCTGTGCTGGGTTGGTGTGTGGCACAGTCCCACTAGAGCTGGGGCCACGAGCCTCCCTGAACTGGAGCAGCCTGAGGAAAGGCAGAACGGGAGCCCTTGCTTTCCTCAGGTTGAACCAAGGATGCCGGGACTCTCCCTTCTCCTAACAGAGGCGGGGTGGGCAGACTGTGCCCAGGAAGGCCCCGAGGAAGCTCTCCCTCCCCCCTGATTTCCTCCACTCTCACTCCGGGTTTCTCTCAATGTCTCCAGCCCCCGCTCCCTCCCCTCTTTCCGCCCCTCCCCTCCCCCAGCTCTACCACTGGCCACCCTTGTTTTTGCCTGGATGTGGAGGTTGAAGGATCTTGACTTCTGCCTGGGTCTCTAAGTTCCCTTCCTGGGTTATCTCAGGTCCTTTAGTCCTAGAGGGTCTCTACCTCTCAACAGCCCTGGGACCCGGTGCCTGCCCCTGGGCCACCTGCAGGAGCCTGAGAGGGGGCTCTTCTTTCAATTTTCTTTCCAAGGCAACTTGCCTGCCTTCCCTTTAATCCAGCTCTGCTCATCATCACCTCCCTCCTCCTGAGAGCCTCCCGCTGCCCCACACTCTCTGCCTCTTGCCTCTTAAATCTTTGCAGCTTGATCCCTGCCCCCGAAACTGCTCTTTGCAGGGTCACCCATGACAACCCCCAATCACACATCCAATGGTTGCCTCTCAGCCGCCCTGGCCCCTGAATCACTCCATGACCTGTGACGCTGCTGGACGTGCACCAGGGTCTCCTGACTTTCTCCAGTGTTCCTTCTGTCTTCCCGGCTGCCTCATCTTCCTCTGTCCCCAGGAAGCTTTAATACGAGGCAGACCTGTGACATCTGCCCTCTGTCCCCATGTCTCCCCATATGATTTTTTTTTGTCTTCTCCCAAGTCTTCCGCTGGCACAGGCATAAGTAAGTGACTCCCAATGACTGTACCTGCCCCTTCCCTCCAGTCCAGCCCTCTCCTGAACTTTGGTGCCATGTCTCCGCATGGACGCTGGCAACTCTCACTCACGAAGCTCATTGTCTCCACTCCCTGCTCACATCAGTCCCCTGGTCAAGTCCACTTTCTGGTTACAGCTCTCCTTATCATCTCAGCACTGTGAATTCTTCCCTGACTTCTCCCATTTGACCCACTTTTATAAATTTCCAAGCCTCCTCCTGCTTCTAGCCGTGCACAGAGCCTATCAAAAGGAGCTTTTAGTTGCACAGGGAAAGCAGGACACGTAGTCCCCTCCTTAGGATGTGTTTCTCTTATTCTCTCCCTCATGGTGCGGCTCCCACGAGTCTGGTCTGGACTCTTGCCCACCTAACTAGTTTCTGAATCTCTGGTTCTTCTCTGATACCCTTGGATCATGTTACTTTCTTACTCAGTGGCTCCTCTGATTTTATTAAATGCAGCCTCCTTGCCCTGTCTGTTCTGTCTGATTTGGCTCTAACTCTCCTGTCCAGCCTATTCCTGTTACTTTACTTTATACACCGTGTAGTCCATCACCAACTCTTTCTCTATTTTCATTTCCCATGTTCGATGCCATCTCCTCCATGCAGTCTTCCTTGATTCCTCTAGCTGGCTGTGATCTGTGCCACTGCTAGACCTTCTTCATTCTTTTGTGTCTGGGGAGAGGTAGTAAAGTGTGGTGGAAGAACATGGGCTTTAGAGCCAAACACTCCCGCTTTTCCTCTCTGCGGAGAGCCGGAAGCTAGTCGGGCTACTCTAAGGGAATCACCTTTCATTTCATTGCTTTGACCTTCACTGAGAGTCATTGACATGAAATGGCGGCCACTTGGAAACCACTCCTGTGAGTAAAAACTTCCCAACAAGACACTGTTCTGTATGCCAAATCCCCCTACGAATTTTAAGATAGAAAATTAGGGTATTGATAAGGTTCTAATTGTGATTTTTCTTGCACCCTCTACAGTTATCCTGGGTATCTTGCTTCATTTTATTTAGGTCCTGTACACAGCTGGCACCTAACGCATTCTTGTCCAACGCAAAGTGCATGTTACAAAAGGGTTATCAAAGGGACTGCACCCAGCTTGGCCAGTGGAAGTTGGGAAGCCTGCAGTTCCAGAAATGTCCACTAGATGCTGCTGTCTGCTAGCGTGAGAAGGAGGACGGACGCAGGTGAAGGCTGGGTAGGGAAGGGCTCATTCTTCCAAGCAATTGAACACCTTCCCGTGCTGGGGCTTGGGGAGAGAGATGAGGAAGACTTGGCCTCTGCACACAGTAACTTAGCCAGGGGATTTGCAGGCATTATTTTGCTTTTATAACAATAGAAAGATATTATCTCTGATTAATAGATAAGGAAATGGAGGCTCAGGAAGATTAATCGACTTGCCTGAGGCGGCACAGCGAGCGCAGAAGCAGAGTCTCACTCTGAACTGTCTGCTTGGGTTTTTCTGAATAGAGGTTATCATAGCAAGCATGTACATGGCTTGAGCCAGGTACTGTTCTAAGGGTTTTATACTTAGTCACTCATCTAATCCTCAGAACACAATGAGGTAGGTACTATTACAGTCCCCATTTTGCAGATGAAGAAACTGAGGTGCAGAGAGATTAAGCCCACACAGCTACAGAATTGTGCCCCTAGAGTTTGTGCTCTTTTTAAAATGTATTTATTTATTTGGCTGTGCCAGGTCTTGGTTGCAGCACATGGGATCTTCAGTCTTCCTTGAGGCATGCAGGATCTTGAGAATGTGAAATCTCTTTAGCTGTGGCATGTGAACGCTTTAGTTGCAGCATGTGGGATCTAGTTCCCTGACCAGGGATTGAACCTGGGCCCCCTGCATTAGGAGCAGGGTGTCTTAGCCACTGGACCACCAGGGAAGTCCCTAGAGTTGGTGCTCTTAATGACCACCCTGTTGCCATGTTTCAACATCCCAGTAGCAACCAGTTACAGACTCAGGGTAGTCCCCCAACATTTGGAGACCGTTGAGCTCTGTGCCAGAAACAAAGACACAGAGCCTACGCCATGGAGCTTTTAGTTGCATGGGAAAAGCAAGACACATAGTCCCCTCTTTAGGATGTGGGCTCTCCACAGACGTGCTGGGCAACTCTACCTGAGTGGATTACACTCTCTGGGCTTCAGTGAGAATCAGAAGAAACTGTAGCAGGAAGTGACTGTCAGACACAGGAGGGCTGTTGTTTATATATATACATATATATATATATATATTTTTTTTTTTTTTGCAAAATGATAGTACTTAGAAAATAGAGGTGAAGTTATCTGCCTTTTAAATTTTTAAACATTTTCTGGCTGTGCTGGGTCTTCACTGCTGCTCTCCAGTCGCTCTAGCGCATGCGGGCTTCACTAGCTGTGGCCCATGGGGCTGCACATGTAGGATCTTCCTGAACCAGGGATCGAACCCATTTCCCCTGCACTGGCAAGCGGATTCTTAACCACTGCCCCTCCAGGGAAGTCCCCAAGGTATCTACTTCAAAGTGCATAAACAATCCAGCTTGATTGATATTTACACATGGATATACCTGTATGATCACCACCCAGGTGTAGGTGAGCAACATTTTCCAGCCCTCTAGGAAGCGCTGCCAGTCATAATCACCGGAGATAATCACCATGCTGCCTCTGTTAACCAGAGATGTATTTTGCCTGTTTTTGGCCTCCATAGAAATGGAAGGTACTTTCTGGGTCTGGCTTCTTTTGTTCAACCTTATGCATGTGAGCTTCATCATGCTGTTGTGTGTGGCAGTGGCTTATTCTTTTCATTGCCGTGCAGCAGGGTTTCATTGTATGAATATTCTACAGTTGATGTATTCTGTTGATAGATGTTTGGGTCATTTCCAGTTTTTAGCTTCATGCATCAAGCTGTGCAGCACAGTTTTAAATGAACTGGGAGAGACAGTGAAGAGAGCTAACATTTACTCAGGCATTAACTGTCCTGGACAATGGGCTATGAACTAGAGATAAGAAATGACAAAACTCCCATATTTTTCTCCCCAAAGCTCACAGCTTAGGAAGGAAGAGAGATGAGTGTGCAAACAGTCATAGGACAGCATGACCAGCATGGAGATGGAGACCCATGTGGCTGAGGGGACAATGAACAAGTCAGGGAGGACTTGCCAGAGGAGGAGGTTATGTGAGTGGAGGCATGAAGGGTAGGAGGAACTCATGGCTTGAGTGAGTGGGCCTCTTGAACAGATCATATTGCCTGGAACACAAGGCTCATGTGACAAGCGATGAGGGCAGTGGTGAGCAGAATGGTAGGATCCTGACCTTCTTGTTCGTATGTGTGTGTGAAAGAGACCAATCATCAATAATCACGCAGCTGAGACAAGTGTGAAGGAGATTAGTATAAGAGGCTGTGTCAGGAGGGCTTGCCCTGGTCAGGGAGGCAGAAGAGGCTTCTCTGGGGGAAATGAAGCTTGAGATGAGGCTGGAATGATGGCTAGAGGTTAACAACAAGGAGAAAGAAGGAAGAGTGTTCCAGGCAGAGGGAACAGAACGGATAATTGTCCTGGGGCTGGAGCGGGGAGCAAGGGTCATCAAAGAGCCAGGTATAGCCAGGGCCGAGTCAGGGGAGAGGCTGGGCAGAGGCGGGTATGGTCTTGGAGGCCAAGGTAAGGATCCTGGCCTGTTCCGCCAACACCAAGAAGATAGAGATGGGTTTTAAGTAGGGCTGTGACAATCAGATTTATGGTGTTTGGAGAGGATCACTGTGGCATTGGTGGGGACAAAGGGGGACAAAGGCAGGTGTAGGAAGGCTGGTGAGGAGGCCACTGTCAGAGTCCAGACAAGAGATAATGGTGGCCAGCCTTGGGAGGACAGATGTGGGGGGATGTAGATGTGGAGTGAAGTGGGTGCAGGTACAGCTGACTGGGTGTAGTGAGGGTTAGACCCGGGGGATGAGGGAGAGGGAGGTGACAAGAGCAAATCCTGGGACTGTGGCTTTAGATGCTGGGTTGACAGTGAGACAGGAAACGCTGTGCTGGGTGAGAGTGGAGGGAAACCTCCTGAGCTCAGGTTTGGGCATGTAGAGTCCAAGGTGCCTTTGAGCCATACAAGTGGCTAGGTGGGTCTGAGGTCAGAGAAGCGGGCAAGGCCAGAGATGCACTGATGTGAGCCACTTGGGTGTCCTTGGGAACGGAGGCTGGGAGGCTGGATGGGGGCTCCGGGAAAGACTAGTAAGTGGGAGAGAAGAGGGCTCAGGACTGGGAGCCTCACGTGGCTCTGGGGAGTGCTGTGAAGTGGGCAGAGACAGGGAGATGAGTTTGGAGCGTGTGAGAGAAAACGAGGGAGTTTGCGGGGAGAAGGAGAGGAGAGCCCTTTGTAAAGCAGAACTGTAGGCCTTGGTGATGGATGAAGTGTGGGGTGAAGGCGGGAGGAGTCTAGCTTGAATTTCAACTTTTGGCCCTGGTGCCCAGGTGGGTCTGCTGTTCAAGAGAAAGGTTTGGGCTGGGGATAGAAGTGTCTGGAGTCATCAGTGTATGACTGAACAGGAATGATCAGGGAATGTGTGTCCAGTGGAAAGATCCAAGAATAGAACCCTGAGGGACGTTAACTAAGATGACAGAAAGGATGGGAGGGGCGCCACGGAAGCTTTGGAGACCCCTGCTGGTCATCCACCGAAGTCTGCGCCCGGAGGCTGCCCAGGTGGACTTGCTTCCCAGTTCCTCCCTGCCAAGCCTGGCTGTGTGATTTCACCCGACCAGTGGGAGGCCAAGGGAGGCAGTGTGAGCCCTTCTCTGCCTGGGCTGTAAGACTCTAGGTATATCCTCCCTACATTTCCTTTCTTCTTCCTGAGGCTGAAGCCCCACAGGGCGGTCACCCAGCTTTGGTCTTGAGTCACTGGTAAGCCCTAGGGGGCAGTGCAGCAACACCACCGGAAGAACCTGGGTCTCCAAATGACTATGTGAGGGGAGTTCCTCACTGACCTGGAATATTCACTCAGAATGTGAGCGAGCCTAACAATTTTTATTAGGCTAACCAGTTACATTAGCTGGGTTAGGTTAAATTGTATTAGCCTATTTAAGTTGTATTAGTTAGGCTAAACTCCTATAACAAAGAGACCCCAAAAAAACAGCAGCTCAAAGAATGTAAGGTTTCTTTCTTTCTCTGGTGGCTCAGCCAGTAAAGAATCCGCCTGCCAACGCAGGAGACCCCAGTTTGATCCCTAGGTCAGGAATGTCCCCTGGAGAAGGGAATGGCTACCCACTCCAGTATTCTTGTCTGGAGAATTCCATGCACAGAGGAGCCTGATGGGCTACAGTCCATGGAGTTGCAAAGAGTCAGACACCACTGAGCGACTAATGTTTTCACTTTTTCTTTTCTCACTTTTCAACCTAACTAGTACAACAGAAAAAATAGAAAGCCTAACGAATACAATATAACTTATCCTATCTAATAAGAGAACCAAGCGGAAAGTGCATCAAGAACGAGAAAGTGGGAAACCGTGCTGAATGCTGCCTGTGCGTGTGTGCTCCGTTGCTTCAATTACGTCCAGCTCTGCGTCCACCACTTTGTGACTAGCCTGCTAAGTTCCTCTGTCCATGGGATTCTCCAGAAAAGAATAATGGAGTGGGTTGCCATGTCCTCCTCCAGGGGATCTTCCCGACCCAGGGATTGAACCTGCATCTCCTATGGCTCCTGCTTTGCAGGCAGATTCTTTACTGCTGAGCCACAGGGGAAGCTACACCAGGATCAGCTGAAATAAGGGATGAAGAACATCCACCAGCTTTGGCAACCAGGAAGTAACTGATGACTCTAGTGGCCCCTTCCAGTGCAGCCCTGGGGGGTGGGCTGGGGGATGGATGGATGGATGAAACAGGCAGTAAAGAAGTAGATTCACCAAGTTTAGACCTCTCTTTGGAGGAAGCTGGATGTGAAGGAAAGAGATGGGGAAGGATCTAAAAAGGGACTCAGGATCAAGCAAGATTACAGTGGAGCTGGGGGAGAGGGTAGGGTTAAAGATGCTGGAAAAACGATGAGTGAGGGAGTGGGGCCTCTGCTGATGGGGAGGAGCTGGGACCCAGAACTTGGTGACAGGGCAGGAAATGTGGGTTCTCAAACACGTGTGCGCACGTGTGTGTGTGTACATGCACATTCACGTGTACATTCAAGGCATGTTGGCAGCTGTGGGAGAGGGAGGGAGTACTTTCTGGAGAGCTTCCATTTTCTCTGAGAAGCGGGACTAAGTTAAGGAGTACAGTGTGGGGCGGGGAAGGGCTGGGTGGAGGATTGAAGGGATCAGAAGTAAAGTTGAGAGAAAGGATCTGCTAACAATGCAGAGACAGTTGGAAACCGGGAATTGGTGGAGACACCGACCTTCCCAGATGAGGGTGCTTTTTCTCCAGCTGAGCTTGGGCTCTGGGGCTGGGGTCCAGGATTGCAGCCGGCAGGCGGTGGACCCAGCGCAGAGGAAGTACAGGACCAGAGGCAATGCCTTCAGGGGATGGATGGGACAAGGTTGAAGGCCAAGTAGGGGCAAGATCTCAGTAGGAAATGGAAAAGTGTGAGAGGGTGAGAGTACCCAGAGGGCACAGGGCAGCTACAGAGGAAGCAGGGAGGCTGAGGGCCCGAAGGAGGGGAGGGTGGCCAGAGGAGGCTGCCTACTTTTGGGGTTCTGCAGGAGCCCCACGGCTGCCCAGGATGACAGCAGGACTTGAATTGGACAGGCATTCTGGGAATTAAGAGCCAGAGTCTTTGAAATTTGAGGGATATGGGCAAGGCGGCTGATGGCCTGAGCCTTCCCTTGGCCCACCACACAGACATCACATCAGCAGGCAGAATAAACAGTGACTTCTCGCATTTGTGTCATGGAGCCTAACCATTTACAAAGGCTTTCATTTTCCTACCTGTGCAATTCGGCATTTAACAGAGGAACAGCTGAGAGCGATTAAGATTCTAAAGGCCCCACAGGGCAGCTGCCTCACCTTGTCAATTGCCATGAAAACAGATGGGAAGTGTCCGCCACCTTTGGTTCTTCCCATGGAGGTACAGGGTCTTGTTGTGGGAAAATAAGGTATTACTGCCTACAGTTCTAAAAGGTAGGCATCCTGGAGAGAAGAGGGGAGACTGGAGAGAGGAGGATACATTCCCAGGTTGGGAGTGATTGGATCTCATGGCCCGAGAAGCCCTGAGCCTCCTTTGGTGTTATTTTGGCTAAGAGGATGGGGGCTCAGAAGCAGGCGCTGGAGACAGTAGGGGCTGCGGGGAGGCCCCTTGGTGCCCCCGTGGGGAATTACCTATGGTTTATGGGGACCTGTATGCCTGTCCGCAGTTCTGCTGGTCCTGTGTGTGTCTGTGAGTGGGTCCCTCACAAGTTCCTGAGTTGCGGAGGTGTCTCTGAAGGTGCGCACGGGTACGCGTTGAATCGGCGTGTTTCAAGGAACAACGTAAGTTCCTGCGTCAGGCTATCCTGAACGCATGGAGCATGGATTTCTCGGCCAAGCACGGCTCTACGTGTAAGGACGTGTCCCTCCTGCACTGAGGCAGAAACTAGGTCAGTGTGCAGCGAAGTGGAGCTAGGAATTGATTCTCCAGTAGTAACAGGCTGAGTGGGGAAAGGGGGCAGGGTGGAGGAAGGCGAGAGGGCAGAGGAAGGTACCCTCGGAACCTGGAAGCCTCCTAGACTCTTTGGAACACCTGCCCTTGGGGGAGGGCACCAAGGAAGGGAGTGTGAGCCGCGGAGAACCTAACCACCCAGGGACCAGGACTCGGGGTTGGGAGGCAGGCCCAGAGGCAGAGATGTTGAGCGTCTCTTGGCCTGGGGCTGGTGGGATTGGGGAGACGGTGCAGATGTTGCATGGAATAGCCAGCTGCCTGGGGCTTTGGTTAAGAAAAATGTCTTTTTCCCTGGTGTTCCTCCTGCCTGACACCACCAGGTCTGCTGTAGCAAGAACCCATAGCAACACACCTCCCTCCATCCCTTCCTCCTCTGCCTCCCCCTGGGCATAAAGAGAAGTTGCAGGTGGACCCGGAGTAGCCCCTCACCTGGCTGGAGAAGGAGGCTGAGGGTCGTCTGATCAGTGGGAGAGTGAGGGTTAGATTTGGTTAAGAAAAAGATGGTCAGCATCTGCCTCCAGATAGTGTTGGGGGGTCTCTGGGGACCTGGGGAGGTAGAAGTTCCATTTTTTCCCCTGGGGAAGGGCACGATAGTGTAGGGCACCCTGCCTGGGGCTTGGTTGCATGGGAAAGGTGTCTTACCCCAGGGAGGGAGAATCTTTACTCCTCTGGGACCTGAGTCCCGCCCCCCCGCCTCCCCACAACCAAGGGAGATGCTCTTTTGTTGGCTTCCATAGTGCTAGACACCCCTTGATCTGGGATCCCTAAGCCCTGACTCCCCATGTCCTTGTGTATAATGGGATCAGGGAGTGTGAATACCAGGGCCCTGGAGAGGTCAGTGGGCCCTTTGAATGCCAGGCGTTTCTAGGAGGATGTGCTCGCCCGTGTCAGGGCCCCGTGCCTGCCCTGCCTCCAGCTTCCCACTTCCTCCTCCATCTGAGCTGTTGCAGCAGCAGCAGCAACTTCTCTCTCAAAACCTTCCAACCCGGGGCCCAGCCAAGTACCACCCAGCCCACGGCAAGCAGGCACACAGCAGCCCCAGAGCTGGCACGCTCCGTGGCTCTGGCCCCTCCCCTCTGCAGGTGGCTCCTCCAGCCCCTCCTTTCCTCCCTTCTGCATCTTGGAGGGGCTGTGAAGAGCCCCCTGCTCTGTCAGGGCTCCACTTCAGGTCTCTTTAGAGCTGGGGCTTTGTTTCCAAGGCCATGTCGACCCTTGTGAGCTCCGTGTCAGCTTGGGCGCCAGTGTGGCATCCCCTTCGTCCTTTATGGTTCCAAGTCAGTGCAGACCCCTGTGACTACTGCAGGCTCCATCTCACTCTGGACCAAAGCAGGCTCCACTTGGATCTACTTCCTTGTGGGCTTCATGATATTCTGAAAAAACATAGGCCCTGTATTAGTTAGTTCAAGACCACCCCCCATCAATGCTCACTGCCCCCCCCACCCACAAGCTTCACGTCACTCCAGGTCCCGTGGGTGCCTTAGTGTGGACTGCTGTGGGCTCCTTGACGTTCTGGACTAGGAGTTCAGTGTTAGCTTGGGCCCAGGCAGGTGCCATATTATTCTAATTCCTTGATCCACTGGACACCATGGATATGCACCATCTTTATCAGCACCCTAGGCCTCTCAGGACTACTGTGGGTTCTTTGTCCATTGAGCCAAAGTGAGCTCCATGTCCTTCCTTGCAGATCATGGTTGCGCAGTTTGACCAGTAGCACTGGCATCACCTAAGACTTGCTGAAAATGCAGAATCTCAGGCCCCACGCAGACCATCTGAATCAGAACCTGCACTGTTAACAAGACCTTTGATGCATATGCACATTAAAGTTTGAGCAGCACCGTCGTCAAGTTCATGTCAATCTGGATCAAAGTGGAAGCACACTGACCCCACGCTATGTGAGCTCCATGACCCCCCGGGCCAATGTGGGTGCCGTATTAAAGAGCCCGCGTGCCACATGGGAGTTAAGCTGTTCTCCCTGTGGTCCCCCAGGCCTCTGTTTCCTCCATCTCTCACCTTTCTTTACTTCCTCCTTGAGACCTCATCTCTAACCAACATCCTTCTTCAAAACCAAATGCTCTTTCCTCTGTCCTGAGTCTCTGGCCCCCTCCGCACAGAACCCAAGCACAGAGGGCTTTTGTCATCCTCCTCTCTGAGCTGGGCTTTGGGGATACTCCTGACCCTCCCTCCCCACCAGCCTCCTGCCGACCTCAGGCCACCCGAGCTGGAGGCTGCTGCTGTAGTTTTCCATCCCTGCTGTTCTCTGCCTTATACACACGTTGCACAGATAGATCCAAAGTCTATATCTATATATACTTCTCACCCCCCCACCCCCGGACGGCGTGCGTCTCCTTTGCCAGGCTGTGGTCGTGCAGTCTGTCGCTCGTTAAGGCACTGTCTCAGATTTGCATCTTTAATATTTTATCCAGGAAGCGCTCCTGGCTGGGGCCCTGGGAGCTGGTGTGAAGCCGACAGAATGTCAGGCCCCGGAATGGTTGCTCACGGGTGGTGGCGGTGGGACGAGCGTCTGGGGGACAGGAGAATGGTGACGCCAGTTCTTGGCTGCTGGTCTAGACGTCAGTATTAAGGTGGGGGTGGGGAGAACACATCAGAGATCTGCAACTGCAGCCTGCACAGAGAGCCCCCTTCCTGGGGCAGAGCCATCGACCTCTGATGTGAGCTTGCTGTTTAGGTTCAGTGACTCCTCCAGGTCTTGGTCAATTTCAGTGTCTGGGGATTTTCCAGGGGAGAGAAGCCCTTACTCCATGGGGAAGCTGCAAAAAACTCATCCTCTTATCTGGCTTCCCCCAGACCCAGGGTAAACCATGGAGGACAGAGGACAACAGAGCGGGAGGGAGGAGCCGGGCAGAAGAATGGCAGGTCTGGCTGGTGCTGTGTGACCTTGAGGTGTCATTGAGCTGGCTGGTTTCTGTGAGTGACAGGGACCAATCATCAGCATCTTCCTCCGCTCCCTGGCATGTTGGAGATCTGAGTTAGTAGCAAGCAGTGCAGAATATTGACAGCGATCCCTTCTGTTCCCAGATATTTGTAAAGAATTTAGCTGGCAGGAGGGGGAGAGGAGGGAGAAAGATGAGGCTCTGGCCCTAGGGCAGATGGAAAAATCTGAAGATGGAAGAGGGGGAGGGAGAGCAGACAGACACAGGGCTTTCATTCTGACCCTTATGAGGCATGAAATGCCTGATTGTGCCTGTGTCCTGAGGGTTCAGGGAGGCCTGGAGGTCGGGAGGTGGGGGGCAGGGGAAGGAGAGCCTGCTCCATCCCCTAAGCCTCTGGGGAACAAGATCCCCACTCTTTCTGCTACAGTCTGGCAAGGCTGCTCTAGACAGGGCTTCTCAGAGAAGGAGGATGGGGCGTGGTCCTAGGCCCTGCTCCCCCACCCCTTGCCAAGTTTCCGGGCCTTGAGGTTTGTCTGTGCCGGACTCAGCCCTGGTTGGGGGCAGGGCTCAGTGTGTGTGAGAGGGTGTGTGTGATTATCCCTCAGCCTGCAGCTGGGACACCCCTCTGCCCCAGAGCTGGCTGCTCCGCCCCCAGGGGCTGCATGGGAAAGTTCTTCCTGGTGTCTTGCCTCAGTTCTTTGTGCTGCCACTTCAGAGCAATTACTCTCTCTTTTGCTCTCTGGGGGGATTAAAGCCCTCATTTCCTGAGGTTTATTCTGCCTCTTCTACCCAGGAAGAGGCTTCATGATTTAATAGGGAAGCCTGAAGGCCTGGTCTGCTTCTTCGGTCCATACCTACATACCTAGAGGGCTTGGCCTCTGTGTAAAGTGATATCCTCCAGCGAGCATCCCCAGCATCCATTCACTAATAAGGAGCTCAGACACCCACGAAGGACAGCACCGAGCTGCACACCAGAGCACAGACATTGTACATGTTAGGGAGCCCTCCACTTTTGCAATGTCCCCTATCTCCATCAATAGTTTGCAAACGCCTTTTACTTTGGATTTTTGGTCCAAAGCATATCGCATAAAAGCAGAGAGAAACTAAATCAAGAAAAGTACAGCTGCTGTGGCAGAAGTCAGGGGTGGAGGGCCAGGGAGACCTGCCTGCCCTGCTCCTTGGAAACCTTTCCAACCGCTCCCACCAGCCCCTAGGGGCTCCTGAGAGGCCCTGCAGGACTCCCAGTGCTTGGCAGAGCACAGTTAGAAAAACACTGATCGCAAATCTAGTTTCTTAACTCTTGGAAGCTGCCAATCAAAGGGAATGGGGGCCGGCAGAGATAGGAGTGTATGTGACAATCCCACAGGTGACAACTTGATGACAAAGGAAAAAGAGGTAGAATAATGCTAAGAAGCAGACATGCAAAGCCTGAAGGGCTCAAGGCTGGGGCCATTTAGTGTTGGGGCGATCTTGATTGCTCCTCAAGAATCTCTGGGGCCTGGACTCATGCTCAGAGTAGGGGCCTGGTACCTCTGGGAGCCTGCATGTTTGGTGGAAAGGAATTAGATGAGAAATTTGAGAAATTGCTCTCCACAATGGTTAAAATATAAAAATATGGAACAATGTGGATCCTTGAAGGTGAGCCCTGAGCTCACTTGAGTATGTTAACTCATTCAAAGAGTTCATGACAGTGGTTCTCAGCTGGGGTGATTTGGGTCCCCCACCCCCAACCCAGAAGAAATTTGGCACTGTCTGGGGACAGTTTTGGTTTTCACAGCTGGGAAGAGGGTGCTACTGGCATCTAAGGGATAGAGAGAAACCAGGGATGCTGCTAAACACCCTATAATGCATAGGACAGTCCCCCTCAATAAAGAATTGCCCAGCACATCAATAGTGCTGAGGGCTAGAAACCTTGGTCTAGACTCAAGATGATACCAGAGTCTTTACTGTATCTATTTATCCCCCCACCAGACTATGTTCCCAGAAGCTGGAAATAATGCCTTCTATTTGTCTGGAGCATCTGCCTCTGGACTTTATGCAGAGAAGGTGTGCTGTGCTGTGCTTAGCTGCTTAGTTGTGTCTGACTCTTTGCGACCCTATGGACTGTAGCCCACCAGGCTCCTCTGTCCATGGAGATTCTCCAGGCAAGAATACTGGAGTGAGTTGCTGCGCCTTCCTCTAGGGGATCTTCCCAACTCAGGGATCGAACCCAGGTCTCCCGCACTGCAGGTGGATTCTTTACCATCTGAGCCACCAGGGAAGCCCAAGAATACTGGAGTGGGTAGCTTATCCTTTCCTCAGGGGAATCTTCCTGACCCAGGAATCGAACTGGGGTCTCATGTATTGCAGGCGGATTCTTTACCAGCTGAGCTACCAGGGAAGCCCCAGGCATAGTAGGTGCTTTAAAAGTATTTATTAGGTGAATGTGTGAATAAATGACCTTCCTGGACATGGTGAGCAGTCCTCTTCTTCCAATCCAGAGCCCAGTTTGCCTTGGAGAAGGCATATGCTACTTCTTCGCTGTAGTTAATAGATCTTGCAAAGGATCTTGACCCCGGGCAACCCTGGGAGAAAGCTGGGGAGGGCTCACCCAAAAGTGCCTGAGCTGTTGACTCAAAAAGAGCAGACGCTCATTCGTAATTCAATTTACATATCATTTGCATATTGCTTTGAATATAATTTACATGCTGCTCCTTTAAAGTCAAAAGGCACAGATTTGGCCTGGGCCTGCCTTTTCCACCTCTGTCCCTCCACTCTTTTTTGCTCACTCTCTGGGGAAACATTCACCTGTTGGGTCCATATTTGCTTAGATTCCCCAGGGCCTGGCACAAAAATCTTAGGGAACCCATTCATGGTGAGGTGCAAAAAAAAAAGAAGAAAACCAGCAGACCCTTTGCATTTTGCCCATTTCTTGTGGTCCAGATTCTGGCCTTTGGTGTCCCACCTGTTTGAGTTTCAACTCAGCCTCTGCTGCTCCACAAACTGCATGATTTTGAGCAAATTATTTAATCTCGGCCCCTCAATTCCCTCATCTGTGAAATGGGAATAATGATGGAGTTAATGGGATGATTCAATGAGAGAGTCTATTAAAGTGCCAAGCATCTGGTAGGCACGCAAGGAATTGTGACTGTTGTACTTACTATTAAACCTGGTTCTTTGAAGCAGCTGTCACCAGGAGAAGTTGCTTTTCTGAACTTCTTGCTCTGCTGCTGGTCCCTTAGCTGATCTCTTTTTCCTTTTTGAAACTCTCCTTGCTCTTGGCTTTGTATTCTGGACTTCTTCCCACCTTGCTGGCCACTCTTTCTTATTCTGAGTCATTCTTCCTTGTCTACTTCTAAGGTTTGGAGGGTCCTAGGGCCCCTCACCTGCACTGGCCCCATGGCAGGGACTCTCAATTATTTTTCCAGCCTGGAGACTTATAATCCACACCTACACGGCATCTCCACTTGATGTCTGAAAGGCATCTTAAAATCAATATTGTGATTTCTAACCCTTTTCCTTTCTCAGGCATCCCTACTTAGGAAAAGGATACTGTCATCTCCCCAGTTGCTCAAGCCCAGAAGCCCAGAATAAGTCTTTGATTCCTTTCTCCCTCATCCCCTGTTTTAGTTATCTCTTGCTATGGAACACATTATTCCCAAATTTAGTGGCTTAAAGTAATAAACATTTGCTATCTCAAATAATACATGCTTCTGTGAGTCAGGAATCCAGAAATAACTTAGCTGGGGTCAGGGTCTCTCATGAGGTTGCACTCAAGGTGTTAGTGAAGGGGACTTCCCTGGTGGTCCAGTGGTTGAGAGTCTGCCTGCCAATGCAAGGGACATGGATTTAGCTCAGTTGGTAAAGAGTCCGCCTGCACTACAGGAGACCCCAGTTCAATTCCTGGGTTGGGAAGATCTGCTGGAGAAGGGATAGGCTACCCACTTCAGTATTCTTGGGCTTCCCTTGTGACTCAGCTGGTAAAGAATCCGCCTGCAATTCGGAAGACCTGGGCTCAATCCCTGGGTTGGGAAGATTCCCTGGAGTAGGGAATGGCTACCCACTACAGTATTCTGGCCTGGAGAATTCCATGGACTGTACAGTCCATGGGGTGGCAAAAAGCTGGACACAGCTGAGCAACTTTCACTTCCCTTCACTTCCGAGAAAATTTCACATGCCATGGAGCAACTAAGCCTGTGCACCGCGGCTACTGAAGCCCATGCGCGGCAAGAAGAGAAGCTACTGCAGTGAGAAACCGGCCCGCGGCAACTAGAGAAAGTCCTCACATGCAAGGAGACCTGTGCAAAGAGAAGCAAATCAATAATAAATAAAGCTTAAAAAGATGTCCTTCAGGATGCAGTCATTAAAAGGCTTGCCTGGGCTGGAGGATCTGCTTCCAAGGGGACTCACTCACATGCCTGTTAAGTTGATGCTGATGGTTGGCAGGAAGCCTACATTCCTTGCCATGCGGACATCACAGAGCTGCTTGAGTGTCCTCATACCATAGTGGCT
This sequence comes from Oryx dammah, assembly GCF_014754425.2. Lineage (NCBI taxonomy): Eukaryota > Metazoa > Chordata > Mammalia > Artiodactyla > Bovidae > Oryx > Oryx dammah. The sequence continues at coordinate 23,075,616 of NW_024070192.1, forward strand.
GACTTTCTCAGAACAAGTGATCTAAGAGGGAGCAGAGAGCAAGATGCAGTCCCTTCTCTGATCTTGTCTTGAAAGTCTCACACTGTTAACTTCTGTCATGTTCTATTCCTTAGATATGAGTCACTAAGTCCAGCTCGCATTCAAGTAGAGGAGAATTAAGTTCTGTTTCTTGAAGGAAGGCATGTCAAAGAATTCATGGGCATATTTTAAAACTCTACCTAAGTGTATCCTGGAAAGATATAGGCATCTAAATGCAGAGTTCCAAAGAATAGCAAGAAGAGATAAGAAAGCCTTCTTCAGTGATCAACACAAAGAAATAGAGGAAAACAACAGATTGGGAAAGACTAGAGATCTCTTCAAGAAAATTAAAGATACCAAGGGAACATTTCATGAAAAGATGGGCTCAATAAAGGACAGAAATGGTATGGACCTAACAGAAGCAGAAGATATTAAGAAGAGGTGGCAAGAATACATGGAAGAACTGTACAAAAAAGATCTTCATGACCCAGATAGTCATGATGATGTGATCACTAATCTAGAACCAGACATCTTGGAATGTGAAGTCAAGTGGGCCTTAGAAAGCATCACTACGAACAAAGCTAGTGGAGGTGATGGAATTCCAGTTGAGCTGTTTCAAATCCTGAAAGATGATGCTGTGAAAGTGCTGCACTCAATATGCTAGCAAATTTGGAAAACTCAGGAGTGGCCACAGGACTGGAAAAGGTCAGTTTTCATTCCAATCCCAAATCAAGGCAATGCCAAAGAATGTTCAAACTACTGCACAATTGCACTCATCTCACATGCTAGTAAAGTAATACTCAAAATTCTCCAAGCCATGCTTCAGCAATACGTGAACCGTGAACTCCCTGACGTTCAAGCTGGTTTTAGAAAAGGCAGAGGAACCAGAGATCCAATTGCCAACATCTGCTGGATCAAGGAAAAAGCAAGAGAGTTCCAGAAAAACATCTATTTCTGCTTTATTGACTATGCTAAAGCCTTTGACAGTGTGGATCACAATAAACTGTGGAAAATTCTGAAAGAGATGGGAATACCAGACCACCTGACCTGCCTCTTGAGAAATCTGTATGCAGGTCAGGAAGCAATAGTTAGAACTGGACATGGAACAACAGACTGGTTCCAAATAGGAAAAGGAGTACGTCAAGGCTGTATATTGTCACTCTGCTTATTTAACTTATATGCAGAGTATGTCATGAGAAACGCTGGACTGGAAGAAGCACAAGCTGGAATCAAGATTGCCAGGAGAAATATCAATAACCTCAGATATACAGATGACACCACCCTTATGGCAGAAAGTGAAGAGGAACTAAAAAGCCTCTTGATGAAAGTGAAAGAGGAGAGTGAAAAGTTGGCCTAAAGCTCAACATTCAGAAAACGAAGATCATGGCATCTGGTCCCATCACTTCATGGGAAATAGATGGGGAAACAGTGGAAACAGTGTCAGACTTTATTTTGGGGGGCTCCAGAATCACTGCAGTTGGTGACTGCAGCCATGAAATTAAAAGACACTTACTCTTTGGAAGAAAAGTTATGACCAACCTAGATAACATATTCAAAAGCAGAGACATTACTTTGCCAACAAAGGTCCGTCTAGTCAAGGCTATGGTATTTCCAGTGGTCATGTATGGATGTGAGAGTTGAACTGTGAAGAAGGCTGAGCGCCGAAGAATTGATGCTTTTGAACTGAGGTGTTGGAGAAGACTCTTGAGAGTCCCTTGGACTGCAAGGAGATCCAACCAGTCCATTCTGAAGGAGATCAACCCTGGGATTTCTTTGGAAGGAATGATGCTAAAGCTAAAACTCCACTACTTTGGCCACCTCATGAGAAGAGTTGACTCATTGGAAAAGACTCTGATGCTGGGAGGGATTGGGGGCAGGAGGAGAAGGGGACGACCGAGGATGAGATGGCTGGATGGCATCACTGACTCGATGGACGTGAGTCTGAGTGAACTCCGGGAGATGGTGATGAACAGGGAGACCTGGCATGCTGCGATTCATGGGGTTGCAAAGAGTCTGACACGACTGAGCGACTGAACTGAACTGAACTGAACTGAACTGAACTGAAGTGTATCCTGAATTATCTACTCTACCGCCACCATTCCAGTCTTAATCACCCTCATCACTCACCTCTCCTATGGCAGTGGCCTCCAGATTGACTTTTTTTTTAAAAATATTTTAAAACTTTTAATTTATATTGGAGTATAGCTGATGAACAATGTCGTGATAGTTTTAAGTGCACAGCAGAGCGACTCAGCCACACGTATACACGTATCCGTTCTCCCCCAAACTCCCCTCTCACTCAGGCTGCCACATAACATTGAGCAGAGTTCCTAGTGATAGACAGAAGTCCTTGTTGGCTATCCATTTTAAATATAGCGGTGTGGATATGCTGATTGACTTTGTTGCTACTACTCATGCCCCTCTACAATCCATTCTCCACAAAGCAGCAGGATGACTGTGTGGCGGTGGCACTCCCATGTGGGGGCTCTAGGTAACGATGGTGAACTGCATCTCCTTTCCCTTTTCAGATCCCACAAAGATGGCAGTAAAGAAAGAAGGAAGGTATCAATCCATAAGGACAGAGAAAACGGTATCTCAGCAGATAAAGGATTTTAGCAAGGTTTTGGAAGATTAGAAGTGGACTGAGGAATAGTCATAGATTTAGTGATGAGGACAGAGGAAGACAGATGATAATAAGGGATAAGGGGATTCAGAAGTACCAGTGTAGGCAGAGGTGCAGAGCTGAGTCATGGGGTGGACGAAGTTGACCTTCTGCACAACTGCTCTGCACAGAAAGGCAGAAGATTAGAATTTTCTCACCTGGAGAAACTGAAAGGCTCTGAAGAAAAATTCCATAGAGGAATATTTGGAGGGTTTCCAGCGAAACAGTTGGCTCTTTGCCCAATCACTAAAAACCAAAATCCACCAATTAAAGAAAACTCTTACCCCTGCCTGTGGAACTTCCACTCTGCTTTTTAAAGCTTTTCATTAAATAGAAATGGTTGAGCAAAGATCACCTGACGAATAAAGAAAACTCTTGTGTCCTAGGAAAGACATCAAGTGGAGTTAGAAGTGCACCAAATTTATTGTGGGTAATGCTGGTGGAAAATCTTCAGAGTGTGATGCAGGACTGACATGTGAGAAGGAAGTGGAGGAAGGAGAGAGGACTGGGGAGGGTGCGTTTCAGTCTGTGGTGGGAAGCAGAGTCTCAGCCAGAGCTTCAGAGTGACAATTGCCCACTAGGGGAGACCCTGCTGGGCTGAAAGGTCCGGGTGGTAAAGCCCCCCACTGTGCCGGGTAATTGGCTGGAGTTGCCTGAGGAGAGTACGTCCTCAGTTCAAACACTGCAGTTGATTCAGAAATCATGGAAGCTGATGTTTGTCAGCTGACAGCCCTTGTCAAGGATGGCTTTCTTGAAGTGAGATCTGAGTGGTGCATTTCCATGGCTGCCCCAGTCCCAGCATGAAAGAGAAAGACAAAAAAGGAAAAACTGAGGAAATAGGGAAAAAAACCCAAGCCAACTTAAACACACCCCTCCCAATAATTAGTATCCTCTTCATGGCAAATAGATGGAGAAACAGTGGAAACAGTGTCAGACTTTATTTTTTGGGGCTCCAAAATCACTGCAGATGGTGACTGCAGCCATGAAATTAAAAGACGCTTACTTCTTGGAAGAAAAGTTATGACCAACCTAGATAGCATATTCAAAAGCAGAGACATTACTTTGCCAACAAAGGTCCGTCTAGTCAAGGCTATGGTTTTTCCAGTGATCATGTATGGATGTGAGAGTTGGACTGTGAAGAAAGCTGAGCGCTGAAAAATTGATGCTTTTGAATTGTGGTGTTGGAGAGGACTCTTGAGAGTCCCTTGGACTGCAAGGAGATCCAACCAGTCCATTCTAAAGGAGATCAGCCCTGGGATTTCTTTGGAGGGAATGATGCTAAAGCTGAAACTCCAGTACTTTGACCACCTCATGAGAAGAGTTGATTCATTGGAAAAGACTCTGATGCTGGGAGGGATTGGGGGCAGGAGGAGAAGGGGACGCCAGAGGATGAGATGGCTGGATGGCATCACTGACTCGATGGACGTGAGTCTGAGTGAACTCCGGGAGTTGGTGATGGACAGGGAGGCCTGGAGTGCTGCGATTCATGGGGTCGCAAAGAGTCGGACACGACTGAACGACTGAACTGAACTGAACTGAATAATTATTCTAAAAAGAATAAAATGCAGTGAAAAAGAGCTATAAAGAATGAGAGAGAGAGAGAATGGTTGGAGAAGCAAAACAAACAAAAATCACTTGGAGAGTAGCAGAACAAAAAGACAGAGATGAGATTCATTGAGCACTGCTATGTTCTAGTCTCTGATGATAAGCAGCAGACAGAATCCAAAGCGCTTGCACTTGAGAGACTCCCAAGAAGAGAAACAGGTGGGGAAGAAGGTACAGAATACTTGGGTGGACCAGTCCAGTAGGTTCAACGTTCGACTGATAGGGGTTTCAGAAAAAGAAGGCCGAAATGAAGAGGGAAGGAAATAGACAAAAAGTTAATACAAGAAAATTTCACAGACTTGAGGGACATGAATGTCTGAAATAAATGATCTGAACTTCTCCGCTGGCCCAAGAGGGAGCAACAGGGAATAGATTTACTCTCCCATCTGTAACACCTGAAAAGCCAGACAAAACATATGAAACAATAAAGTTCAGATGTTAGAAATCAGGCAGCGCAGGACAATGGTCCCTGAGAGAAGAGAAAGCTATAAGCTCTATAGTTGTCCCCGCCTACTGCCTGGGTGAGTTTCCAGGCCACAGGACAGGGAATGGTAACTCAAGTAGAGCCTGGTGGTCTACTTGAGTTTTAGTAAATTTATGCAGTTGTGTGCCTGAGATGGTAGGCTTAAACTCAACCATTTCAATAATTGCAATCAGCATACATGGTCCAGGGCTTCCCTGGTGGCTCCGTGGTAAAGAATCCGCCTGCCAATACAGGAGGCTTGGGTTCTATCCCTGGGTTGGGAAGATCCCCTGGAGAAGGAAGTGGCAACCCATGACAGTATTCTTGCCTGGGAAATCCCATGGACAGAGGAGCTTGGCTGGTTAAGGGCCATGGAGTTGCGAAAGAGTAGGACACAACTTAGTGACTAAACAATAGCAACAATATGTTGTCTAGATAACCTAATTAAAAGGCAGATAAAAGGAAAGACTCAATTATATGCCGTCTATAGGAAGCCCACTTAAAGACGCAAGTAGATAAAAAGTAAGAAGATATACCATGCTAACACTAATCAAAAGAATGCTGAAATGGCTATATTAATATAGGATATGTCATGCTAATACTAATCAAAAGGGCTATATTAACGTCTGATAAAATAAATTTCAGAACAAAGATCATCACAAAGGATTAAGAGGTCCATTTCATAATAATCGGGTCATTTCAATGAGAGGACATGTGTTAGTTGCTCAGTTGTGTCCGACTCTGTGTGACCCCATGGACTGTAGCCCACCAGGCTCTTCTCTCCATGAGATTCTCCAGGCAAGAATACTGGAGTAGGTCGCCATTCTCTTCTCCAGTGGATCTTCCAGACCCAGGGATCGAAGCCAAGTTTCCTGCATCGTAAGCAGATAATTTTTAAAATTTAACTATAGTTGATTTACAATATTATGTTAGTTTCAGATGTTCGACTTTAGGTTATTTTTCATTATAGGTTTTTACAAGATATTAAATATTGTTTCACGTGCTATACAGTAAATCCTTGCTGTTTATTTTACATGTAGTGGTGTGTACCTATTAATCCCATATTCCTAATTTATCTCTCTGCCTCCTCTTTCCCCTTGGTAACCATAAGTTTGTTTTCTATATTTGTGAGTTTGTTTCTGTTTTGTAACTAAGTTGATTTGTATTATTTTTTCAGATTCTACATATCAGTGATATCACACAATATCTGTCTTTCTCTGTTTGACCATCTCAAGGTCTGTTCAGTTGCTGCAAATGGCAATGTTTCATCCTCTTTCATGGCTGGGCAATATTCCATTGTGTATGTATCCACTCCATCTTCTTTATCAGTTCACCCGTTTATGGACATTTAGATTGCTTCCATGTCTTGGCTGTTGTAAGCAATGCTGCTATGAACATTGGGGTATATGTATCTTTTTTAAAAATATTTATTCATTTCTCCTTGACTGCGCTGGGTCTTGATTGCAGTACACGGTATCTTCACTGAGGAGCGTGGACTTCTGTCTAGTTGTGGCACACAGGCTCCAGAGCGCGTGGCCTCTGTGGCAGGCAGCAGGTAGGCTTAGTTGTCCCACGGCATGTGGGATCTTAGTTCCCCAACCAGGGATGGGACCTGAGTCCCTTGGGAAGTGGATTCTGAACCACTGAACCACGGGGGATATCCTGAGGTATATATGTATCTTTTTAAATTAGAGTTTTCATCTCTTCTGGATATATGCCCAGGAGTGGGATTGCTGGATCATACGGTAATTCTTAGTTTTAAAAGGAACCTCCATACTGCTTTCCATAGTGGCTACACCAGTTTACTTTCCCACAAGTAGTTTAGGAGGGTTCCCTTTTCCTCACACTCTCTCCAGCACTTTTTATTTGTAGACTTTTTGATGATGATCCTGACTGGTGTTAGGTGATACCTCATTGTAGTTTTGATTTTCATTTCTCTAATAATTAGTGATGTGGAGCATATTTACATATGCCTGTTAGCCGTCTGTATGCCTTCTTTGGAGAAATGTCTATTTAGGTCTTCCGAAGAGGACATAATTCTAAAGGTTTATTTGCAAAGCTTCAAAATACATAAAACAAATACTGATAGAAATAGACATTTATAAGTACAGTCAGAGATGTAAACATTCTTCTCTCAACAAGTGATGAAACGAGAGAAAATCAGTAAGAATATAGACAGTTTGACCAGTACTGTTAACTACTTTGACACATATACATAATACATATTGCTATTATGCTTGGGCTTCCTGGGTGGCTCAGTTGGTAAATAATTTTTCTGCAATGCAGGAGACCTGGGTTCAGTCCTTAAATTGGGAAGATCCCCTGGAGAAGGAAATGACAACCCACTCCAGTATTCTTGCCTAGAGAATTCCATGGACGGAGGAGCCTGGCTGACTGTAGAACACGTGGTCACAAAGAGTTGGACACGACTAAGTGACTACCACTTTCTTCATATTTATATTATATAGTTTTCTATGTGAGTATTAAAAGACACTTGCTCCTTAGAAGAAAAGCTATGACAAACTAACTAGACAGGACATTAAAAAGCAGAGACATTACTTTGCCAACAAAGGTCCATGTAGTCAAAGCTATGCTTTTTCCGGTAATCATATATGGATGTGAGAATTGGACCATAAAGAAAGCTGAGCGCTGAAGAACTGATGCTTTTGAACTGTGGTGCTGGAGAAGACTCTTGAGAGTCCTTTGGACTGCAAGGAGATCAGACCAATCAATCCCAAAGGAAATCAATCCTGAATCATTGGAAGGACTGATGCTGAAGCTGAAGCACCAGTACTTTGGCCACCTGACGTGAAGAGCTGACTCATTAGAAAAAACCCTGATGCTGGGAAAGATTGAAGGCAGGAGGAGAAGGGGGTGACAGAGGACAAGATGGTTGGATGGCATCACTGACTCAGTGGACATGAATTTGAGCAAGCTCCAAGAGATGGTGAAGGCAGGGAGACACGGTGTGCTGCAGTCCATGGGGTCGCAAAGAGCTGGACATGACTGAGCAACTGAAAAGCAACAGTGTGCACACTGTTATCTGTGGAAATGATTATTTCTTCCTTTTTAATCCTTATACCTGTTATATAATTTTCTTGGGTTATTGCATTGACTAGAATTTCCAGTACAATATTAAGTAGTGGTGATAGAGACATCCTTGTCTTGTTTCTCATCTCAGAAGTAGGCTTTTGATAGTTTGGCATTTATCAGATTAAGGAAATTTTCTTCTCTTCCTACTTGCTAAGAGTTTTTTTTTTTTTTAAGATCATGTAGAATTTTTTCAAGTTCTTCTGATTCTACTGAGATAATCAGATGGGTTTTGTACTTTATTCTGATAAAGAGATAAGTAACTATTTGATTTTCTAATGTTAAATAAGTCTTGTATTCCTGGAATAAACCCAATTTGGTAGGTATGTACTATTCTTTTATATATTATTATATTGGCTATGCTAATATTTGGTTTAAATTTTTTTCCATTTCTGTTCAACAGAGAGACTGATTTGTATTTTTCTTTTCTTTGTAATATCTCTATCATGTTTCAATATCAAGGTTATAATAGCCTCATATAATGGATTGGGAACTGCTTCTTTTCTTTCTCATTTTGAAGAGTTTCTTGAATAAGTTTTATATCTCTCCTTTAAATATTTGGAAGAATTTACTAGTGAAGCCATCTGGGCCTGGGGTTTTCTTTGTCACTAGGCTTTCAATTCCTGATTCAGTTTCCTTCATGGATATGGAACTAGGCAGATTTTAAAATTTATTCTTGTTTCAGTTTAGATAAGTTGTGCTTTTTAAAGAATTTTCTCATTTTTTCCAAAATTACAAATTTAGTCATATAGTAATTAATAACATCCTCATTATCTTTTTAAAAACTTTTTAGTGGAGGCCCAACATGCAAAGTGCACACATCTTACAGCTTGATGAATTTTTCCCTTGGTATATGGCATAATCACTCCCAGATAAAGATATAGAACTTTTAAATTTATTATTATTATTTTTTTTGCCACATGCTGTGCAGTGTGTGAAATTTTATTTCCCTGACCAGGGATTGAACCTGGGCCCTCTGCAGTGACAGCATGATGTCCTAATCACTGGATAACCTGGGAATTCCCTTCTTTTTTGTTATATCCACTAGTTCATTTTATTATTTCAGTTCAGTTCAGTTGCTCAGTCGTGATCAACTCTTTGTGATCCCATGGACTGCAGCACGCCAGGCTTCCTTGTCCATCACCAGCTCCTGGAGCATGCTCAAACTCATGTACATTGAGTCAGTGATGCCATCCAACCATCTCATCCTCTGTTGTCCCTTTCTCCTCCCACCTTCAGTCTTTCCCAGGATCAGGGTCTTTTCCAATGAGTCAGTTCTTCACATCAGGTGGCCAAAGTATTGGAGTTTCAGCTTTAGCATCAGTCCTTCCAACGAATATTCAGGACTGATTCTTTAGGATGGGCTAGTTGGATCTCCTTGCAGTCCAAGGGACTCTCAAGAGTCTTCAACACCACAGTTCAAAAGCATCAGTTCTTCTGTGCTCAGCTTTCTTTATAGTCCAACTCTCACATCCATACATGACTACTGGAAAAACCATAGCTTTGACCAGATGGACCTTTGTTGGTAAAGTAATATCTCTGGTTTTTAATATGCTGTCTAGGTTGGTCATAGATTTTCTTTCAAGGAGCAAGTGTCTTTTAATTTCATGGCTGCAGTCACCATCTGCAGTGATTTTGGAGCCCCCCAAAATAAAGTCTCTCACAGTTTCCATTGTTTCCCCATACTTGCCATGAAGAGATGGGCCTGGATGCCATGATCTTAGTTTTCTGAACGTTGAGTTTTAAGCCAGCTTTTTCACTCTCCTCTTTCAGTTTCATCAAGAGGCTCTTTAGTTCTTCTTAACTTTCTGCCATAAGGGTGGTGTCATCTGCATATCTGAGGTTATTGATATTTCTGCCGGCAATCTTGATTACAGCTTGCGCTTCACCCAGCCCAGCATTTCTCATGATGTACTCTGCATATAAGTTAAATAAGCAGAGTGACAGTATACAGCCTTGACATACTCCTTTCCTGATTTGGAACCAGTCTGTTGTTGCATGTCTAATCCTAACTGTTGCTTCTTGACCTGCATACAAATTTCTCAGGAAGCAGGTCAGGTAGTTTGGTATTCCCATCTCTTGAAGAATTTTCCACAGTTTGTTGTGATCCACACAGTCAAAGGCTTCGGTGTAGTCAATAAAGCAAAAGTAGATGTTTTTCTGGAACTCTCTTGCATTTTCAATGATCCAGCAGATGTTGGCAATTTGATTTCTGGTTCCTCTGCCTTTTCTAAATCTAGCTTGAACATCTGGAATTTCATGGTTCATGTACTGTTGAAGCCTGGCTTGGAGAATTTTGAGCATTACTTTACTAGCATGTGAGATGAGTGCAATTGTGCAGTAGTTTGAACATCCTTTGGCATTGCCTTTCTTTGGGATTGGAATGAAAACCGATCTTTTCCAATCCTGTGGCCACTGCTGAGTTTTCCAGATTTGCTGGCATATTGAGTGCAGCACTTTCACAGCATCATCTTTTAGGATTTGAAATAGCTCAGCTGGAATTCCATCACCTCCACTAGCTTTGTTTGTAGTGATACTTCTTAAGGCCCACTTGACTTTACATTCCAGGATGTCTGGCTCTAGCTGAGTGATCAAACCATCGTGGTTATCTGGGTCATGAAGATCTGTTTTGTACAGTTCTTCTGTGTATTCTTGCCACCTCTACTTAATATCTTCTGTTTCTGTTAGGTCCCTACCATTTCTGTCCTTTATTGTGCTCATCTTTGGATGAAATGTTCCTTTGGTATCTCTCATTTTTCTTGAAGAGATCTCTAGTCTTTCCCATTCTGTTGTTTTCCTCTATTTCTTTGCAGTGATTACTGAGGAAGGCTTTCTTATCTCTCCTTGCTATTCTTTGGAACTCTACATTCAAATGGGAATATCTTTTCTTTTCTCCTTTGCCTTTAGCTTCTCTTCTTCTCTCAGCTGTTTGTAAGGCCTTGTCAGTCAACCATTTTGCCTTTTTGCATTTCTTTTTCTTGGAGATGGTCTTGATCACTGCCTCCTGTACAATGTCACGAACCTTCGTCCATAGTTTTACAGGCACTCTATCAGATCTAATCCCTTGAATCTATTTCTCACTTCCATTGTATAATTGTAAGGGATTTGATTCAGGTCATACCTGAATGGTCTAGTGGTTTTCCCTACTTTCTCCAATTTAAGTCTGAATTTGGCAATAAGGAATTCATGATCTGAGCCACAGACAGCTCCCGGTCTTGTTTTTGCTGACTGTATAGAGCTTCTCCATCTTCGGCTGCAAAGTATATAATCAGTCTGATTTTGGTATTGACCATCTGGTGATGTCCATGTGTAGAGTCTTCTCTTGTGTTGTTGGAAGAGGGTGTTTGCTATGACCAGTGCATTTATTATTTAGATTCCACATATTGATGATACCATACAGTATTTGTCTCTCTTTGTCTGACATTTCATTTAACATAACACCCTCCAAGTCCATCCACCTTGCTGCAAATGGCAAAATTTCATTCTTTTTTTATGGCTGAGTAGTAATCCACTGTATATATATCCCACAGCTTTTTTATTTATTCATCTGTTGATGGACACTTTCGTAGCTTCCATATCTTGAAAGTTGTAAATAATGGTGCTATGAGCACTGAAGTATGTATATCTTTTCAAATTAGTGTTTTTGTATTTTCTGGAAATATGCCCAGGAGTGAAATTGCTGAGTCATATATTAGTTCTATTTTTAGATTTTTTTAGAAACCTCCATTTTGTTTTCCACAGTGGTTGTACCAATTTACATTCTCACCAATAGTAAATGAGGGTTGGTCCATATTCTTTTGAATCTGGTTTCTTTCACTTAACATTATGTTTGTGAGATTCACCCATTTTATTATATGCAGCAAAATTTCGTTCATTTTCATTATTGTATAACATTTCATTGCATGAGTGTTATACATTTATCCATTCTACTATTGATGGACACTTATCTTTTTTTTCCCAGTTTTTGGCTCTACATTTTTTTTTACTAGAAATATACATTCATCTTTCTCACGTATCTAGGAGTGGAGTTGCTATATCATAGGGTAAGCTATGTTTATCTTTCACGAAAGTTGTCAAGTAGATTTCCAGAGTGATTATGTCAATCCACACTCCCATCATAAATTCTAAGTTTTAAAAATTTTAGCCATACTTGCAAATGTGCATTGGTATTTCACTGTGGTTGTAACTTGCATTTTCCTGATGCCTAGTGATTTGAGCGCTTTTCCATATGTATCTGTTGATATTTGAATATTCTCTTTTTAAAGTGTATTCAGGTGTTATTTTTTTAATTGGCTTGCTTGATTTTTAAAAGTAATTAGTAAGAACTGTTTATGTGTTCTGCAGTTTGCGTTTTCAGCTTTCTTTATGGGGTCTTTTTATTTTTCAAATGTATTTATTTATTTATGATGATACTGGGCCTTCGTAGCTGCTTGAGGGCTTTCTCTAACTGCAGTGAGTGGGGGTACTCTCTAGGTGAGGTGCACAGGCTTCCCATTAAGATGACGTCTTTCGTTGTGGAGCATGGGCCCTAGGCACCCAGGCTTCAGTTGCTGTGGGTCGTGGGCTCCAGGGTGCTGGCTCAGTAGTTGCAGTTCATGGATTTAGTTGCTCTGTGGCATGTGGGATCTTCCTGGACCAGGGATCGAACCCGTGTCTTCTACATTAGTAGGCGGATTCTTAACTACTGGACCGCCGGGGAAATCCTATGGTATATTTTGATGCACAGAGTTAAAAATTTTTTTTTATTAACTTTTTTTTGGCTGCACCATGCAGCATGTAGGATCCTAAGGTCCTTGACTAAGGATTGAACCCATGCATCCTGCCCTGGAAATGTGGTATCTTAACCACTGGACCATCGGAGAATTCCTGGGGTTTTTAATTTTAGTGAAGTCAAACATATCAATGCTTTATTTTATCTCTAGTGTTTATTGTGCCTTGATTAAGAAATATTTGCCTTCCTCAAAGCCATGTAAATTCCTTTCTAAAATCTTTTTGTTTCAGAAGCTTCATTTGTTTTCTCTTCCACATGTATATCTATGATCCATCGCAAGTAAAATTTTGGATATGTTAGAGGTAGGAGCCAAAGTTTCATTTTTCCTATGTGGATATTCTATTACACTAGCACAATTTATTGAAAAGTACCATCTTTTCCCCCACTGAATTGCAGTTGTGCCTTTGCTGTATATTAGATAATGATATATGTGTTGGTCTATTTCTGGGCTATATTCTGTACCAATGGTCTATTTGCCTACCCTTGTGCTAATATATTACTGTAGACTTATCTATCATCTATCTTTTTTTTTTAATTAATTGTTGGTCATGCTGGGTCTCCGCTGTTGTGCACAGGCTTTCTCTAGTTTCGGTCAGTGGGACTCCTCTTCCGTGTCGTACACAGGCTTCCCATTGCGGTGGCTTCTCTTGTTGCAGAGTCTGGGGGCTCTTGGCACTCGAGCTTCAGTCGCTGTGACTCTCGGGCTCTGGAGCACAGGCTCAGTGGTTGTGGCTCACCGGTTTCAGTTGCCGGCAGCATGTGAAATCTTCCCAGACCAGGGGTGGAACCTGTGTCCCCTGTATGGGCAGGCGGATTCTTACGCAGGGGACCACCAGGGAAGTCTTCTTTATTGCTTATAATAAGTGCTGCTACTCGATCCTGTAAGTCTTTCAACTTTGCATTTCAAGATTTCCTTGGTTAATCTAGTGCCTTTGCATTTCCATGTAAATTTTAGAATCCATTTGTCAATATCTTCAAGAAGAAGTCCTTTCAGGATTTTGATTGGTATCTCATTCAATTTACTCAAAATTAAGAGAGTAATTGACATCTTTACAATATTGAATCTCCTGATTGTTAGCATGGTATTGCTAGTTAGGTCTTCTTTCATTTCTCAGACCAGTTACTACTTTTCATTACTATTTTGCACATCTTTTGTTATGTTTATTCCTACATATTTGATTTTTATGTTGTACTTTGTTAAACTCTATTTTCTAATTATTTATTGTTAGTATATAGAAAATTAATTGATTGGATATTGATCTTGTATCTAGAGACCTTGTTAATTCTACTTATCAGTTCTAATACTTTATCTACAGGTTTGGTTAGATTTTCTACATACAAAGTTATATCATCTATTAATTACAGTTTTGCTTTTTTCATTCTAACCTTCATATCCTTTCCTTGCCTAATTGCACTGGCTAAAATCCAGTGTCGTGGAATAAATTAAGAGAAGAACTTTCAATATTTTTCATTAAGTATGAAGCTAGCTGTAATTTTTTTCACCAATGGTTTTAAGCTCCTTGAGTGAATGGAAGTCACTCAGTCGTGTCCAACTCTTTGTGACCCCATCCGACTATTCAGTCCATGGAATTCTCCAGGCCAGAATACTGGAGTGAGTAGCCTTTTCCTTCTCCAGGGGATCTTCCCAACCCAGGGATCGAACCCAGGTCTCCCACATTGCAGGCAGATCCTTTACCAGGTATGCCACCAGGGAAACCTAAGAATACTGCAGTGGGCAGCCTATCCCTCCTCCAGGGCATCTTCCCAACCCAGGAACCAACCCGGGGTCTCCTGCATTGCAGGTGGATTCTTTACCAACTGAGCTATCATATCCTAAAACAATTTGTATATAATTGACATGCTACTTATATGTATGATTAAATTTTTATTGATGCCTAATTTGCAATAAAATGCACAGATTTTCAAGTATATAGTTTTGACAAAAGTATATATTTCTCATATGTATATCACTCTCTGCTCTGCTAAGTCACTTCAGTTGTGTCCGACTCTGTGCAACCCCAGGGCAGCCCACCAGGCTCCCCCATCCCTGGGATTCTCCAGGCAAGAACACTGGAGTGGGTTGCCATTTCCTTCTGCAAAAGTGAAAAGTGAAAGTGAAGTCGCTCAGTCGTGCCCGACCCTCAGCGACCCCATGGACTGCAGCCTTCCAGGCTCCTCCGTCCATGGGATTTTCCAGGCAAGAGTACTGGAGTGGGTGCCATTGCCTACCTCCAATTAAAAAGTAGAACATTTCCATCACCCTCCCTTATGCCCCTTTTCAGTTAATCTCCAGGGGAGGACTTTCCTGGTGATCCAGTGGTTAAGAATCTACCTTGTAATACAGGGGACACCAGTTCAATCCCTGGTCAGGAAATTTCCCACATGCTGCGGGGCAAGTAGGGGGCCAGTGTGCTACAACTACGGAAGCTTGTGCACCCTAGACTCTGCGCTCTGCAACAAGAGAAATCCGCCAACTGTGGCTAGAGTGTAGTCTCTGTTCACTGCAACTAGAGAAAGCCTGCATGCAGCAACAAGACCCCCAAATAAATAAGTAAATGAAATAAAACAATAAAAAGAACTAAAAAATATGCAAAAGAAACTACTGTTCTTATCCTTCTCCCCACAGGTTGAAATTTGCCTATTTTAGAACCTCATATAAATGGAATCATTCAATATGTACTCTCTGTGTCTGGCCTTTTTACTAATCATAATATTCATAATTTATCATATTCTTGCATACAACAGTAATTAATTCCTTTTTATTGATGAGTACTTTTCCATCTTATGAATTTCTCACAGTTTGTTTATTCACTTACCTGTTGATAAACCTTGAGTTGATTCCAGTTTGGGGCTATTCTGAATACAGGTGCTATGAACATTCTTGTACAAGTCTTTGTGTGGACATATGTTTTCAGTCCTCTTGGATAAGACCTAGGCATGCTGGGTTATAGAGCTGACATATGTTTATTTCCCCAACTGGTTGTACTATTTTACATGTAGGAGAGTTCTAACGTCTGCATCTTCTCAACATGTGGTATTTTCAGACTTTAATTTTAGTTATTTTGATATGCATACTGTTGTGCTTTTAGTTTGAATTTCACTGGTGACCGAGTACCTTGAACTTGCTTATTTGCTTATTAGCAATTCCAGTATCTTTCATGAAGTGCCTCTTCAAGTCTTTTGCTTATTTGAAAAATGGATTGTTTGTCTTTCTATTACTGAGTTATGCAACTTATTTACTTATTCTGTATGTAAATTTTAGATCAGATATATGTTATGATTATTTTCATAATCATATCATCACTCAGTGGCATAGTTTTTATTTGGATGATATCCTCATTTGGTGAACAGAAATTAAAATTTTTTAAGAATATTTTTTTATTTGGCTGTGCCAGGTCTTAGTGTGGCACACAGAATCTTCGATCTTGGTTGTGGAATGCGGGATCTTTAGTTGTGGTAGGCGAACTCTTAGTTGCGGCATGTGGGGTCCAGTTCCCTGACCAGGGATGGAACCCGGGCTCAGTGCATTGGGAGTGTGCAGTCTTAGCCACTGGACCACCAAGGAAGTCCCAGAAATTTTAATGAAATCCATTTTATCCTTTTTTTTCTCTTTTATGGTTAGAACTTTTTGTCCTAAGAAAATTTTTCCTATTCTGAGGCTTCAAAAATATTTTTCTATGTCTTTCTGTAGAAGCTTTATAGTTTTAGCTTTTGATATTTTAGTTTATGACGTATTTTGAAATAATCTTCGTGCATGGTGTGAGGTGAGGGCTGGGGCTTATTTCATTGTTTCAGCATCAGAACTTTCATTTTCCCATTGAATTGCCTTTATGGCTTGTCAAAAACTGATTTTCATCATATGTCTATGAACATGCTGTTCCATTGATCTATTTGTCTATCCTACACTACTGCTACACTATCTTAATTGTTATATCTTTGTAGTAAGTCTTAAAATCTGATAGTGTAAGTTTTCTAAGTTTGTTCTTCAAAATTGTTTTGATTATTTTAGGTCCTTTGCATTTCCCTACACATGATGGAATCAGTTTGTCAATTTCTATTTTTAAAAATCTGCCAAGATTTTGTTTATGATGGCACTGAATCTATCGATCAACATAGGAATTATGACACCTTAACAATGTATCTTCCAATCTATGAACATGGGGTGTCTCTTTATTTGTCTTTTATTTCTTTAAGTAATATTTTGTATTTTTGGTGTAGAGATCTCACACATTTTCCATGAAATTTGTTTATTAGTATTTTATGTTTTTTTTAATATTGTTAATGGTATTTTTAAATTTTAATTTTCTTGCTGTCAGCTTATAGAAAGACAATTGATTTTTGTATGTTGACAATGTTGTTGCTAAATTCACTCATTAGCTCTAGTAGTTTTTGTAGATGCCTTAGGATTTTGTACGTACACAGTCATGATGTATACAAGTCCAGATTTACTTCCTCTCCAATCATTTCTTCAAGTTGTTTTCTTTCTTTATTGAGCTAGCTAGGATAATGTTGAGATAGAAGAAATAAAAGGAGATCTCTTGGGACTTCCCTGGTGGTCCAGTGGCTAAGACTCTGAGCTCCCAGTGCAGGGGGCCCAGGTTCGATCCTGGTCAGGGAGCTAGATCCCACATGCTACAATTAAGACCCAGAGCAGCCAAATAAATAATACAATTATATAAAAAAAAAATATATATATATATATAATTTAAAAAAAGGAGATCTCTTCATTTCTTCCAAATATTAGAGGAGAAGCACTCAATATTGCACTATTTAATATGATCTCAACTATAGGGGTTTTTCTGAGACGATGGTTGTCAAATTGAGGAAATTTCCTTTTATTTCAGTTATCTAGGAGTTTTAAAGTTCGTGAATGGGTATGACATTTTGTCAAGTGCTTTCTGAGTCTATCAAAAATGGTCAGGTAGTTTTTCTACTTTATTTTGTTAATATGATGAGTTACATCGGTTGATTTTGGAATAACAACCAACTTTCATTGCTAGACAAAACTGCATTTGGTCATTACTATGAATAATAATAAATAAAAATGAATTTGATTTGGTATTTTTGTGTAGGATTTTTGTGTCTCTGTTTATTAGAGATATTGGCCATAACTTGCCTGTCTTGTAAGAAGCTTATCAGGTTTTGGTACCAAGGTTATTCAAGTCTCAGAATATGAGATGAGAAATGTTCCTTTTTTCTCTATTTTCTGAGTTTGGGTAAGGTGGTGTATGTCTTGCTTAAATGCTTGGAAGAATTCTCCAGAAAAGCCATCTGGCCCTGGAGTTATCTCTGTGGGAAGAGTTTAAATGAAGAATTCAGTTTCTTTACTAGATGTAGGCCTCTTGTAACCTCAAAATTCAGAGTATTCTTTTGATATTTTTGGATATTCCTGTGACAGTTTTGGTAAGTTGTGGCTTTTTCTTTTGGAGGAATTTTCCCATGTTACTAAAATGTTCAAATGTTGACATGAGGTTGTTTTTAATATCCTTATATTATTTTTTAACATCTGTAGGGTCCATAGTAATATTTTTATTTTTATTCCTAATATTACTTGTGATACTCCCCCACCCCAGTTATTTTTCTTGCTAGTTATTATTTTTTTAAATCAGTTTTAGTGGTCTTTTCAAAGAACCAAATATTTGACTTTTGTTGACTTTTTAATTGCATTTTTTTTTCTATTTTGTTGATTTCTACTCTTGTCTTTACCATTTTCTTTCTTCTGCTTTTTTTTGGAAGGGTGGTTAATTGCTTTTTTTTTTCTAAAGGTTCTTTAAATAGAAGCTTGTGATTGATTTTTATCTTTTATGCTTTTCTAATATATAAATTTAAGTCTATACATTTCTCTTTAAGCATGGTTTTAGCGGTATCCCATTATGATTCAGTTAAAAATATTTTGTAATTTTCATTGTGGTTTCTTCTTTGGCTCCATTGGTTTTCTAGAGGCTTATTAATTAATTTCTAAACTTTGGTAGAGGGAGGTTTCTAGTTATCTTTCAGTTACTAATTTCAATTTCACTGAGTTCAAAGAATACACTACATAACTTGAAATTTGTTAAGACTTGTTTTATGGCCCAGCATATGGGCAATTTCGTTAAGTGTGAAAATTGATATTTGAGAAGAATGTGCCTTCTGTAGTTGGTAGCTTCCTCTTTTTTTAATCAGCTCAGTTCAGTTCAGTCACTCAGTCGTGTCCGACTCTTTGTGACCCCATGAACCGCAGCACGCCAAGCCTCCCTGTCCATCACCAACTCCCGGAGTCTACCCAAACCCATGTGCATTGAGTTGGTGATGCCATCCAACCATCTCATCCTCTTTCATCCCCTTCTCCTCCTACCCTTAATCTTTCCCAGCATCAGGGTCTTTTCCAATGAGTCAGCTCTTCGCATCAGGTGGCCAAAGTATTGGAGTTTCAGCTTTAACATCAGTCCTTCCAATGAACACCCAGGACTGATCTCCTTTAGGATGGACTGGTTGGATCTCCTTGCAGTCCAAGGGACTCTCAAGGGTCTTCTCCAACACCACAGTTCAAAATTCTTCTGCGCTCAGCTTTCTTTTGAAAAGAAACTGACTCTTACATCCATACATGACCACTGGAAAAACCATAGCCTTGACTAGACGAAACTTTGTTGGCAAAGTAATGTCTCTGCTTTTCAATATGCTGTCTAGGTTGGTCATAACTTTCCTTCCAAGGAGTAAGCGTCTTTTAATTTCATGGCTGCAGTCACCATCTGCAGTGGTTTTAGAGCCCAGAAAAATAAAGTCACCCACTGTTTCCACTGTTTACCCATCTATCTTAATAGTAGTCTATAAATGTCAGGGAAATTCATTAATTATGTTGTTCAAATCATTCATTTCTCTACCAATTTAAAAAATCTATTTGTTCTATCAGTTGCTGAGAGAAAGATGTTAAAAATATAAACTAAAATTGAAGGTTTAGCCACTTCTCCTTTAATTCTGTCAGATTTTACTTTATGTATTTTGAAATTATATTGTTAGGTGCATATAAATTTAGGACTGTCAGATATCTCTGTTGGATTAAGCCTTTTATCATCATAAAATGTACGTTTGTTTTTAGTAGTACTACATGGTGATGGACAGGGAGGCCTGGCGTGCTGCAATTCATGGGGTCACAAAGAGTCGGACACGACTGAGCGACTGAACTGAACTGAACTAGTCATAAAATCTACTTTGTCTGATATATAAAAATATCTTAATCAAAATAAACACCAACTTTATTTTGGTTGGTGCTTGCATTGTATCTTTTTTCATCCTTTAACCTTTCTGTATTTTTATATTTAAGATATGTCTCTTGTAAATAGCATATAATTGGATTACTTGTTATAGTTTCACATCTGTCTCTTTTAACTGGAGTATTTAGCCCACTTACATTTCATATAAGTACTAATATGTGTGTGTGTGTTGCTCAGTCATGTTCAGTTCTTTGCGATTCCATGGACTGTAGCCTGCCAGGCTCCTCTCTCCATGGATTTCCCAGGCAAGAATACTGGAGTGGGTTGCCATTTCCTACTTCAGGGGATCTTCCCAACCCAGGGATCAAACCCGAGTCTCTAGTGTCTCCTGCATTGACAGATGGATTCTCCACCACCTGGGAAACCCAAGTACTAATATAGTGAGGTTAAATCTATCATAATCTGTTTGTCTCCTACTTGGTCCTATATTCCCACTGGCAAAGGTCACAGATTGAAGTGTGAGGATTTGATTGGAGAAACACTTGAACAGAAACAGGAATACCAGCTAAGAGATTGTAGCAGTTGTTTGGGTGAATAAAAGGGCAGCTTGAATTAGATTCATGGCAATAAGGTTAGAAGAGATGTGGACAAATTAGTTTTTACAGGTAAGGAATACAGAACGTAGTGATTGAATTTAGGTGTGGGGTGAAAGAGAATAAAGAATCAAAGAAGACTCTTAGATTTCTGGTATAAGCAGCATGGCAGATGATAACTACCATTTAATTTAAAGATTCAGGAGGAGAAAGAGGATTAAGGGAAAAGATGATGAGATTGGTTTTAAGAGAGGCCTGGTATGCAGTTGAATATGGGCCTCCCTGGTAACTTAGACAGTAAAGAATCTACCTGCATTGGAGGAGATCTGGGTTCGATCCCTGGTTTGGGAAGATCCCCTGGAGAAGGGAATAGCAAACCACTCTAGTATTCTTGCCTGGAGAATTCCATGGACAGAGAAGCCTGGTGGCTACAGTCCATGGGGTTGCAAAGAGTCAGTCACGACCGAGTGACTAACATTTTCACTTTCATGTAGGACCGGAGGTAACATCTGAGCTGGAGATATTTTTAAAATATTTATTTATTTATTTGGCTGCTCAGAGTCTTCGTTGTGGCATGTGGATCTTTTAGCTGCAGCATCTGGGACCTGGGCCCCCTTCATTGGGAATGTGGAGTCTTAGCCACCAGGAAAGTCCTGGAGCTGGAGATATTAAATTGGGAGCTACTAGACTATTTGGTAATTAAAGCCACAGAATGTTAGGGAATGAGGATAGAAGCAGGAACTTGGAACAAAAACTTGACGAACATCTAATATTTGAGTTGAGCCAAAGAAACTAAGAAAAAGTGGTCAAAGAGATAATAAAAGGAGAACCAAGAAAGTGTAGTGTACAGGAGGCTGGGATGAGAGTATGTTTTAAGAAGAGTGCAATAGGGACTTCCATGGCAATCCAGTGGTTGGGAATTCGCCTTCCAGTGCAGGGGGCACGGTTTGATCCTTGGTCAGGGAACTAAGATCCCACAGGCCTCAGGGCGCAGCAATAAGGTAAAGAAAAACAGAAGTGGGCAATAGGTAATTGCTGTATGCTGCTGAGAGTTCAAATTAGATAGAAACTAGAACAACGGGGATTCCCTGGTGGTCCAGTAGTTAGGACTCTGAAATTCCAGTGCAGGGAGCACAGGTTTGATCCCTACTTAGGGGAACTAAGATCCTGTATACTGCAGGGCACAGTCAAAAAAACAAACAAAAAACGACTAAAACAGGTATTCTACAGCATTAGAAAGAGTAGTTTGATTGGAGTCGAGGGGAAGGGGAGGTGTGGCACAAGGCTGGAGTAGGTGGTGGAGGAGGAGGTGAGGAAAGAAGATACATTGAGATCACTACACCAGTCAGAACAGTCAGAATAGGCTAGGTTTTACTATGGCAAGAAACAACCCTCAAATTGCAGTAGGTTAAAGCAGAAACTGGCAACTTTTCCTGCCAAGGATCACCTAGTAAATATTTTAAGATCTGCAAGCTGCAACTATTATCACAGGCTACAGAGACTATAATCTCTGTCACAACTACTCAACTTGGCCATCGTAATGTAAGAGTAGCCAAAGTGCAAGCAAAAGGGTGTGGCTATGTTCCAACAAACCTATATTTAGGGAAAAAGGCAGCAGGGTGGACTTGGCCTGTGGGCTGTAGTTTGCTGACCCCTGGATTAAAGAATTCTGCTGCTGCTCCTGCTGCTGCTGCTGCTGCTGCTAAGTCACTTCAGTCATGTCCGACTCTGTGTGACCCCATAGACAGCAGCCAAACAGGCTCCCCCGTCCCTGGGATTCTCCAGGCAAGAACACTGGAGTGGGTTGCCATTTCCTTCTGCAATGCATGAAAGTGAAAAGTGAAAGTGAAGTCTCTCAGCCGTGTCCAACTCTTAGCGACCCCATGGACTGCAGCCTACCAGGCTCCTTGGAACATAGCCACACCCTTTTGCTTGCACTTTGGCTACTCTTACATTACGATGGCCAAGTTGAGTAGTTGTGACAGAGATTATAGTCTCTGTAGCCTGTGATAATAGTTGCAGTTTGCTCCGTCCAGGCAAGAGCACTGGAGTGGGGTGCCATCGCCTTCTTCGAGAGAACTCTGAGGATCATTGAAAAGTGCTGCTCAGATTTCCTTCAGGTAAACCTGCCATGTGGAGCATAGTTGATGGACAGTCCCAGCTGCCACCCCTATGAATCCTTTGCTTTGTACTGAGATCGTGTTTCCTCTCTGCTTCTCAGTCACTGGGGTACTAGTGCTGGCCGATTCCTGTGGGGTTGGGGACTCTTCTAATGGGTAATCCCTCCATCAGATTTCTGAAAACTTCTCTTTCTGCCCAATCCTTCTTGCCTCTCGAGGTCTCAGATTTTCCTTGTGGTCTGACGACTCTCCACGCCTACTGTGGCTCCTAACCCTTTCTCCTTCATAGGCATTTGCCCCGATAAATGTCTTACACATCTAACCCTGTCAAGAATTCTGCTTTTTAGAGAAACTATCACAGCATCTTGGCTTGTTTCTTGCTTGGGCTTCGTGGCCATCATGGGTTGACACGAGGCTCTGATTCACAGCATTCTCACATCAACCCTGGTTGGATGGAGCCTCCATCAGCGAGATTACTGATGCTCACTCTGGCAGGGGGAATGGAGCATGGCAAATTGTGCATTAGCTCTTAAAAGCATCCACCTGCAAAGTGTTAGTTGCTCAGTTGTGTCCCAGTCTTTGCGACCCATGGACTGCATGTAGCCTGCCAATCTCCTCTGTCTATGGCATTCTCCAGGCAAGAATGCTGGAGTAGGTAGCCATTCTCTTCTCCAGGGGATCTTCCCAACTCAGGGATCAAACCCAGGTTTCCTGAATTTCAGGTAGATTCTTTACCACTGAGCCACCAGGGAAGCCCAAAGAATCCACCTGGGAGTAACACATGTAACTTCCATTCACCTTTCATTGGCCAAAGCAGGTGACGTGGCGATCCCTAACTTCAAAGACTGGTGCGGTGGAATCTTACCGTGTGCCAGGAAAAGAGAGACACTGTCCTCATGACAACTGCAATCAGTCTTCTAAAAGTATAAGAAGAAGTGGGAGACATGGGAAGTGCTTTAGAGATCAAGAGACCATCAAACATAGGAAGATTGTCAAACCATGTTCAGGCTCCATGTAACATCAAGAACCGTCCTTTTCTTTGGTCCCTGTCTTCTCGGCTGTGTGTTTTTGTATACTAATACTCAGGTGTTGGATGCAGGCATAGTGAAAGCATAGAGTTGGATTCATTCATTTTTTTGATACTTTTTTTTTTTTTAATGATGCCTCCATCTACTATCAGAGAAGGCAATAGCACCCCACTCTAGTACTCCTGCCTGGAAAATCCCATGGACGGAGGAGCCTGGAAGGCTGCAGTCCATGGGGTCGCTGAGGGTCGGACACGACTGAGCGACTTCACTTTCACGCATTGCAGAAGGAAATGGCAACCCACTCCAGTGTTCTTGCCTGGAGAATCCCAGGGACAGAGGAGCCTGATGGGCTGCCATCTATGGGGTCGCACAGAGTCGGACCCCACTGAAGTGACTTAGCAGCCACCTACTATGAAAGTCGGGATTTTGTGTTTAATTTTATGCCCCAAGCCTAGAACAATGATTGGTCAGTAAAGGTACTTAAGGGTTAAAAGTGGATTCCCTCTCGTTGCCACTTTCTTAGGGATTACAAATTGTGTGGTGTATGTGTCCTTCCAAACCTTTTTATATGCATAGACATATATTTAAAAATTAAAAACAGAACATTTATAGTTTTCTGAAACCCCTTCTTCAAAAAAACTGAGTAAATATATATATATATTTTTGTTTTTTACATGCATTCACTGCTTTATTTACTTATTTATTTGGTTGCGCTGGGTCTTTGTTGCTGCACATGGGCTTTCTCTAGTTGCAGAGAGCAGGGGCTCCTCTCTAGGTGCAGTGCACAGGCTTCTCCTTGCAGTCGCATGGACGTCGGTAGTTGCAGTACAGTGGCTCATTAGCTGTGGCTCGCAGACCCTAGAGTATGCAGGTTTCAGTAATTGCGACCTGAGGGCTCTAGAACATGGGCTCCGTTGTTTCAAGGCATGTGGAATCATCCTGGACCAGGGATCGAACTCATGTCCCTTGCCAGTGCAGGGGATTCCTATCCACTGTGCCACCAGGGAAGTCCCTGAGTAAATATTTTAAAGGATAGATTCAATATTTGAATCGTTTTGGTTTGCAAGGGACAGAAATGTAATTTAAATTGGCTTCAGCAGAAAAAAAACATGGGCGGAAAGGCTTTATTTATTCACATACTAAATTCCTATGGACAGCTGACTTTAGGCCCAGTTGGGTCCAGCTGCCCAAACTTTGTCTTCATGAATTTTTCGCCAGTTCATGGCTTTGAGTTCCTTTGTTTGGCTTCTTGGATCAACTGTTCTATGTGAAGTCAGGATGGCCACTGACGTTCCAGACGCACTCCACTGGCTCTTCTTTCTGGAAGACTGGAAAAGGCACAGGGTGTTCTCTAATTTGATCCTCATTCTGATCACATGCCCTCCTCTAAATCATTCAATTTGCTTGAAGGAGGAGGACTACATTGATTGATGAAGCTGAAGTTGCATGCCTAGGACTGAGAGATGGAGCCGGCCCCACCTAAGGGGTCTGTGAATAGGAGAGGAGGGGTTCTCCAGAGAATGTTGGGTGGAGGGGGGCTGTTTCTAGCAGGAAGGGAAACAAGTGCCAGAAAGCTGAAACAACAGATTTCCATTAAAAGTGGGGTTGTTTTTCTCAAAGGATTTATTTAACATTTTGATGAGCACTAATAAATTGCCTCCCAAAGTGTTGTACCAGCTTGTATTCCCACCAACAGCAATGTATGTATCCTTTTTTTATCCTTACTCACGTGAACACTGAACGTTATCAGCTGCATTAATTTTTTGCCAATTTAATGGACAAAAATGGTAGTTCATTATTGTCTTAATTTGCATTTCCCTGACCCTAGTGAATATGAGCAACTTTTCTTATGTTTATTAGCCTTTTGTATTTAGTCTATAAATTGTCTTATTACTTTTGCCCTTCCTTTCAATTGGGTTTTCTAACTTTTTCTTACTGACTTACAGGAGCTTGTTGTATGTTAAGGGTGGTAATTAACCTTATCTATGTCTTAAATGTTGCTAGCACTCCCAGCTTAGCATTGTTTTTAACTTTGTGGGGCTTCTCACTGTAATCAAATCTGTTGATATTTTTCCTTATGGTTTATGAATTTTATGTCTCATAGAAGTCCTTCCCATTCCCAAATTATATTTTAAAAAATCCTTCTATATTTCTTTTTGGTGCTTTTATAGTTTGACTCTTCATACTTGGATATTTAATCCATCTGGAATTCATTTTTATGTATGGATTTCACTTTTTTTTTCCATAGATAGATAGCCACTTGTTCTAGCACAGTCTCCTTTCCTTGTTGGTTTGAAATGCTGTTTTTATCCTGTGCTAAATTCCCATGTGGTGGGAGGGGGAGACTGAGAGACAACTCAGAAGATAAACTGAATGAGTGAGGGGGAGAGGGGGTGCAGGGTGACCACAGGGCGAAGGTGTGAAACTGTGAAGGAGGGGAAGAACATGAATAGGGAAAGGGAGTAAGGCGCTTAGGTCAGTTGGGGGCATGTCACCTTGAAGCGTTCGTGGACATGAAGGACTTTTTACTAGAAAAACATAATAGAGGTTTATCTTATTATACAATATTCACCATACACAGACTGCTTCTGGATCTTTCTGTTGACCTATTTGCCTATTCAGGTACTTGGTCATTCTGAGACAGGCTGGGACCTGAGCCCTTTTGCTGCAGTGCTACAGTGCTTGTGCCTGGACAAACGTCTCCTTGAGCAACAAAACACAAAGAAATTATAAGGGACTAAAAATAACTGCATGCAGGCGCAGATGGGGCAAATTCTGGATAACAAGATACAAAAAGATAAAAAACCAAACCAAAACAAAACCCAACCACCGCTTCTGAAGAGCTAGGAACAAAAGCAGAGTTCTGTGAATGCCCCTTGCTCTCAACACCACCCAAGGGGTGGGCAAACCACCTAAGTAACCCCTCTGCGCCAATCTCTAGACACACCCCAACCCCCTCCCCATATAGGGAACCAGCCTGCCCCCCTCCTTGGGGAGCGAGCAAGGGAAATTCTCTCTTGTTTTTGCTCTCCCCTGCTAGAGCAGGGGTCCCAATAAAGCCTTGCCTGAATTTCTTGTCTGGCCTCTAATAAATTTCTATTGATTGAGGAAGGCTAAGACCCCTGGTCGGTGTCAATTCTACAAATGTTTGGATCTACTATGGATGAAGATAAATCTTGTTCTTACGGTAATAGCAACTGTTTGATGGTACATTTCGATTAGTGGTGATGCAAGCAGTCTGCACCCAGCCCATTATCCACATTTTTAAAAAACATTTTTTCCTCTTGGTACTCATTTATTCTTCCAGATGAATTTTAGAGTTATCTTTCTAGTTTTCATCAAAGGAATTGGAATTTTAATCTGAAGCGCACTGGATTTATAGAGTAATTTGGAGAGAATTGACAGCTTTACCAAAGTTTTCTTCCATTGTAAGAAAGCGGCATACATCTCTCCATTTATTCAGGCCTTCTTGTACGTCCTCAGTAAAATTTATTCCTCTGTATTTCAGCTTTAATTGCTGTTATGAATAAAATCATTTTTCTAACATTTTAAAATTGGTTTTTGTCGGTAAAAAAGAAAGCTATTGATTTTTCTATATTTTTCTCTTAACTGGCCTTTTTATTGAACTTGCTGATTAGATCTACAAGGCTTCAGTTGAATCATTGGCTTTCCTAAGTAGATGATAATATAATCAGCTTGTAGTGATTATTTTACTCTTTTTCCAATATCTATATCTCATTTCTTTTTTCAGATTAACTCTTTTGTTTTATTTGATTATTTCTTTTTATTGACCTTTGTATAGCTTTATTGATGAATAATTGATAATACAAGGAACTACTTGTATTTAAAATGTACACTTTGATAAGTTTTCATATATGAGTATACCTGTGAAGGGGCTTCTCTGATGTCTTAGTGGTAAAGAATCCACCTGCCAATGCAGAAGTCTCGGGTTCGATCCCTGGGTCTCGAAGATCCCCTGGAGAAGGAAATAACAACCCACTCCGGTATTCTTGCCTGGGAAATCCCAAGGACAGAGGAGACTGGCTGGCTACTGTCCATGGGGGTCACAGAGAGTCGGATATAACTAAGAGACTAAACAGCAACACCACCTGTGAAG
This sequence comes from Oryx dammah, assembly GCF_014754425.2. Classification (NCBI taxonomy): domain Eukaryota; kingdom Metazoa; phylum Chordata; class Mammalia; order Artiodactyla; family Bovidae; genus Oryx; species Oryx dammah. The sequence goes on from NW_024070192.1 coordinate 23,103,273, forward strand.
CTATCACCAAGTCAAGATAATGAGCATATCCATTGCCCCAAGAAGATTCCTTGTTTCCCCTTTTAATCTCTTGCTCTTACTGTCCTCTACCTTTTCCTCACATCTGTAGGTAACCACAGATGTGTTATCTGTCCCTATAGATTAGTTTGCATTTTCCAGATATTATTAATTCATGGAATCATACAGAACATACTGTTTGTTGCCTGGCTTCTTTCACGTAGCATAATCATTTTGAGATTCATCTATGTTGTTGTGTGTATCAACAGTCCATTGCTTCTTGTTGCTGAGTAGTATTCCATTGTATGGATATTATAATTTGTTTATTCATTCACTTGTTGATGGCATTTGGGTTTCCAGTTGTTGGCTATTACAAACAAAGCTGCTGTGAATGTTTCCATAGAAGTCTTTGTGTGGTTATATGCTTTCATTTCTCTTGGGTTGATAACTTGTGAGTGCAATTGCTGGTCATAGGGTAGCTATCTGTTTTAACGTTTTAAGACACTGGCAAACTGGTTTCCACAGTGGTTGTACCACTTTACATTTTCGCCAGCAGTGTATGAGAGTTCCATTTGCTCCACATTCTAACCAACACTTGGTACTGTCATTAAAAAAAATGTTTAAAGCTATTCCAGTATTGATATATCACTGTAGTTTTCATGCACATTTCCCTAGTGGCTGATAATGAACATCCTTCCATATGCTTGTTTGCCATCTGTATATCTTCATGGTCGAAGTGTTTGTTCAAATCTTCTGCCCTTAAAAAAAAAAATTCAGTTATTTGTTTTCTAATGAAGTTTTGGAGTTCTTTATATATTTTGAATGAAACTCCTTTATCACATACATACTTTGCAAATGCTCTCTCCTAGTCTGAGACCTGTCTTTTTATTCCTATAACAGTGTCTTTCAGAGAGCAGACAGCTTTAATTTTTATAAAGTCCAATTTTTCAATTTTTTTCTTTTAAAGTGTTTTATCTGAGAAATCCTTGCCTAACCGAAGGTGGCAAAGATTTTCTCCTATGTTTTCTAGAAATTTTATACTTTTGGGCTTATGTTTAGGTCTTAGATCAACTTTGAATTAATTTTTATATTTGGTGTGAGGTACTTTATTTTGAATATGGGTATCTACTTCTCCCAGAACCATTTGTTGAAAAGATTATCCTTCTTCCCCTTAGACTGCCTTTGCATCTTTGTTAAAAATCAATTAATCATACATGTGTGAGTCTACTTATAGACTTTCTACTCTCTTTCTTTGGTCTATTTGTCTATCTTGATGCCAACATGCAATAGCTTCCTGATAACCTTGAGTTTATGTAGTGTAAGTCTTCCAACTTGTTTTCTTTTTTATTTATTTATTTGGCTGCATCAGGTCTTAGTTTCAGCTCCAGTTGAGGTACGTGGCCTCAGTAGCCCTGCATCATGTAGGATCTTGGTTCTTTTGTAGGGAATCAAACCCACGTCCCTTGCACCAAAAGGCAAATTCTTAACCCCTGGACTACCAAGGAAGTCCCAACTTGTTTTCTTTTTAAGTGAGGCAGTTTATTAACCCAGCATTTGTTCTGGAAGTGTTTATTTATTTATTTATTTTTGGCTGTGCTGGGGCTTCATTGCTTCTTGGGTTCTGCTCTAGTTGCAGTGACTGGGGGGTACTCTCTAGTTACGATGTGCAGGCTTCTCACCGAAGTGGCTTCTCTGGTTGTGAAGCACGGGCTCTAGGGCACCTGGGCTTCAGTAGCTGTGGATCTAGAGCACAGGATCAGCAGTTGTGGCCCATGCGCTTGGTTGCTCTGGGGCAGGTGGGATCTTCCCTGATCAGGGATGGAACCCCTGTCTCCTGCATTGGCAGGTGGGTTCTCTACCACTGAGCCACCAGGGAAGCCCCCAAGGATTTGTTCTAATGCTTCTCAATGGCAGCTGCCCTATCTGGCATTCTGTCCATATCTCTCTATCTTTGAGGTGCCAGCTTGTGACCCCCATTTGCTCCTTGTCCACCATTTTCAGCCCTTCCAGGGCTTGGAGGAATTGGCAGGCCACACTCTTAGAGCCCCAGGGAAGTTGCTGGATGTGATGTGGCTTCTCTGATGTCCCCATAGATCTTGGTCATGGAACCTATCTTGCACATCTCCAGAGACAGAGGTGCAGCACCGTGGAAGCCATTCCACAGCTCTCGCTGTAGTTAGTAAGGTCTTTACGCTTGGCCATCTTGATGGTGTCCGCCCATCCAAGGACTTTCAGCTTCCTGGAAAAAGGCTGCCAAAGCCCTGATGAACTCCTACTGGTTCACCTCTTTTATAGTAACTCCAGGCACTGTGGCTTCCTTGCTGCCAACCATAGGGAAGGGCTCTCCAATGTTCCCCTCCTCCTTCCTTTTTGAGGTGGTTTTGTCTATTCTAAGTCCCTTGTGTTTCCCTAAGAATTTTAGAATCAGCTTTTCAGTTTCTAAAAAAAATCCTGCTGGGAATTTGACTGGGGTTGTATTGAATTTATAGACTAATTGGGGAAAAATTGATATTTTAAGAATATCAAGTCTTCTGATCCATGAGCATGGTATATCTCCATCTTATTGAGTCTCTTTTGATTTTTCTAAATAGTGTTTTGTAGTTTTCAGTATACAGGTCTTATGTATCCTTTGTCAAACTTATCTCTAAGTAGTTCATATTTTTTTATGCTACTGTACATATTTATAAATTTTAAAATTATTATTATTATTATTACTTTTTGCTGCATCATATGGCATTCAGGATGTTAGGTCCCCCACCAGGAACTGACCCCACACCCCCTGCAGTGAAAGCATGAAGTCTTAACCACTGAACTGCCAGGGAAGTCCTGTGTTGTTTTTTTTTTTTTAATTGCAATTTCCACATGTTCATTGCTAGACTATAGCATTGCTAGACTATTGATTTTGTAGATTGGTCTTACATCTCACATGCATGTGGGCTAAGTCACTTGAGTTGTGTCCAACTCTCTGAGACCCTATGAACTGTAGCCCCCAAGGCTCCTCTGTCCATGGGGATTCTCCAGGCAAGAATACTGGAGTGGGTTGCCATGCCCTCCTCCAGGGGCTCTTCCTGACCCAGGGATAGAACTCGAGTCTCTTCTGTCCCCTGCATTGGCAGGAGGGTTCTTTACCACTAGCGCCTCCTGGGACGCCCCATCTCAGTCTTGCTAAACTCATCTATTAGTTATAGTATCTATTTTTTTAGGTCCCATCAGATTTTGTATGTGGACATTCACACTGTCTTCACATCAAGACAGTTTTAAGTCTTCCTTTCAATTCTAGATGCTTTTCCCCCTTGCCTTAGCACACTGGCTGGAACCTCCAGAACACTGAATTGTGATAATGGGAGTAACATCTTTGTTCTTGATGTTAGCAGGAAATCTGAGATCCTGTTAGGAAAATTCACACTTTGGGTAGCTCCCTCTATGGGGTCTTGGATTCCTCTTCTCTGTTGAGTCTTCCTATTAGTACAATGCAATGTACTTTAAAACTCCAGTATATTTTTTCTCTGTCATTTTCAAACAGATTTTTGAAGATGGTATGGTAAACATACATAGCCTTCCTGAATCAGAAGTCCAGGGCTTTGTCATGCAAATGTAAACACAAAAGACTGAAGGTAGAGAGTTAGATGATCTTATAAAATAGAGACTCTGGGCTGAAAAAGGAAGAGAATGAAGACAGAAGGGAGCTGATGGATGGGGAAAACATCTCCGGGTTAATTGTCAGGGGGTTGAAGAACAGTTGTCCAAAGAATAAGTGAACAAAAGGAGCAGAAATGAGGTCAGAGAGGAAAATGCGAGCACTTACAGGTTGGTGAAAATGTCCAGGATGTGAACAAGGGTATAGGCAGAGGAGAAAGTGATTAGACATGTGAAGGTTGTAGAATGCAGAGGCTGGGACTTTAGAGTTACCCAGGATGCACTAGGGGGTGCGATGCCAAAAGACTTCAATAAACTGAAAAGGCAACGTCAGTAGACAGCACCAGGGAAAAGGGTAGAGGGTGGCACAGGGCTTTTACAGAAAGTGACAGAGTGATGGAAGCAGCAATGGGGAGCAAGGAAGGACCTGACCTCACCTTCCAACCCTGGCCCTACTTCCTGACCCTGAGGTTGGGGATGAGATTGAGTGGGTGGCTGCCCCAAGAAGGGGTGACAGGACTAGCAATACCCAGGGAGGTGCAAGACTTTTTCCCTACTTCTTGGGTCCCAGCTCCCCTGCCTTTGGTTACACCTGAAGATTGGAATCCACCTGACTCAGAGCCCAGGGAGAGCAAGGCTGAGCTCAGCTGGCCAGCAGCTAAAAGCAGAGAAGAGCAGGCTCTTTTGTTTCCCTCAGGGGCTCACTTCACTTTCCTGAGCCTCAGTTTTATCAGCTCTAAAATGGAAAGGTTTTAGGGAACTCCTTGGCAGTCCAGCGGTTGGGACTCCACCCTTTCATTGCAGAGGGCAGGGTTCAATCCCTGGGTGGGGAATTAAGATCCTACGAGCCATGTGCTGTGGCCAAAAATGAAAAAAAAAAACTGTTGTTAATAAGTAAAATAGGATTTTATACACAGAGGATTAAATAAAATAAAATAGTGTCCTAAGTGCTTAGGAATGGCCCCAACTATGATTATGTTATATTCCTTAGGTTAGACTCTAATTTCCCTGTTTCCCTACAAAGAGCTCCCTGATTTTGACCAGAAGCCCATCCACCCCTGACTCAGGCTGAATCCACCTCACCTCTTGACAGTAAAAAGCTGGAGCCCATTCCTCAGGGCTGCTTCTGAGCCTTGAAGGTCATCCCTGAACCACCAGCTGTCACAACCTCTAAGATACTAGCATCAGATTTTGGGCTGGACCTGGATGGAATCCACCACAGGACCAGGAGCAAGGGCTGCATGTCCTGTGAGGAGAGGGACCAGGAAGCAAAGCGACCATCCAGGCCACAGGGGCAGTCTAGGCCGGTGTGGTGAGTGAGGAAGGAGCTTTGCTGGTCTTGCAGCCGGTGGAGGAGGGCTGCTCACCCAGGGGACTGGTAGTGACAGAGTTCATGGCTGGTTACTCTGTGTGAAGTGCCTCCTCTCTGTGATCCTCCTGTTTTCTAGATCCACAAGCACAGAAGTCCAGAGAGAATTGCCCAAGAACTTAGTGGGAGCAGTTATGGAGCCTGGCCTCTGTGCCTACAGCTCACTCCCCTCTCAATCCTTGCCTTTGTATCCACCTCGAGACAGCAGAGGCTGGCTTCTTTTCCTCTTACCTTCCAATGTCTAGAAGAGGGTCCTGCTTCTTGTAGATGCTCAGAAAATATTTCTTGGTCACTGAAGGACTGTTGGGCACTCTACCAACTGGCTTATATCTGCGTGCTCTCTCTCTAATCTTCCCTCATTTTGCAGATGAGGAAATTGGGGAACAAAGAAGCTAAGTGCTTAGAAAGATGAGTAGGTGTGAGAAGAGATCTGGGTTTAAATCCTGCCTCTGCCACTAGTTAGCTTTGTGTCCTTGGGCAAGTCACTTCACTTCTCTGAGCCTTGGTTTTCTCATCTGAAAGTGGCTCAGCTCATGGGACTGGTGTGGGGCCCGAGAGTCCTGGCCCAGAGTGGAGACAGTGAGAGAGGGCTGAAGACTGGGGCTTGAGTCATTTCTTTGGGAGGGAGCCTTGCTTCTTTCCTGGGAGGTGGTGAAAGGTAAAGGAGATGGGTTTGGGGAATGGACAGACCTGAATTCTTATCCCATGCACACGTTGTGGGACCTTAAGGAAGGGACTTATACTTCTTTCTACTTTCCTATTGAAATTTAAATTCAGTTTCCACATCAGTAAAAAGGGGGAAAGCCTCTTGGGTTTATTGTGAGGATTAAATGAGGCCATCTTGCGAGTGCCCATAGTAGGTGCTTAATAAACACAGTGTCCCGGTGTCCCTTCTACCAACCTTCCAGAAGAATCTCTCCAATGCAGCCTCTGTCCTGACCTTGTCTCCTTTAACCTGGCAAGTCTCTAACAGCTCTATAAAGAGTTAATTTCTCGCTTTGGTCTCCCCTTCCCCAATCTTGTTTGCTCCCCCAGCCAGCCAACTGGAAGAGGACATGCTCTAGGTGGCTGGCAGTTCGAAGAGAATGCCCGCTTGCTCCCTCACTCCCTGCTCCCCAGCCCCTCCTTGGGTGACTCCTCCCTGTCCACTGCTATGGGTTCTTTCTGAATCGTGGCGCTTAAAAGCCTCATGGGTCTATGCAGGGCGCACCCTAAGCTTCTTATCTGGGCATTTACCATTAACAGCCCCTTCTTCAATGTTAAGCTACCCCCACCCAGTCTCTCTTGCTGCCATTCCTGCTCAGCCTTCTATATATACCCCTCATCTCCCACTTCAAGCATGCCCCTTGGCTGAGAACACCCTCCTCCATCTTCTCCACCCAGTAAAGTCCTGCTCTCCTTTCAAGGCCCACCTCCAGTATCAATTCTCTCTCTAATAAAGCTTTTCAGATCCATTTCCCTGCAGGAAACTGCTCAGCCTCCGGGCTGGCCATCCACACTGTTCACAGGGGCAGCAGGATGGAGTCCACGAGTGACAGCTGCTCAGCTCTGGCTTCTCTGGGAGGAAGGCAGGAACGACTGGCCTCCTGTCCATTCCCCTTCACCCCTACCCCGTCCAGGCTGCTGAACACTGGCGCAGAGCCCTCCACGGCCTCCTGTGCTTGTCCCCACCCCCCATGTGGGCTCTGAGCCCCAGAGGTAGCAGGTGTACCTTTCATACAACAGGAAGGCTCCGACTCCACCCCACTTGACTGGGTGCGAAGCTGTGTAGTACAGATGGGGATGTTGAAAATATCCGTGACATATTCCAAACTGGCCTACTTTCCTATCACGAGAGTCTGAGACGGAGACGGGCGAGGATGAGTGAGATGGGAGCTTGGGACCTGTTCCCACCTCCTTCCTCTCTCGGCTCAGTTGTTAGACAGGAGAGGGGTTTGCAACCTTTTCCAGTCATCTCAGCCTGGTTCTGGGGCCGTGTGGTTGGGGTGTGGTGGGGAGGCAGGCTTGGAGGAGTGAGGCTGCAGTGGGCCTGGGGAGGAGGGTGGAGGAACCAAGGCCTGGGTCCTCTCTTGGGAAGCTTCCAGCCTCGGAGGTAGGACAGTGGAGGCCATCTCATTGGACTTGGGGGCTGAAGGCTTGGGTTCTAGTCCTGGTTCACCTGTGAAGACTCAGGCAATTTTCTTAACTTCTCTGGGCTTTTGCTTTTCTCATCAGCAAAATGAGCTACTCAATCCTTGCTTTCCCTCCTTGAACCCTTGAGTATGGGGTTACTTTGAAGACTGTTAAGGGCTCTGCCTTAATTAATCCACTTCTCTGCCTTTCCACCTTGGCTAGGCTATGCCCCGACATAGTGGTTTAAGGGGTCACCAGTTCCAGCCTTTGGCCTCCCAGCAGGTCTGGCAAGGCCTCCACCCTTAATCCTGGCTTAATGATCCCTGAGTAGGGAGTCACCCACTGTCCCTGCCTAGTGCCAGGATTGTGCCTTGGACAAGAAGTTCACAATGGGAGCTGACTTCAGTCTCTCTTGATGACATGGAAACCTTTGGATGTCCTCGGGCTTGTCTCCTTCATGTACAAGGTGACCATTATTTTAGGTTTTCTCTTTTGGGGCTAGAAAATGAAAGTGAAGCCGCTCAGTCATGTCCGACTCTAGAGATTGTTCTGCACAAGCGCATATGGGATTTTCTCCCAGGAGCGGGGTGGGGAGGTTGTTTGCATCTCTGCCTCAGTTTTTCCAGCTCACACACCACAAGAGAAATAAGTGGCCAAATTGGGAAAAACTGGTTGCTATGGGGCCACTTCCCTGACCCGGGTTCAATCCCTGGGTTGGGACGATCTCCTGGAGAAGGAAATGGCAACCCACTCCAGTATTCTTGCCTGGAGAATCCCATGGACGGAAGAGCCTGGTAGGCTACAGTCCATGGGGTCGCAAAGAGTCGGACACGACTGAACCACTTCACATGTGCCATTAGTCAGGGCAAAACATACCCCTTATCCAGCTATTCTGCTTCTAGGAATTTATTGTACATATAAACTCACATTGCGTAAACTAAAGTAACTAGCAGGGTATCTCTTGCACCACAGCCTAAACATCTGTCAACAGGGCACCTTCGTATGTGCTTGTGCAGAACAATCTCTAGTTTATGTTGTTGAGTGTGTATTGTCTGCTCCCATTTGGATAAAACAACACAAAAGAAATGCTTGTGAACATATAGGCAAGCCCTGAAAGACCAAAGAAGCTGGGAATGATGTTTGTTTCTAGGCCTGGGAGCTGGGTGACGGGGAACAGAGGCAGTGACAGGGAAATTGACTTTTCCTTTTGCACCTTTTGAATTTTGCATCACATACAAATAGAATTTCCTATTAAACAACAAATCAAGGACTTCCATGGTGGTATACTGGATAAGAATCTGCCTGCCAATGCAGGGGACACAGGTTCCATCCCTGGTCTGGGAAGATTCCATGTGCCACGGGGCAACTAAGCCTGTGCCTCGCAACTACTGAGCCCGTGTACCTAGAGCCTGTGTTCCTTAACAAGAGAAGCCACCGCAGTGAGAAGCCCGTGCACAGCAGTGAAGACCCAGGGCAACAGGAACCCATACAAAACAAAACAAAAAAGAAAACCAGTCAAATTAATTTTCCCAGCCCTTAAAGTCTTGTATTTATTAATATTTGGCCCCAGTCATATACCAGTGGTTTTTACTGAGAAAGTCTGACCTCTAAAAAGGAGAGTGAAGTCAGGGATGGATGGTGCAGGGAGTGGTATACAGGCCTGGGTCCTATCTTGGGAAGACGCCCAAAGCTCCCCCAGCATGGAAGGGGGGCACGTGGAGGCGCAGCCACAGGAGGACCCCAGAGAATCAGGGCAGCAGTTTGCCCTGAATGCACAAGCACAGAAGCTCTGGAGGGTGGAGAAGACAGGGGGACCAAGAGGACGAAAGATCTGCCCTCAGAGAAGCAAACCAGATGGTCACAAATAAAGCTAAGTGAGTGTTAAGAAAACCCAGGGGACAGGGACTGTCAGCTAGAACGTGTTTGTGTCCATGCGCCTGTGTGTGAGGAGGGCAGGGCCGGAATTGGGAAGGCTTTATTGAAGACGTGGAACTTGAGCTGGGCCTGGAAGTGGATGTCAGGTGTCCACAGGTGCAAAGGAAGGAAAGGACAACCCCAAGGTGGGGAACAGTATGGACAAGGGCATGGAGTGTAAAGGGAAGACACAGGACGTGTGTGTATGTGAGTATTATTGCTGGAGGTAGCCAGAGATGAGGCTGCAAAGAATGGGGCTAGAGCAAAACATTTCCAGCTGTGAACTCAGGTTGTTTTTTATAAAACACCGCAAAAATGATCATGCCCTAGGATGTGTGGCAATGTCAAATCATGATTAAGGTTTCTCAAAGATGAGTCTTCATTTCTGTACTCATCTTGTGGACCACACTTTGAGAAGCCCTGCCCTAGGGGTCCTAGGATGGGCTGCAGAGGTCAGGAAGGCCCACAGATTTCTTGCAGCTGGTCATGTATATTCATTTGTTTAGGGAAGGGGGCAAAACTTTTGTCAGGACCTCAAAAGTTTCAAGATCTCCAAAGGACACAACCCTCTGCTCTAGGGAGTGGTCGCTGAAGGTCTTTGAGCAGAACGATCTAGTGAGGCTTTAGAGCTGAGGGGAGCAGAAAATGTGCCTGATTCAGCCTGAGCCCCCTCCCTTCCCTGCCCATACCCAGAGAGGCTAGCCCAGGCCAAGCTCAAGGGAAAAGGATTTGAGGGGGAGTGAAAGATGCCAGAGAACAAGGGGCCCATTTAGGGGGTAATTAAAATAATCTTCGGGAAAGAAAACTGGAGGACTTTTTCAAGCTATGCTTGGAGCAAGATGATCAGGGAGGGGTGGGCCAGCCTCGAGGGCAGATGGCACGATGTTAGCTGAAGATGGGAAGCTGAGCTCCTCAACACTTGATCAGGCATCTGCTGCCTGCCTGGGAAGCAGGAACCTGAAAGGGAGGCTCCCTTGGGATGGGAGCCAGGCAGAGCAGGAGGCTGTCAAGATGCAGTCTGGGTCCAAAAGAACTGCATCCTGGGGTCCTGTGAGCATCTTCCAAGTGTTCAGAGTGGATGCCTGGTGCCCCAAACCCTGGGGAGTGGCTGTAACTCACGTGGGCACAAGCTTCTGTTTCCAAAAAAAGTAGACTCTGAAATCTGCAGATGGGTCTACTTAATGAACTCCCTGAAAAATGCCTACTACATTTTTTTTTTGAGGTGAAATTCACATAACATGAAATTCACCATTATAAAATGAGCAACTCAGTGGCGTTCAGTGCATTCACCATGTTGATCCACCGCCACCTCTACCGGGTTCCAAAACATTTCCCAAAAGGAAACCCCATATCCATTAGGCAATTGCACCCCATTTCTTCCTTCCCCAGACAAGTCTCTACGGATTTACCTATTCTGAATGTTTCCTATAAATGGAATCATACAATACCTTTTGCACCTGGCTTCTTTCACTTAGCACAATGTTGAGGTTCATCCACATTGAATCGTGTATTAATACTTTATCCCTTTTTATGAAAGAACAGTATTCCATTCTATGGAAACATCACAAATTGTTTATTCATCCATTGAAGGACATTTGGGCTGTTGGGTCATATAGTAATTATATGTTTATCTTTTTCAGGAATTGCCAAACAGTTTCCTATAGCTACTGAACCATTTTATATTCCCACCAGCAATAGATGAGTTTCATTATTAAATAGGTAATTCTGTGACCCTGGAAGGTGGAGAGGGTTTCCAGGTGCTATCATGGACAAAATAAGTGAGGATGGATCCAGTGCCCACCAGGCTGATAAGGCTGGTTGGCAAGCCTGGGAAGGATGCTGGCTAGAGTTGGAAGGCTGTCTTTCCTTTCTTTCCCAAAGCAGGTAGATCAGGTGGTGAAGTCTAGAGCCTAAAAGCCAACTGGGTATGGCCCTGCAGGAGTTGGGCTTGTGGTCCGCCTGGGCCCCAGTGGCTCACAATATGTCCTCTCAAGGAGAGATGCAGAGTGCCTTCTTTCTCCCTGCTCTAGTCTGCTCTTCTCATCTTTCTTCTCTCTTTGCTTTCTGCGTCTAGACAGCTGAGCAGGAAGGAAGGAGGTGGGATGCTACATGCATGTTCGTGGACTCCATCCACAAGCCCCTCTGTCTACTTAGGCCCCAGGAGGTCATCCCAAAGTGAGATGGGGTGCTGGGATCCCTCTCCCTCACCTTTATTCCCTCCTCCTCCCACGAGAGGGGACCCATTGGCTTCTGCAGCACCAGCATGGCGCATGCAGCTGGGGAGCAGGAGATCTAGCTCTGGCCATCTCCAGCCCTCAAAGGTCAAGGTCGGGGGAGGAAGGAGTCACCAGGGGCACTTATGGAGCCCGGGGTTGGCTTTGGTGTTGGTTTAAGGAAAGGAGGGGGAGGTACATTAATCTCTGTTACAGAGCTCTCCTGGACACTCCCTGTGCACCAGGCCCTGCGGTGGCTTGCCAGGTGAGCTCCACTAGCAAGCAAAGCCTGAAACTGGGCAAGCAAGCAGGTGGTCTCGACCCCATTGGTTCTCAAAGTGTGATGCAGCAGTAGCATCAGCAGTAGCCATACTAGAGAACTGTCAAAATGCAAATTCTCAGGCCCCTCCTCAGACTTATGGAATCAGGAACTTTGTCACAAGTCCTCCAGGTGATTCTAATTCTTGCTTTGGTTTAAGAACTGCTGCCCTGCCCTGAGAGAGAGTCCTAGTTCACAGAGAGGGACGCAATGCTCCCAGTCTAATGGGAGAGACAGGACACTCACTGGCCATCTGACAGGGAAGACAGAGTCTTGTGCTCAGAAAATTCTCAACCAGAGGGGGACATCTAGGTTTCTCAGTGCAAGTCCCTCTAGTGGGGTCCCTCCCTGCTGGAAGCACCACCATGAGTTCCTTTGGAGGGAGCTGGCTACAGTTAGGACCCCAGAGAAACCCCCTCTCTTCCACTTTTTCTCTCCATTCTTCAGAAAGTGGGTTTGATGTGCTAATGAGGACATCAATTATTGAGCTTCATTAGCATTCATTACAATAACAAGCAAGGGAGAGGGGACCGCAGGGAACAGAGGAGGGTCTTTTAAAACTTCCTGCCATTTACTCCTTTCCTTGGGGTGGGAGGGGGAATGGGAGAGTGAGGCACACTGGAGGAGAGGCTTGGGGTTCCTGGAGACTGGGCTGTGGTCAGAAGGAAGCAGCCTCCACCTCCTCGGCTCCCCAACCCAAACCAGCCTCAGAGGCCAGCTCACTGCCCTGGTCATTCTTTCCTGGGAAGAGAGCTCTTCACAGCCCCCTCACTGCCTTTGGGCCACCCTGGTGGAGTCTGGCTGCTCCAAATGGGGCTTATGATGTGCCCTAGCCAGACAGTCACCCTCCTGGCAGGGTGCTTTCTCAGGGATCTAAGCTGGGGGCCTCCAAGGTGGCTGAATGAGCAGTTTGGGGTTTCCCACTATCATTTTTCACATCACCTTTTCCCTTGTGGCTTTTCCTAGAGGCCCGTGTGCCCCTCAGCCCACACCAGGCCCCTTCTCCCTCTTCCTGCCCAGATGTTTGTCCAGGTGCAACCCTGGCTCTGAACACCCTTGGGGAAGGAGAAGTGACGCTGAGAATTTTCACTTCTAGGGTGCTCCCTCTTAACTTTGCTTCCTTGGTCTGGGTGGAGTGAGAAGGGCCAAGTAGGTGGTTAATGATCTGCTGCTGATCTGCTGTTCCAACATCTCAAACAAGCCAGAGGCCCCCTTTCAACCAAGAGGCAGCCAGAGATGCAGGGGAGGAAGGCCCGAGAGAAGTTACCTGTTGAGGAATGAGGGTGGGGGTGGGGTGGCACCTGAGGCATCTCAGGTGGAGGCAGCTGGCACATTTCTTGTGCCTGGGCACCACGCCAGCTTCCAGGAGCAATTCTGATCTCTCAGCTGGAGAAATAATACCTGTGTTTCTCTCCCTCTGATCAGAGGCAATGGCTTCCTCCAGACTTCTCCCTAGGAGAAGGAGCCTTGTCTTTTGAGATTGGATGGGAAGGGGAGCAGGCACCTATCTTCCCTGGGGGTTGGGGATGGAGAATTTGTTGCTGCTTTTGTTCAGTAGCTAAGTCATGTCTGACTCTGCGACCCCTTGGACTGCAGCACACCAGGCTTCCCAGTCCTTCACCATCTCCCAGGAGTTCGCTCAAAGTCCTGTCCAGTGAGTCGATGATACTAGAGGATTGGGTGGGGTCAATGAGGGTGGCTGGTGTCAGGCCATCTGCCCTCAGGCTCAACTCAGGCCTCAAGGGTCTGTGTTTCCATTCACAGCTGTATTCCTTCTCACCTCTCCACGGGACCCATGGAGTCCTGGATTAAGTGGAGGAAATCCTGGATTGAGGGGAGGAGGGGTTCAAATGAGCTCACAGCTATGAAGATGATCAGAAATGTTTAGGATCTGTCTGTAACAAGTGAGCCACACAAAAAATGATACCTGAATCTGATTTAAGCCCCTCACTATGGAGTGGCCTTCATGATGTGGGAGGTCACCTTAGGGTAATGACTGATGGATGCATTGTCCTGCTAACACGCTTGAAATTATTCCCAATTTCTGGGGGCTAATTCACAGAGTCCCCCTCCCCAAGTCCCCAAGCCGGTGGCTTATTGCAATCTAGTGTAAAGGCCAGAAAAACCTCCATGTGACAGGACAAGCATCTTTCCAGTCTTCATCCAGGAGATAATGCCCAGTTCCTCAACTGGCATAAATAACTAGTCTTGAGCTTCAGTCATGTTCCTGCACCCTGTTCTCTTCCTTTCCTTAAGGTCATGAGAGTGTGTCAGATGTTAGGCCTCACCTTCAGGCAGCCCACTGGCTAAGGAGATGGTGGTGGTGATAGAAAAGGAGGCTGGGAGCTTTGGAGTCAGGCATGTCTGGATTTGAATTTCACCTTTGCTACTCTTAGATTAGGCAAGCGGTTATGCCTCTCTGATCCTTAACTCCTTTCTCTCTGAAATGGGGCTGAAAACAGCCACTTTTGCATGGTTGTTGAGATGCTTAAATTAGAGAATATGAATAAAGCATATTTGGTGGCACGGGGAGGGGGGTGCTTCCTCTTTGGCTCAGCAGGTAAAGAATCCACCTGCAATGCAGGAGCCACAGAAGACACAGGTTTAATCCTTGGGTCAGGAAGATGTCCTGGAGGAGAGCATGGCAACCCACTCCAGTATTCTTGCCTGGAGTATCCCATGGACAGAGGAACCTGGCAGGCCACAGTTCACGGAGTTGCAAAGAGTTGGACATGACTGAATTGACTTAGCATGCACGCATATTAGGTGGGCACAATATGGAGGAGAGGAGACCTTGTCTCATGGTGGGGGGGGTAGGGAGGGGCAGCATCCTGTGTGGTTGAGTTGGGGGCCTGGATGGAGGAGGAGGAGCAGCAGCATCAGTCCCTAGCCTCTGGGCTCTGAGAGGCTTGGGAGGTGGTGTCCATGCAGCTGAAGGGAAGCCATCCCTCCCCTTGCCGACCCTGCCTCTACACAGGGCCTGCTGCCTCCCATGCCCATCCTGGGCAGGCAGCCAACCCGAGAGCTGGATGAGTGCCCACAGCAAGCTCAAAGGCCAAAAGATGGGCACCGTCCAGTTGGCAGAGGGAGAGGCAGCTGGCCCAGGAGGGGAGAAGTCAGGGAGCCGACTGCTGGGGTCGTGTGCCCGGACGGTGTGTCCAGGACGCGCTTGGCTGCCCTCCTGAGCTGTCTGTCTGGAGCCCCTCCTCTTCCTACCCTGGCCGGGCCACCTACGTTACTGTAGCTGGAGAGAAATTTCCAAGGGGCATCTGAGTTGCCCTGAGCCAGGCAGCGTGCTTGGCTCAGGGCAGGCCTGGGGGCGGGAAGGAAAGTGGAAGAGAGAGTCTGGATTAAGGCTGCAACTGGGTAGACCAGGAAGTGGGGAAACCGGTTTGTCATTCGGGCCACTTGGGGTGGGGTCTCCTCTTCTGCCTCTCGGCCTGCCTGCCACTCTGCCTGGTGGCCTGCAGCGAAGAGAGGCACTGTGTCCCTTCCTTGCTCATCTAAGCTGGCTTTGGGAATGCCAGGAGGGGCAAGGGGTCTTGACCCACTTTCCCCCCGCCAAGAGAAGTTTGGAAGAGAAGGGACAAGACAGAGAACCGGAGAGAGAGAGGTAGCAAGCAACCAGGACGGGAGGAGGGGACAGAGTCACCTGGAGAAGTCTGTGGAGCCAACAGGTAGGCTATGGTGGGACAGGGAGGGGGTGGGAGTACGGCAGGGGTTGGGTAGAGCTGGCGCTTTGCAGGTTTCCTGGAGGTGACTACGACGTCGCCAAGTGAGGTGTGAGAGGGGCAGGAGCTGGAGCGCCCTCTTTTGGGGTCCTACTTGGCAGATGGGCAGAGACTCCCCTTACTCACAGCGCCGGCCCCTGCAGTTTCAGCAGACGCCTGCAGGAGGGGCCGCAACTCGAGCTGGGGGGAGGGGGGAGGGGGGAGGAGACAGCCCAGCAGGGGGCGCCGGGGGACTGGGTCCCCTTGGCCGAGCCAGGTCTAAGGAGGGGACGAGGGGAGCGTCCCGGCAGAGGAAGATCCAGATTCTTTCTGCATAGGGAGCTGTGGCTTTCGGAGGTCACCTTGGCTGAAGAGTAACCCCTGGTCCCTCCCTGGCCCGTACCTCCCCCAATGTTTCTTCATCCCACGGCGCGCCAGGGCTTGGAGAACAAGTTCCCACACCCTCGAGATGCACCCCCCTCCTTCGAGGCCGGCTCCCGGCTTCAGGCAATTGTCTCTATCATGGCTTGAGGACTGCTCAGGGTATGAGAAGCAGGTGCAGCGGAGGGGAGGCCTGAGCGCGCCCCGCATCCGCGGCCCGGCCGCGAGCTGCGGGATCCAGCCGCACAACTGGAGGGCGGGAGGCGCCGGCCCCCTCCCCTCCCAGCTCGCTGCCACCCCAGAGGCCCTTTGTACGTTCCAGCCACACGCGCGTTCCCGCGCCGCGCGCGCTCCCGCCCGCAGTGACACACCCGCACCGGCCCCCGCGCGCGCGCACACATACACACATACACACTCGCTCTCGCACACTCGGTGACACGCCCGCGCGCGCGCGCGTACCCACACGCCCGGCCGCCGGCGCCCTCCCAGCTGGTCCACCCCGGCGGGGCCCGCGCCCCCGGCCCGCCCGCCTGGCACCGCGCCCCGGGGCTGGGGCCCAGCGAGGAGCCCGCGAGGCGGCGAGAGGGCAAGCGCCAGGCAGGCCGGCCCGGGGCCCCCGCCCCCCGCGCCCCCGCCCGATGGGGAACGCTCCGTCCCAAGGCATGTCCCTGTCTCTCTCCTTCCTAATGTGCCTCCATGCTTAAGTGGAAGGTATTTCTGTTTTCTTTGTGTGTTTTCCCCTCGGCCGGGGGCGGGGGCGGCGACCGGGCCGGGGAGGCGGCGGCCGGCGGGGCAAGGGGTGCTCGGGTCGCAGGTGTGTTGGGGGGCAGGGGACCGCGGCGTGCCGGGCTCCGGAGAAGGACCGGGCGAGAAGAGTTCTGGGTCCAGAGAAGGGGTCCGGCATTGGCGAGGCTGGAGACCGAGAGTGGAGGGCCTCGTGAGGCCCGGAGAAGGCAGCCCCGGAGAGGTGGGGGGTTCAATTTTAAAGAGGTTTCTGCGGGGCAGGGAAGGAAGGAGAGAAGAGAAAGGGGGGTGGATGGTGAAGGGAGTGGGGGAGGGAGTGGTCCATCCGAGGTGGATGAAGAGGAGGATGCCGAGAGGCGAAGGGGATGGAGAGGTGGTGGGAGCATCAAGGGCCTCTCTTTCCCCCCAGGTCCCAGAATGGGGTGCACGCCCTTGGATGGTGGTGGTAAGCGCTTTGCGCCAGCCCCCCAGGGAAGGAAGGGGATGAATGTATTCTGGGATTGGCTGTGTTGCCAGGATACCAGCCTGTGTTCCCGCCCCCTTCCCCTTTCCTTCCCCCCAACACCTCCCCACCCTCCCGTCACCTCGAGGCCCTAGCCCTAGAGACCTGGGAGCCTAGGTAGCAAGGTAGCAGTTGCAGAAACTGGGGACCCGCTCCCCTCTCGACTGGCGGGTAGGGAGGGGCCCCGAGAGGAAGGGACTGGGGGAGGGGCCATGTGATCTTAAGTCGGGGTGAAGAGGCCAGAGGGCGGGAGAGGGCGCCCCCAGCTGGGGAGAGCGTCTAGGGTGAATGAGGAGGTAGGGACTGAGGGAAGCTGAGCGGCAGAGGGCGGGGCTGGGGAGGGGCCCCGCTAAGCTCCCCCCTCCCCTCCCACGCACCCCCCTTGCTACGTCAGAAGCTCCTGGGCCGGCTCCGAGTCCTGTCGGTGGGGGCAGCAGGATGCTGGTGGAAGCAGAGGGGGCCGGCCGGGTGCCTCCGCAGCTCGGCTGGCAGGGCCCGGAGGGGCGTGTGCGGCTGCTGGTGCAAGCCCCCCCGCCCCACCCCTCCCCATGCAGCCCTGGCAGTGCCTCCGGCGCTTTGCCCTGGCCTGGTGGGAGAGGACAGCGGAGGGCAGAGCCCGATCTCCCAGGGAGGAGGCCGGACCGAGGGACCCCGGGGGCCGAGGGGAGCCAGGTGAGCAAGAACAGGGTATGTGCGAGGACATCCCGGACTGGCAGTCCCCCTTCTCCAATACTAGGGAACCAGCAGGTCTTGTAGCCCCCAACTTGAAGGGAAGTGGGTTCCTGGCTGGAGCCTTACAGAAGATATTCGAACTCCTGTTGTTTTGGGAAGGGAAAAACAGATGAGGGCTGGGAGAGGGGATAGGTAATCAGACTTCCAGTCTTGTGAGTCTCAATATTCATTGGTGTTGAGTTTGAGCACTTTGGGGCGGGGATAGGATGCCTTCTTTCCAACTCTGAATATCTTGGTCTGGGTGACCTTGAGCCAACTGCTTTGCTGTCTAACTCCATGCCTCAGTTTCTCATATTCCCTTCCCTATCCCTCTTGCTGTCTTAAAGAACTGATGAGGCATTTGATGGAGACTGTCACTGTGAAAATGTGGGGCTCCGTCGTCACTGGTGGCAGCTGTGGTGGTGGTGGTTTCTGGCATGGCTGTGCGTGTGTACGAATGTGAGGGGCAGTTGTGGTCTATGTGTGAGGTCTTCTGCTGGCTGGGGCCACTGTGGGCAAGTGTCAGGGTCCTGCATTCATACAGGAAGGAAGGCTCCGGGCAAGCTGGGAGTTGTTGAGGCAGAGACTTAACTGGTGGCCTAGTGTAGAAGCAAGGGATAAGGCATAAGGGGAGGGGGTTCCAAGAATAAGATTCCCCCTCCACCCAGACTGCCTGGCACCCAGGCACCGTTGGCAGCGAGTGCAAAGGCTTTGCCCTGGCTTCCTGCCACCGTGCCTTGGGGACAAGAGGGTCTTTGTCCAGTGCCGCCCCCCACCCCGGCCCTGCTCCTTCCGCCCTTACCATGATGGCCAGGTCTCTGTGATGACCCTTAGGGCTGGGATGGAGATGCAAGTGTGCTCTGGAGATCTGGAAGAAGCAGTTGTGGTCTTCAGGCAGGGCTGAATGGAGACCGGGAGCCCTCCTAGGGGAAGGTCCCTGGGAATTGGGAGGCTTGTTCCCCGCTCCATTCTTTCTGCTTGCCTCCTTGTCTCCTTGCCTAATGAGGAGGGGATGGTGTCTGGGGTCTTCATGGCCTGATTCCTGCTGGGAATCCAGGGTTCCAGGTCTCTTAAATATATATAGGGTACAGAGTTGGGTGCTGTGATGCAAAGCCTCAGGTGATCTCTCTTTCTCTCTCTCTGGCCAGGGACCCACCCTGGAAAAAAGGTTTAATTAGAACCATTGATTCCTTCTTTGGCTGTGGGCATCGATCTCACCGGTGTGGTCAGAGCTGGGGCTAATGGTGGCACGGCTGCCCAGTTCGAACAGGGAGGGGGCTGGGCTCTTGGAGGTATCACATCTGTTTTAGTCCCGGCTCTACTCCAGGTTAGGTCTTGGGAAAGGAAAGGAGACGGGGTTTTGACCTGAGGGAGCTGTGTTTGGAGTCCGAGAATCATCCCGAGTACTGGGGCCAGGCTCTAGAAGGGAGGGGCTGCTCCGTTGAAAAGGAGACAGTAGGCCCTTGAGGGGGCAGGCAGAGAGTTCAGGGATGGATCTGGAGCTTGCCATGAAAGCTTTGCTTTCGAGGAATCCCAAGCACTTATCTCCTCCAACCCCTGGCAAGGAGATCTGATTTCTTCCTTCGTTTGTGTCTTCGAGGTCCAGAGAGGGACAGAGACTGCCTCCAAGGCCCAGTGGGCCTGCATCTGGCCTCTGAGCCTGGCAGTCTGACCGAACAGCCCCTGACTAGGCACAGGGAGCCGAGGGTGAGGCTCCTGCAGCCTCCCGCTAGCCTCTGGGTTTGGTGGGAGGTGGGGGACAGGTTGTGCCCCCCTAGGCCCTGGCTGCCTGTTGTGGGTGGGCTGGTGCAGGTGCAGGCTTCAGTGAGCCACTCAGATGCTCTTTGAAGAATCCCTTGTTGGCTTCCTAGGGCCCATTCGAGCAAAGCTAATAAAAATCTGGCCGTCAGCGGGTTTGAGGGCTGCGTTTGCTTCCCCTTCTTTCATTCCCAGCTCTGAAAAGCGGAGATGAAGGCTTTGGATTTGGCTGGGAAGCTGCGCTTGCCTGCCCCGAGGGAGGGAGGGGAGGAGAGCGGAGGGAGGCAGAGAAGGGAGGGCTGATTTCCTGGCAGCCGGGGGATTTGCTGGGGAGGTGGGCAGAGGGGCAGGGACCTGGTCCCGGACTCCCTCGGGCCGCGATGGGGCTCCCATGACCCTCAGCCGGGCTCCAGCCTTATCCTTCAGGTCTGGAGACTGGGAGCCCCCCTCGGCTCCACCGTTCCTACAGTCAGCACTCTGCTCCTCAGACTCTCCGCTTTCTTCCCCCGTCCCCTCCGCCCCTCCATCTCTCCCGCTCTGCCCTTCCTGCGCTCTCTCCTCTTTGTCTCCCTCACTCGACTCCTGAGTTTCCCCTTTTCTCCCCATCTGCCCCCTCCGATCTGTCTGTCTGTCTTCTTTCCACAGCATCTGTCCTGCTTTCTAGGACCGACTGGAAGGCTGAGAAGCCAAGTTGGTGGGGAGGGGTGGGGAAGGGGAGCTGCAGCCACAGAAGGGATGGGCTTGAAAGGACTATTATGGTCTGTCAGGTGTCATAGTTACCAGAGGCCAGGCGGAAGGGGGCTGCAGAGCACTTAGAGATGTGTGTGTGGTGAGGGCGCTGTCCCCCTCCCCGCACCCAGCGGGCACCTTGCCCTGACATTGGGCTCAACTTCTCCTGCTACCTACTGCTGTCTGGCTGACAGGAAACCAGTGCCTCGGCCTCTGGCCCCATCACCCCTCTGGTCACCCACTGCCCCAGGCATCATTGCCGCCCTGGCCCACGGTTCCCCCACACCCACTACCCAGGCTCAGATGGGGAAGGTGGGTGGCCAAGGGAACCCTGTACAGACCCTGAGACCCCTGCACCATCCTGTAAGCCCCCCATATGGAAACCAAGACTGTCACGGAAAGAGCACTGGGCTAAGTAAAGAGACCTTCTTAGGATCCTTTGTTCGTTAGCGCCCAAATGTCCGCGTGACCTTGAGCAAGTCCCTTCCTGGCAAGGGCCTCTTTCCTCACCTGTGAAATAAGGGGGCGGGCTGGCTCCTCTCCAAGGTCTCTTCTGTCATTCCACCGATGTTGTGTCTCTCTTCTGGGTGATTTGCATATGCTTTGCATACATTAATGGTGCCTGCTTGAAGGGGGAGAGTGCCGCCCACAGGGACCAGAGTCCAACCCACCACTCAGACTCCCCTTGCCCATTGGCCCAGGCTGTCACTGCAGGAATCTCCCAGAGGGATGGAAGCCAGGGTCTGAGAATTCCCTAGGGAGGTGGCTCCTGTGTTCCAGCCCTGCTAGAGGCAGAATAGGGGGGTAGCCCTAGTGGAGGGGACCCCTGCCCTTGTCAGTCCTGCTCCGAAAAGTCCAACAGGAAAGCCAAGTGGTGTGAATTCACTGCAGTTGCTTGTGGCTACCACTGGTTATATGAAACCCCAGTGAGGTGGGCAGAGGGGCTTGGAGGTCTCCGTCCCCTGTTCTCAGGGCCTAAGTACCCTCTACATGCCAGGAGCTTAGCTAGGTATAAGAGTCCCTCTTTCTGGCTTCAGCTGCCTCCCGCAGCCCAGGACAGGTCCTGCCATCTTATGCCCCTACTCACTTCTGCTCAGGCACCTGGGCTCTAGGTATATGTGGGTAGGAACTTGGACCTGAGAGATGGTCACCGAGACCAGGATCATTGCATGTTGGGCGCTGCCCGGTCAGCACACTGCCTGACCTCACGGGCCTCCTCCCCTGCCACCTGCTAAGTGCTGTGTTTGGTACAGGCCAGTGTCCTGCGTCTCAACCCTCAACCTGCCTCAGTTTCTTTCACCCATCCCCTCATAATGCCCATCACATGGAGCAATACTGGGGTAAAGTTTGGCAGCCTGGGCAAGATAAGGTGGGCCACTGAGTAAGATGGGGTTTCTGAAGACAGGAGCAAAAATCACCTCTCCACTGCCATGGAGGACGGACCAAAGGAAATGCAGCAAGAGGGATCCAGGTTAGATTTAGTCTCAGGGAGGAACTGGCCCAGCAGGCAAATTAGTTTCTGACTACAGAATTGTTGTGAAGCTTAAGTGAAACAATGGATGAAGATGTCCAGCACAGTGCCTGTCACGTAAGAAACAATAAATGGTATGGGGAGGGGATGGCTGTCTCTGAACGCAGTGGAGACCCTCCCCTAACCCAAGATGCAGGGGTTTGCAGGGAATGAGAAGCTGGAAGGACAATTCCAAGAAGAGCTGTTTCTCCCACATTCAAGCTGCCACCGCAGCCCTCCTGCCCCTCACACAGCGCACTGGGCTCAGGGCCCAGCCACCCTGGGAGACTCTGCCCTCATCCTCTCTGCTGTAGGTGGGCAGACAGAGGGTTTGGAGGCTGGGAATCCTTTTCTTCCCCTCCCCCTGTCTTTGCTCAGGACAGCTTGAGAAGAAACAGGCCCACGCTGCAGCAGGAGGAATCGAGGTTAGATGGGAAGGAAGTCTCCCGGTACATGAAGGGTGGCTGCTCTGAGGGGCCGTGTGTGCATCTTTCCCTCGATGATAGGAATATATGAACGCAAGTAGGCTGGTGTTGTACCTAGGTGCAGGGGACTGGTTAATATGACCTTTGAGATGACCTTTGGGCTATTGACAGGAACTTGGTAGGTCCAGCTTAATCTCATGTGGCTGTGGTGGTTGGCAGAGTGCAGGGGGCCATGATGGAGAAGGGTTCAGAGCTGCTGGGGAGGAGAAGGGACAGGGAAGTCAGTCTTTGATCCCCTAGGGCAGAGAGGTTAAGGGCACGGGAAAGGACAAGCACTGGATGGTGCTAGGTTGCCTGCCTCCCTACTGCTGTGTGACACTGGGCAAGTTAGTTGCCTCCTCTGATCTTCAGTGTCCCTGGTGGATGAACCTAGAAAACCCAAGGTCCCTTCAAGCTGTCACAGGTTCTACTCATCTCCTCTCTCCTGAGATAATACAGGCCTTGCCATACAGAGAGTGGGAATAATACTTCCCAGCTCCAGATAAACCAGGAAAAATGGAGATTTGGCCCAAGAGAATACTGGTACTTTCGTGTGCCTGCACATGTCTTACAAACCCCTCCTGCTCCAAAGGCACACCTTGTCTAAATCTGTCCAGTGGGCCCAGAGGATGGGTAAGGGAGAGGCTATAGAATTCAGCTACGTCCACTTTCCTCTCACCCCAGAAAGGCTTTGCTGCACTCCATTCCAACCAGGGACTATAATCCAGTCCATATTTTCTTCTGCGGAGGCACTTCCAGCTGGTGGCTCATCTCCCCCACAACCTTTTCCTGGTTCCTGGTAGCCTCAGCCACCTGGCCCAGTTGCTTGCATATCCCGGAGTGGAGTAGCGTTAAGACTGGGAAGGAGCTGGGTTTTTCACGTGCCTGCCTGCCACACCTTGGCAAACATCATCATCCCAGCACCCTGGCCTCTTTTCCACCCTAGCCACAGAGCGTGCTGGAGACCTCAGACCCAGGGGCCCACATCGGGGGCGGGGGGCCCAGAGCCAGAGACCCCCATATAGTGGCCCTAGCTGGAGATGTTTGTGCAAAGCCTAGGAGGCAGAGAGGGTGTGTGTCCTGCCTTCTTCCACCCCAGGGCGACTGATAATTGCAGGCACAGCAGGCATCTGTGGCGTCACCCCAGGCCCAGCATCTGCCTCATTGGGGAAGAATTAACGATCCCAGTTCACTGGGAAGGCATGCCACGGCTCACTGAAGCCCTTGCAGATACATCCGGGCCTCTCTGCCTCCTCTCCTGGGCTGTCCCCATGCCAGTCCAGCCCCTCCCCGTGGTCAGGCTGGCTTGAATGAGTCCCCATTCTTGCCTCAGCCTCCTTCTGAGTTGAGAACTGGAACTCTGAGGAAAAGCCAGGGCTACTAGGACTGACAGTGACTCTCGCTTTGCTGCCCCTGACTTTATAGACTCTCCCTGGTCTGGATGCTCAGGAGGATTTCTGGATGTTAAAATGAGAAGAGACCTTTGAGGGGCTTCCTGGAGCTTCTTCCATCATGGCAACTGGAAAGTAGGAAAGGGCTCCTGGAAAGCCAGAAATCATTTAATGATGAAGCTTGGGAGATCCTGAACCCACTTCTGAACCCAACAGCTCATCCCCTTCCCCTGATCCCTGGTCCATCTGCAGCCGAAGGTTAGAGTTATCTGCCTCCCGTTCCTAGGATGAGGCAGAAAGGGACGGAAGCAAAGCCTTCTCTTCCCCTACCATCCATGAAAGATAGTTTATATTGGAGCATGGGATGGAAGGAAGTTAGACTCTAGGCAGAACTTCCCAGATGGCACTGAATGGGAGACAGACAAATCCTGGGAGAGGTTGGATGGGAAGCAGTTCAGATCTACAGTCAAGAGCTCAGGCTCTGGATTCGGACAGATCTGGGCTGGCATTCCAGCCCTGACACTCACTGTGTGTCTTGGGGCAAGTCATCTCACCTCTTTGAAGTTGTTTCCTCATCTGTAAACTGGGGCTGATTACGGTGGTTTCCTCACAGGGTGGGGACCAGGATTAAATGAGGTTATTTAGGTGGAGTTCCTGGCACATTGTGAACTTTCAGTAAATAATAATCTTTGTTCTCATCCTCCTCCTTACTGTCCAACTGAGAGTGGAAAATGGGTGGCTGTTCCCCCAGGAAGAAGGGGCATATATGAGAAAGTCTCTTTAGTCTTCCTTAAAACCCAGATTCTCACCTCAGCCTGTTTGGGGCTGGGCCCCTGGAGCTGCCACTTAAGGCTAGCGGTGAGGAGGGAGCTAGGGCTCTTGAGCCTTCGTGCCCCAGCTGGTGCCCTCTGTGCCCCACCCCTAACCCCACTGCCTGTCCAGGAAGCCCTCTGGGGTTAGATATGTTAGTGACCATTTTTGATTTCTTCACCCAGTCAAGGTCCCAACATCTGGGTACAACAGTTGCTTCTCCCCAGGGTGCCTGCATCTTGGGTAATCAGTGGGAAAATTGGAACCATGAGATTGGCAGGGGGCTCTGAGGATGCTTGCAGCCAGACGTGATGTGGGTGTGGATGGGTCTGAACCAGCCCAGTGAGAGCTGGGCCCAAGAGGACGCCCAGGCCACAGTGTCTCCAGGCAGGCAGGTTGTAGTGCTGCGCACCCCCAGATGCAAGGCAGAAGATGGGCAGTGCGGCCCGCGGGGGAGGCAGTGCAGTTAGAAGGACTTCCTGCGAGCGAGAGGGAGGCAGCGGGATGCACAGCTGAGAGGGGCCCTGCTCTGGCAGGCTGAGGATTGGGCGAGCGTGGAAGCAGGATCTGGGCACAGGGCTTTGGGCAGTATGGGTAGGGGTGCCATTTTCCGGCACGGTCCCCATCACAGCGAGCGTGCGCGCGCTTGTCGGGTGTGAAGAACCTCTGCTTCCTCTGTTACAGACAGAGGAGGGGGCCTTCCTCAAGGTTAGTTGGTGAATGGAGCCGATGGGGGTCTCTTGGGCTGGGAGTGGGTTTCAGCAGAGCAATGAAGGGAGGCCTTCAGACTCTGAACCCACCAACCTTTCTGAATGGGGTGGCCTTGGCTGGGGGAGGCAGATGGGCCCTGCAAGGTGCTCTCATCTGGGGTCTTGTGTGGGCCCCCAGTAAAGAGGCTGTCCCCATTTCTGGGAGGAGAACCAGGCCTGGATTGTTGGCTGTCTGTCCTGGGGACCCCACTTTGAGGAACCCCATGTTTTTTGTGTTGTCCTGCTGTCTGTCTCCTGTCTGTCTCCCACCAATGTTTCTGTCCCTTCAGCCCCAGCTCTTGACCCAGCACCCCATCTCTGTCCTGCCTGCCCCCCAGCCCTCAGGGACCCCCAAAGGGGCAGCTCCGAAGGCTCTGCCTTGCTCTGTCCCCGTCCCCTCCTGCCCCATGGCCAAGGCCCCTGTCCGGCTGGCCCATCCTGATGTGGGAGCCCCGCCCCCGCCCCATCCATTCTCCAGCTCCTGTCCTCCGGCTCTGGGCCTTCGTTCACACTTTCCTCCTTTCCTGTCCCTCGCCCAGGGCTCCAGCGTGCAGCGGGAGGGAAGGCTCCAGGACTCTGCTCCCTCTGTTTAAAGTCTCCAGGTTGGTAAGCCAGGAGGGGGGCCTCTCCCTACCATCCTGCCTCCCACTGCTCCCCAGCGAAATGGGGGAGGGGGCTATCCCTGGTGGGCCCAGGCCTTTGCTTGGGGAGAAGGCAGCAGAGACTTGACTCTGGGGAGGGCACCTTGCCTGGCAGAGAATGTGTCCATGTGTGCACGTGTGTGCATGTGAGTTAGTATGTGCGAGCAAACACGTGTGCACGTATATGTGTGTGCTTGCTGCAAAGCTCTGTGCAGTGGGGGCTGGGCAGGGGGAGGAGGAGGGAACCCTCTGTCGAGGGAACTGGAGACCTGGGGAGAGGGGTCAGGAGCAAGGGGCCTTTCTTATGGGGGACAACCCGTGTTCCAGCATCAGCCAGCGGAGGGGGATGGGAGAAGATGGGACCATGTCGATCTCAGTACAGCTTTGTTGCGTTTATAGGTACTTGTAAATCTGTGATCTCATTTCATTTATTTAATCGTTTA
This sequence comes from Oryx dammah, assembly GCF_014754425.2. Classification (NCBI taxonomy): domain Eukaryota; kingdom Metazoa; phylum Chordata; class Mammalia; order Artiodactyla; family Bovidae; genus Oryx; species Oryx dammah. The sequence goes on from NW_024070192.1 coordinate 23,129,376, forward strand.
TTCGTTTATCCATCCATTTCTTCATTCAATATGGACTTATCGAACACCTTCTTTGTGCCAGGCACTGGGCTAGGCTCAGAGGCCAACAGTGATGAAGACAGTGAAGGTTCTTCTGTTGCTTACGTGGTGTGGGGATAGAGGTTAAGGGGTTGGCAGAGTTCACTGGCTATGGGGCCTGAGGCTGTGGCCTGGCCAGCTGACTCGAAAGGGCAGTGACCCTCTGTCCACCGAATCCCATCCGCCCCTGCTCCCCCTGCTGGCGGCTGCTCCTCACTACATGTCTCAGTTGAGCATCCCAAGGGCACTCCTCTCCTAGTGTGTTCCCGCCAAGCAGGCAGTGACTGGACGTCCCAGTCCATGCGCCCTGGGGACTGTGAGCAGCACTGCTGGGCCAGAGCAGAGGCCACTTTAGAGGGCCTCTGGGAGCCCACCTCCCGCTTCTGTGCCCGGGACCAGCAGCCTAGAGCAGTGGACTTGAGAGTCAGCCTGATCTGGGTTCAAATGCTCACTTAAGCCATGTTTGAGCTGCTGGCCTTGGACAAGCCACTTTCCCTCTCTGAGCCTCAATGTCTTTGCCTATAAAATGGCAGGCTTGTTGAGAAGAGTATAGGAAAAGCAGCAGCCGGACCAGAGCCTGGCCCATAGCCTGGCCCATAGCAGGGGCTGCCCCATTGTGGTTCCCTTTCTGCACCTCCTCCAGCCCCTCCCTAGGGTGGGGCAGCTCCAGCCGGGTACTGTCTGAGTGCTGCCCCTGTCTCACCTTGAAGAGGGGTTGCAGAGTCCCTGTCTTGGCTGTTTGCAGGCTCCGTGTCCCCCAGCCCTTCTCCACTCTCTGAGGGATGCTTCGGCCCCGGGCGGGCAGATGGGGCAGGCAGCCCTCCTTGCCACTGTGGCTGCTGCCGCCTTGATGGCTTTTTAATAACTTTGCTCGGAGACAATCTGCAGAGCGCTCGTGTGTCTGCCTCTTAATTAAAATTACCGTTTTCCTAAAAGAGCAACGACGCTGCTCCCCTCCCTCCCCTATCAGTGGCTGCTGCCAGGAAAAGGCAGAAGTGACTTGAAATTGCTGCCTTTCCCCTCGGCCCCTGTCCTGGTCACACAAGCCATCCCCCACCCCCGCCGCCCCACTTCTCCACACAAACAGATGGGCCAAGGCTGAGGGTCAGGAACTAGGAAAAGAGGAAAGACTGAATGTCTTCCTCTTTCACTTACCCTCTTCCAGAATACTCCCAGAGACAGGGAGCTCAGTCCCTCCCAAGACTTACTTTCTACATCTGTAAAGAACCAGGGCAACCCCTATCTGGCTTTACCACCCAGAGTGGAATAACATGTGGGGAGGGGGGTTGAAAATGTGCTGTGAAGGGTTATTAGATTGTTTGCAGTGGGGCAGGCATCATCCGGGTCCAGAGGCTTCCCTGGAAGTGGGCCCTGTGGGGTCAGCTCCTCTCTGCCAACTCTGGTTAGAAGATACCTCCACGCTCCCTCTGTGGCTCAGCGAGAGCAAGGGAGGGCAGGGCTGGAAAGGTATGGGGGGTTCATTTAGTCATTACTGAGTTTGGGGGGGAAAGTATTCCTGGTAATAATAAAAATACAAATGACCAATATTTACTGAATTTTGCTCAAAACTGTATGAGCCATATGCTGGATCAAGCCCTGTACCTCTGTCCCTTCATTTCATCCTCATAGCTGTCATATGAGCTCCATGCTGTAGTCTGTTTTACAAAGGCGGTGACAGACGAGAGAGGTTAACTAACATGCCCAGGGTCACACAGATGATCCACCGTGGTAACTTCAGCCCCACTTCCCCTCCTGCCGTTGTGCCTTCCACCTGAAGTCTAGCCTCTGTCCCTCATGCTGCATGCACAGGGCTGTGCCTTTGCCTCACTCTCTGCACCCCTGCAAGCATGGTTCCCTGTGATTCAAGCCACTGGGAATCCACTTCCCTCCCTCTACTGCATTCCTGGGTCCAGCCCTGGGGAGTCTCGGGGGGGCTTCCTGACCCTGAAGTCAGGGGTCAGAAGTGGATTGGAGGTTAGAGAATTCTCATGTGCATACCTCCTTTCAATGCTAGCCAGAGTCCTTTTCCACTCTAGTAAGGGTGGGCTGCGTGGGGCCAGGGAAGAGACCCAGTGACGAGGCTGGGGCAGCAGATGCTGCTCGTGGGGCGAGGGGACGTGGTCCTACGTCATAGCTCCACCAGCAGGAGCCACCTGGGAAACGGTCTGGAGGAGCAGAGGCGCTTGCAGCCAGGCGGAAGTCCAGCACCAGGAGGGACCCCTTGAGATGCCTCTGTCTCCATCAGCTCCGAGTGGGCCTCGCCTTTCCCTCTGTGACCCTCTGCTCCTGCGCCTCCTCTTCCAGGAAGGCCCTGCCTTTGTCACCTCCCAGCTCTGCTCCTCCCTGAAATGTCCCTCCCTGACACCTCCAGGCTTGCTCCTCTGAGCACTACAAGATGTTTGGTGCCTTAAATGTAATGAGCTTTCTGTTTCTGGAGGTATCCAAGTCCCGGCTGGGTGGCGTTCCTGGAATAGGGAGGACTTGCAGTTTGGTGTCGCCCCTCTGAGTTCACATTCACTCCTGGGGCAGCAAATCCAGTTCTTTCAGGGGCCGGAAATGAGTGAAGCAGTGGATAAGGACCATAGAGAAGCGTGCTTATGTTCCTTAAAGGCATTAAAAATCAAAGAAACAAAATAAAACACTACCAGCCAAACAAAATGCCTACACCCCAGTGTGGCCAGGACCCATGCCTAGACCCAGTATGGTCTTTGCTAAACTGTGATTCACTTACCTTGGCATCTTCATATTGCCCAGCACACAGTAGGTGTGTACGCATTGTTTATTAGTGAATACATGATCATCTGTGTGTCAGCCACTGGGCTAAATACTCTATATATTTATTTCTTCCCCTCTGCTCAAGGTGGGCACTATTTTCCCCGTTAGAGAAACTGATCTCCAGTGAAGTAAAATAACTTGTTCAATGTCACACTTATGGGAAGGGGCATTTTTTGATTTGAACCTTGGCGTGCTGTGTCCTTCCTCGACACACCTGTGTGTGACCCAGAGCACGTGCATTCCATACCTGGCCTGGCTAACAGGGAGCTCTGGAGTGGCTAATGGCCACCTGGTTGACATGTGCTGCACACCTGTGGGGAGGTAGGGTTGAAGGAACTGAGGGCTGCGGAGGCGAGGAGGGAGCAGACGCCCCTCACCCCAGTAAACTCTTCCTCCCTCAGCTTCCGGTCCCAGCCCAGCAGCCTGGGGATGGTGGCGTGGTGACAGGTGCCGAGCTGCAGAGATGACAGTGCTGCTGATTCCCCCATAATTACTGTCTGATGAGATGCCAGAATTAGCCACCGTGCGAGCATGGCATGCAGATACGGGGCAGAGTGCTGGGAAGCAGTGAGGGGTGAGGGAGCCTCTCCTTCCAATGCAGGGCCCTCTGGCAGTAGGGCAGAGTCTGGTGAGGAGGAAGTAGGTTAACAAGGAGGAAGCACTGTGTGGTTAACATGCTTCAGATGTTATCGTGTGGGCTGTGGTTTTCCAGTCCTTAGAGTGGCTGGACACACCCCTGCAATGCCTGGCTGCTGGGCAGGGTATCGAGGGCCTTAGGCCACTAACCAGAGAATTATGGGCAGAGCAGGCTGCCCACTCAAACTCCTGGGCAAAGGCTTTGGTGTTTGGAGCTGGGATACACCTGGCTGGGGCTGACAGGGCCATAGTTGCTAGGAAGGGGCTAAGACCCCGAGCAGACTCCTGGAATCACATTAGTGAGGCCAGGCATCAGAAGGCAGAGGGAGGTGCCTCAAAGGAGCCAGCAGGTTGAACTCACTTTGCCAGGAATCATCCATCCCCAGCAGGAAGAGTCAAGTTGGTCCTGAGGCCAGAGGTCAGGGGAGGCCTGAAAGTTAGGAGCAGGGGATAAGGAAGGTCCGTCTTGGTCCCAGAGCAGGGCTGGATCTGCCCTGGCATTGATTTCTCCTGGCACACAGGTTGGGGGCAGGAGGAGGGCTGGCGAGTGCAGACGCAGTGGGGTCACCTGGGCTGCTCAGACCTCGTCTGGACAATTGGAGCCATTCTGAAGGCCATCAGCTAACAGGAGAGGTGACAACATGAGGCTGACCCAGCAGAGGGCAGTGCAGGTAGCCCAGGGCTGAAGCCAGGCCACAGACGGAGGGACTTGAGGTGTCAGGCTGGGGAGAGAAGATTTGGGTTCAGGAGCCTTCATTCTGGCCCCAAGGGAGAAGTCATGACCCACCCCAGGTCCCTCTGAGGGCCGTGGGCACAGACTCTGGCTCACTTTAAGGAAGGAGGGATTCCATAAGGTATCTGGTGCCTTAGACACAATGAGCTCTCTGTTTCTGGAGGTATCCAAGCCCCGGCTGGATGGCATTCCTGAAATAGGGAGGACTTGCAGTTTGGTGTTGGCACAGCCTGTGGCAGGAGCTGGGTGGGGGGGTCTGCACCAAATTGAAGTATGGGGGAGGGCTGTGGAAAAGTGGGACCTCCCTCCCATCCTGGGCTTCGGGGGCCCTGGGGCTGCCCTGCTCCCTGCCCCTCATCCTCTCTCAGCCCTGCCCCGGGGAAGGGTCCCTGCTCTTCTGGTGTGTGGTCTCCCCAGAAAGGTTGGTGCTGAGGGTCTCTGTGCTTCACTAGGGAGGGGGCTGTTTGAAGCTTCCTCCTTCTTAAGAAGCTAGACAGACTGAGGGGATATAAGGAGCTCTGGCCCAGGGGCTGAGACGAAGACTCAGGGATGAATCAGCAGGGCATCGAGGAGGGAAGGGGGATCCCGGCTGAGAACCCCACAGTCGAGACCAGGGCTTCTCCACTTACCAGCTCTGACCATGGGCAAGTCACCCTTCCTGAGTCTCTGCTTTCTCGTCTGTAAAATGGGAGAGAGCAACCTCACAAGGTGTATCTGAGAACTGAATGCAGAGCGGCTCTCAGAGCTCCTTGGGGACCGTCCTGAGTGTATGCCTGGTGGGAGGGAGGGCATCAGGAGTGCTGTCTTTCACGGTTGGTCCTTTTCCCCCAGAGCACCCAGCAAGCCTGGTGCTGAGTTCACATCTCGTCACTCCACACAGATGGGTGGATTTAACTGAGATGGGAGGCTGGAGTTTTTGAGTCTTTTGCAGATGGAAGGCGAGACTGCATTTCTCCCCTGCCTTCCAGCTCATGCGCCAGCTTCCCAGATGCTGCCCTGGTGGGACGGTTCAGTCTGGACACCAGGGAGAACTGAAAGATGCCCCTGGAATCTGAGCAGGCTTCCAGGTCAGTGTGGACCCAGCAGTCAGGCAGGAAACCCTGAGTCTCCTCCTGCCTTCTCAGGCTCCGCCTCTTCCATCCTCCAGAGTCTCTCCCAGTACTAACCTCAGCATCCCTAGGGAGGGAACCTGATGGGATGCACATTTGCTGTTTGTTCTCAGTTGGCTTGCAGGGCAGTAGAGTAATTACCTTGTGAGGTGAGGGCTGAAACTCGCAGTCCTGTCCTTCACCCTCCGGCAGCAGGTGGAAGTGGGTCCAAGGCCCGCCAGCTCCTTGCAGGAGGCTGAGAACCTGTAGAGGGAGACAGGGCTGGGCACGCCAGGTCTGGAAGCGGCCTCTCGGTCCTTGGCATTGCCTGGCTGGGTAAACACTGGTGAGAGTGGAGTGGCTTTTATGTCAAGATGAAATGTGAACACTTTCAGAGACCCTGAACTTGGCAAAGCAAGAGAGGGGCCATGGAAATCGCGTCTCTGAGAAGGGGTGGCTGGATTCAGGATGGCCAATGGGGTTCCCAGTGTCTCTCAGTCCAAACTGGAGATGCCTCAGACTAACCCTCGAGGGAGCTCCCACGTGCAGCGAATCTGTCAGGGGATGGTAAATGTACACAATGTGTGTGCGGGCACCGTGCCCTGTCGTCTGCATGGCATCCAAGATGGCACAGTGGTGGGTCAGGGTGGCGGCTGTGGGGTGACCCAGTCCTGGCGGGGCCAGATGTGCCCATCTGTGTGTGGATGCCTGTGGTGGGTGCAAGGGAGCCCCTCGTGACTGGGCACGGGTCTGTGAGCCTGTGCTGGGCATGTCGGCCTGCACCACGGGGCTCAGGCGTTGATGAGCGGAAGCGTGGCCTGTGGTTGGAGACTGCAGACACCAGGACGCCGTCGTCCTGGTGGCTGAGGGAGCTGTCTGGGTGCTGGGGTGTGGGACTGGGAAAAGCTCCCTGAGAGAACTTGACCCCACAAAGGGCGATGTCTCAGAGGAGAATGTGGAAGGATCCAGCCGGGCTGGGGCTCCTGTCCAACATTTGTGAGACCCTCGAGGAAGCCTGGGTGTTGACGACACTTCCCTCTGGGGAGCTGGGGTGCATGGTGGGGCTTCCACTCCCTCGCCTCCAACAGATTGGGGTCCCTCTTCCGGGGAACAGGATGCCTCCCTCTGGGCTTGCTTTCAGCCCGAGGCAGCTTCAGGGGTGTGGTAAAGTTCCCCTCGCCCACACCCGCTGCCCAGGCCTTAGCACCCCGAGGCTCAAGTTCCCCCCACTCAGGGGATGGAAGGTGCTCTGGCGGCCTCCCCAGAGCAGTGGCAGAGCTGGAGCACAGGCATCTGTTTTCCCACCTCCCCTCACCTCCCTCCCTTCCTCCCTGCCTGTGTTCCTCTCCGCTGCCTCTCCAAGGAGATGTGGGGCTGACAGGACACCTTCCCTGGGCGCGTGATGATGGTGGAGACGCCAGGCAGGAGTTAGCTTGTTAGCGCGGGCTGTGTGGGCACACGCCAGGGCTGTTCCCAGCTTCTCCAGCGAGGGCTTGAGGGCTTCAGACTAGGGGTGACGTGCTCCCCTCTGCATCCCCGCCCCCTCCCTTCCTGGGGAAACCAATTAGCCAGACCTTCATCAGTCGCTGAAAATGCAACCCCCTACCATCCTGGTTGTGATAATGACTGTGGAGTGAAAGGAGATCAAGGGATTGGGCAGATCAGGGAGAGCCTGTCCCCCACCCACGCCCCTAGCTGGTGCCTTTGTGCAGTGTACAACCTGCACACCCGTCTGAGTGTTAATAGCTTTAAAAAAAACAAAAACAAATGAAATGACTGAGGCTCCAAGAGGCTGCTAACATTCCCAAGGTTACACAGCCAGACAGTGGCAGAGCTGGGTTTGAACAGAACTCTTTCTCCCCTCCTAGTTGAGTGATTTTTGGTCATGCCATAGCTTCACCTGCAGTGGGGGAGGGTTGCATATCTGAAATTCTGAGCAGGAGGCTGGCTTGTCAGCTCTTTCGCCAGGAGGGGTCTTGTCTGAGGAGTGTGATTCAGGTGCCACATGGGGACCCTGGTTTCTGTGTGGTGAGCAGCTGCTGGGCCGGGGAGGGGGTAGCTGGACTGTGCCTCATGGCCCTTCTCTCTCTGGGGCCCAGGGTGCCATGGCGTTTGCCTCCTTGCTGCTGATCTCTCCTAAGGAGCTTGTTAGTCTTGCCCTCCTGAGGTCTGGGGCCTGGAGAAGGGATCCCCTGGCAATTGCTTTCTGGGAAGTGGCAGAGAAGGGTGGGACAGTCCTTGTCCCCGGGGGCCAGGACGCTCAGGTTCCGTTCCTGGCTCTGCTTCCAGCTCCTGTGTGACTCGGGTTCACTCTCCGTGCCTCGGTTCCCTTCCCCGTGAGAGGCATTTGGCTGGAGTGAAAGCAGACGCAGGCCGGGCTTAGCTGAACAGTCTCAAGACATCACTCTGCTTTGCTAAGAGAGAAGAGCCGTCACCTCACCAGGGAGAGGGCTGTCCTATGGTTGTGGGGAGTCATGGAGAGAGGGCAGCAGGTCGATGGGGACAAGGACTCCACGGCCACGCAGAGCCAGGGCACTGGCAGAGATGGCGCTGAGGTCAAGCTTGGCATCTTTGACTGTCCCCGGGCCCCACCGCACTCCTGAGGTGACCTGTGAGTCTCTTCACCCCACCTAATTCTGTCCTGTAAGACCACCCAGTCTGGGTGGGGGAGGGGGTACCTCTGCCTTCAAGGAGGCCCCAGTCTAAGGGGGAGACAAGGGCCTTGCCCTGAGGGATCTTCTAATCCGAAGGGGTAAATGGGGGCCCTATCTAGTGCCCTCAAAGAGGAGGCCCAGGTCTTGCCCAGTCTAAGGGGAGACAAGGCTCTGTCCTACGTGAGCCCCTAGTCTGATGGGGGAGACAGGGGCCCTGCTCTGGGGTGTCCACAGTCTAAGGGGGGAACACAAAGGCTCTCAGTCTGAGAGAGGAGGCATGGGCCCTGCCCTGCGATGTGCCCAGTTGGAGGGAAGAAGCCCTGCCCTGAGGCGCTCCCGGTCTGAGCAAGTGGACAGGGTCACAGGGCAGAGTCGGCCTGTGGAAGGGTGGGAGGGAAGAGTTGGCTCAGGAAGCCTCTGGCTGGGGCAGTGCCCGCCCCACCCCCAGGGAGCCTGGCACTCTCCCTCTCCCTGGGGAAAGCTCCAGAAGCCCTGCTGGGAGCAGCTGAGACCCAGGCAGGTGAGCTCTCCCTCCCCCAGGCCTGACAGGTCCTTTAATTAGATTCCGACTCGTTTACCAACTAAGTGGCCTTCGGTGGGTTTTAAATCTGTGCAAATTGGTTCGTGTTTTTCTGCCTGCATGAAGCTGTGACTGACAGTGCCCTACACCCGCCCCTGCCTCCGGGCTCCCTCCCTGGCAGACTCTCATCCCCACCGCACTCCCCGCTAGAGTCTAGATGCCCAGCTTCCCTCAGGGCTGGGGGGCAGGGGAGCAGGGTTCCCTGAGCAAGGGGTTAGAAGAGTCCAAGGGGGTCACAGTCCTCTTCCTCCTCTCCGCTCAGCCCAGGAAAGGGAGTCCACACAGTTAACTCACTCAGCCTCCCCCGTCCTCGGTTTCCCTGCTGTACTGCCAGGAGAATCGACCCGACCCAGGCCCTTCTCTAGGTCGCTCTGTAGATCAGTGCTGGGGGGCGGGAGGGGGCATGCGTGTCTCCAGCCAAGGACCACCCTGCCTCTGATACCCTCTCGCCTTGCGCCTGTCCCCCAGCACTGCCCTGTCCTGGGGAAATGGTCCATCCTGGGGATGGTCTCCACCTGGCCTCTTCCCACATCTGTGTCTTCCTTCCCAACACCTCAGAACAAGGGAACTGCCATGACAGCTTGCCTGGGCTTCCAGGTCCCAGGGAGTCACCTTTGTTGTCTGACCATCGCCTGCATGCTTTCAAGCCCTCTCCCTTTCCTCCCAGGCCTCTCTGCCATGGGATCCCCTCCCCCTTCTTCTTTGTCATGCCTCCTGGCCCAGGCAGAGTCTCCTTGGGAGGCCTGACCTTCAGGGGAGTGGGGCTGGGTTGGTGGGGAATGGGGGAACACGGGCGGGGGCAGGTGTGAGGGTTCATGCCAGGAGCTGGAAGTGAAGCCCTGTCCTTAATCCTCTCCCCCTGATGCCTGTTCCTCCCTCCGACCGCCCCCACCTCCGAGGCTTTGGTTGGAGTGACAGGGAGACTCAACAGGGTGCTGGGCATTAGCAATTTGGGGGGATATTACACAGGAATGTTTACAGAAAGGCAATTGCCCGGAAAATGACTTTGGTTGCTGTGGTATGGGGCTGTAAAGATGGTTTTAGAAAACAGACACAGACGGGCTTCTGCTCCAAGGACCCACAGACAGACAGCTGACTGAGGGCCGTGGACACACAGCGGGCCAGAGCCAGGGGTGCCTGGAGACTGAGGGGTCAGCTTCTTCACTGAGGGAGGGGTGGGAAGGGATGATCCCTTCGCCTCATTCAGGTTCTTGAAGCCTCTGCCAAGCTTGACCTTTGTCCTCTGGCCTCTGACCTCCCAGCACAGTGCGCTTCCTGACTGCGCAGCCAGCCACCCAGCAGGATAGAATTGTCAGGCACAATCGATGGTGGCAGTCGCCTCAGGGCTCCTCCTGGGTGACTTGGGCTCCTCTTGCTTTGGCTGAAGATGGTGGGACTTGTACCGAACGTATTCAAGTGTGTGTGTGTATGCGGACGGGGCACTTTGGGGTCTGAGCCAGGCCCTCCACCTTTCTGGCAATCTCCATGCACCCCCTTCCCCACTGCTTGCCCTGACTGCCGACCTCACTGGGATCTAGCCCCAGGCCCTCTGGATTCCCTGAGCTGGTGCCCAGGCCCCAGTTGGGGTCACGCCTGTGAGACCTCAGGTCCCCACGGGAGGGGCCTGGTCCAGCCCTCCCAATCTCTGGGGAGAAGGACCCAGAGACCTAAACTCTGGTCCTCCCAGCAGGGGCCCCAGTGAGACCCTTCTCTTTTTTGTAGCTCCTGGCTTTGTTCTTCCATTTCCTCCCCTTCCTCTTTCTTCTTCCCTCTCCCTCCCCGCCCCCCTTCTCCACACTCTCCTCCTCTGAAGATGATGTCATGTGTAAATGTTGCCCAGTGGCAGCCAGAGGAGAGGATGGTGACATCTGGGGTGAAGATGCAAGGTGGGGAGGGGCTGGATGGCTTATGAGACAGTGTCACTGAAACCTTGGGATCTTAATTCTCATCATGAGTTACAGTGATCTCATGTGAAAGAATGCAGTGAGGATAAAAATAAATTGGGCTCATAAATAAACGTGGAATTTGGAATTGGTGGAGCAAGTAACGATGTCGCTCTCTTCCCAAGCACCTGCGCCTTTATCCGCAGCTGGCCACTTGGGGGCGCCCACTGCTCCTTGGTCATCCCAGCCTCCAGACAGGTTCACTTCCCCATTGCCCAGGCAGGGAAGGCAGAGCTAAGGGAGGCGACAGCAACCCCCTTCTCCACTTTCCCTTTCCCCTCATTCTGAGCTGGATTCCGCTAGTCCTGGGCATCTCTCCTGTAGCTTGAGTCTCTGACTTAAAAATTATAGCTGGCCTTGCACACTGAGGATTCTTGGAGAGATAGCAAGACCTCCAACTTATCTCTCCGACTCCCCCCACGCCCATGCTTCAGGGGCTCTGTCCCAAGGCCCCTTCCAGAAGTGTACTCCAGCTCTGTTCTCCATCCAGGGTCTCCCACTTTTCCCCTGCATCCCCTGTCTCTCCAACCTGCCCCAGTAAAATCCAGTCCGCTTACCGCCTTCAGGCCTCCCTGTCCCATCTGCCTCCCCAGGTCCCCCCACCCACAAGACCCCTGCCCAGACAGATCCCTCAGCAGCCTCTGCCGGCGAACAGAAGCATCGATCTGCTCAGGGCTGCTGCTACCCAGAGCCACTGCTTGCTAGATTGGAATTGATCTCCTTGGCTTTTCACCGAGCTACTCTGTCTGGGGAGGGTCAGGGCCACTTGAGGCCTTGGTGTTGGCTGGAGCAGACCCGGGGCAATAGGAAGGCTGTCCTGCTGTCTCACAGCCCACATACCAGGAATGTCTTTAGTTCAAAATGTGCTTTCTCCTCATTGTCTTGCTAACTTCTCACCCACTGCCCAGGAGGGGGGTTTAGAGATGTTGTCCCCATTTTACAGATCAGTACCCTCAGGCTCTGAGAGAGAAGAGGCTTTTAGGGTGGAGAACTAAAAGAATGGTTAACCTGGGACCCCTCAGAGGAAGAGCTGACTCTAAACCCAGGAGGTCTCTGGTCTGGGCTTTTGTTCTCCCAGTGTTCTGACCGCGGGCGCCCGGGGCTGGCTCAGATAAATTCTTGCCAGAGCCCTCCGAGCCCCCAGGGGCCTCTTTATCCCCAGGCAACAAGATGGTGCCCCGACCAAGAATCCCAGGCCAGTTGTCTTAGCCTACTGGAGCCCCACAGAGAGGAGAGAACTCTGCACAGAGCAGGGAGCTAGGACTCCTGGGTCAGGCAGGTACCTCACCTCTTTCCCTGAGTTTCTTTGTTAAAGAAAGCCAAGGATCTCGAAGGTTCATAGTTTTCAAAAGAGCCTAAAGATTTCAAATCAAAGCCCCACCTCCCCTCAGAGACAGCCCATGTCTCTCCTACTTCCTCCTCTCTCCCTGCCACCCCCTAGAATCCAGGTCCTGCCTCACCCATGGCCCTGCCAGTGTCCGGGCACCTGAGGCTGAGCCCTGTCATGGAGGAGGCAGGGAGGAGTTGGTCCTTGCTCCACCGTCTCTGGGCCTGCTCAGCGGCCTCCTCCCTACCCCCAGTGCCATCCACTCCTGAGGTTTATGGGCTGTAGTCATCAGTAGGGCTGTGGGCACACATTCACTGTCTGGAGCCTCTGCCTCTCCGCTGCCTGCTCTGGCAGCCCGGACCCCTCCCTGCCAGCCCCACCTCGGCCTCTTTAATCAACCTGGGAGAGCCTGGGTGACCCTGGACCTCCCCACCCTCCCTGCTTCTCTCAGGCTGGCATACCGCCTGGCCCACCCCCAGGAGCCAGGGAAGGACACTGGCATAGAAGCCAGGGAAGGACGCTGGCACAGCTCCCTAGCAGCTGGCACAGAGGGTGCAGGTGGGCATGAGGAGCTCTTCTGAGTCCAGGGGCGTGGAAGGGCAGGAGGGCAGATGAGAACTGACCTTTCCCAGTGCGCCTAGGTACCCAGAGCCCTAGGCGGCACAGCGAGCCTGGCTGGCTGGCACAGGCAGGGGGTGAGAGGGTGCCCTCTGGCTCAGGCAGGGCTCAAGGTGAGCTTGAAAGCTGGGCTTCCAGCAGTGAGGCTGTGGGCAGAGTCCACCCCACACTGGGCAAAGGAAGATAACAAAGTATCCAGGGCGCTCCGCCATGGAGGATCTTTTCCAGCTCAGTTGGTCCCATGAGGTAGCAATCCTCCAGCTGGTGGTGAGGGTGAGTGGAAGACAGAGTTTAAGGGTCATGGGAGGCAATCCCCTGACTCCAGTTGGGACTATTTTTCCAGCACCCAGAGCAGACCCCATCCCGGGCATCCTTCTTCTGGATGATTTTCAGGTCACTTCTTTTCAGCCATATTCACTGACCACCATGGTTGCCGCTGGCACCTTAAGAGCAAAGGCTAGATCCCCATCAAGATGGCCCTGGGGCTCCCAGCCTCAGGCAGGTGCCAGCTTCAGGAATTTCCTCACTACCAGGGAACCTTCATACTGTACTAATGCAAACTCAGTTTGTTCTTTGTTAACTAACTTTGAACTTAATGCACTCACTTAAAAGGAAACCTTAGCTCACTGCCATCCCAAGGAATGATACCCCTGAAATCTGGAATTGGGCCTTCTTGTTTTTTCTTTTTTTAATCCTTGAAAATAAAAATATAACTATTAAGCTCTGAAACAGTGTTCCTCCCATAGTCATCTCTTGAGTGTCTGGACCTCACTTTGGGGAGTACAACCGAGGGACAGACGTCTAGGGGAGGGAGGGACCCCAGACCCAGCGCCAGGGTGGGGAGACAGCAGGTAAACAAGGAGTGCCAATGGTATTATTGTTCCATCAGCAAACAGTTGTCGTCTGGCCAGGAAGGTGTGGTGAGAAGGGGTGAGGTGAATCTAATAAATACTGGAGTCAGCTCTGGCCTCTACCACTTACTGCAGCTTTGGGCATGTCACTGCACTTCACTGACCTCAATAGTCCCATCTCTGAAATGAGATTACAGTAATACCCCCACAGCGGTGCAGCGAGGTTTGAAGGCTATGATAAGTGATCAGTCAGACCTTGGAAACTTGAGAGCTCTGGGTCTATGGGAGCCATTCTTCCCTTGGTTTTGGTGGGAGGTGCTGAGTTGACTGGGGCTACCAGAGATCTACATGCCTCGGCCACATCCAGGGAGGAGTGTATGTGTGTGTTGGGCGAGGGGTGGCTTTCTCTGGAATGTGGCTGCATGTCCTCTTGCCTCCTGTGGTGGACAGGAGGGGCCTGAGGAACAGTGGGTGTGTGGAGGGAGGGGGCCAAGAGAGTTGCACTGGAGGGAACCTGGTTGGGTCCCAGAATCCGCAGCGTCCCCCACTTGTGCCCCCTTCGGCTTCTGGGAGTTAGCCCCTGCGTTGGGCTGCCTGTGTCTGCTACAGTGCTTGATGCTTCCAGACCGAGGCTACCCTGAGGGTTTCACCTTTGAGACTAGTGGATTGTGAGGCTGGGGGTATGCCGGGAAAACCGTGTTTGTCTGCTAAGTGGGTGATTTCTGGAAATGAGGGAGGGCAAATGCGTGTTATGACCAGGAATATGGCTCAAGTAAGCCCCAGCAGTCCCTCCCATCCCTGGTGTGGGTGGCACCTTGGAACCACCGTCCCTGCTGGGCTATGGGAAGGTCAGCATGGAGGCTGGAGGGTGTGAGACTGCAGAACTGGGCCCGGGGAGGCCAGGGGAGGGCTCAGGGCTGGTGGGCAAGTGGGGACGGGCTTCAGAGTTCTGCATGGAGACCTCAACCCCCGGCCTTCTCTTTTTTTCGCTTCTGTACTGTCCTTTGTCCCCTGTGCGTCCCTTATAGGTCTTGAACTTGTGTATGTTGGGAGGGAGACTAAAGGAAGTGGGGGGGCGGGTCCCAGCGGGGAAAGCTTGAGCTGTTCTGTCTGCTTTCTTTGAGTTTGTCCCCAGTCCATCTCTCACTGTCTTCTCTGTGCCCAGCCTCTCCTGTCTGTCTGTCTGTCTGTCTCGGGGTGGGGGGTGGGAGGGGAAAGGGGGTCCCAAGCCCCAGACCCTGGACCTGCATCTTCTTGGAAGGGTGATTTTTGCCCTCACTCCCCACCTCCCCCCCCACCCCCATTGTTCCCTAGTCCTGGCCCTTTTCCAAGCCGACCCCCAGCCTAAAGACACCTGTGTCCTAGACATGCTAGTCTGAGGGAGGAGGTTAGCCTCCACCCCACTCCCAGGAGGATGCTCTTGAAAGAAAGACGGTGCAGGCTCCTTTCCACAGTTTGCAGGAAGCATCTAACAGGAACCCCGCTTTCCTCCCCTGTTCACCCCAGCTTAAGGAAGGAGGAAGGGGATGTGCGGCTGGAGAGGTGCCTGGGACCCCTGCTCCCAACCCCTCCTTGGCTCCTAAGGCCAGCGCCTAACCCGCATCATTATCCTCCAAACTCTGCAGAAGAGCAGGAAGCTGGACACTGCCTTTGCCCCCCAGCCTTCTTGGAGCCCCCGTTCTACCTCTTCTGTTCCTAGTGCCTGTCGGGCAGCCCCTGCTTCACCCCAGGTGCCTCTTGCCGCCCCCCTTAAGTCAGCCCCTCCTCGCAGCGACCCCAGTGGGGGATGGGCAGTCCCAGGCCAAGCACGCATCGTGACCCCGCCGAACCCACTCTCCCCCCTCGCAGATCCGGAGCGGAGCAGCCCCCCCATGCTGTCTGCAGACGATGCGGAGTACCCGCGGGAGTACCGGACCCTGGGGGGTGGGGGCGGCGGGGGCAGCGGGGGCCGGCGCTTCTCCAACGTGGGGCTGGTGCACACGTCTGAGCGGCGGCACACGGTGATCGCAGCCCAGAGCCTGGAGGCACTCAGCGGGCTCCAGAAGGCCGATGCCGACCGCAAGCGCGATGCCTTCATGGACCACCTGAAGAGCAAGTACCCGCAGCATGCCCTAGCCCTGCGGGGTCAGCAAGACAGGATGCGGGAGCAGGTGAGTGGGGCCGGCCGCGCGGGCTGGGGAGGGGGTCTGCCTTGTGCGGCCCTGCCACCAGGCTCATCCTGATTCTGAGACGCCTCTGGGGCAGAGGGGGGGACGCTGAAATCTGCTAGTTGGCTCTTGGGAGCCTGAGGAGGAAAGGGATGGGGGCTCAGAGCCCAGACCTCTGCCTGCAGTCTTGGAATTTGGAGCGTGGGACTGGGCAGAGAAAGCCCAGCCTCCACCTGGGGCTGGTAGGCTGAGCAGAGGGAAGGCTGTCTGGGAGGTCAAGAGAGTGGTGGGGAGGAAGAGGGGACAGCCTCCAGGCCTGACTGTTCTGAGGGTCCATCTGGCGCTGGAGTACCTTGGGGTGGGCACCTCTGTGATGTGGCCCCTAAGGGAAGGTCGGACCTTGGGAGGAGCTTCAGAAGGCTGGGTGGGCTGTGCCCCAACAGAGCCCAGCATTCCTGGCGCCTTTCCCTCCTCCCCCATTCTTCACCCTGTTCCTCCCCCCAAGACTTGCTGTGTGAGTTTGAGCTAGAGGACTCCCCACTCTGTGCCTGGTTTCGCTCCTGTCTTCAGTAAGCCTTAGAGGGGAGTCAGGACTCCAGCTTCCCTGGTCCAGGACTCGCCTCCTTCTACGCGAGGTGCGATGCTTCCTTTGTAAAGCTCTCCCAGATCCTTGGTTCCTGGATGCACCTCTGCATCTGTGTAAGGCCTTCTTGTCTACAAGTAAGGCCTGTCTTGTCTTGGCCTTCTACTTACAGTCCCACATCGATGTGGGGCCTTGACAGCTGCTGCATGCTGGTTGTTGAGACTCAGCTGGGAAAGAGTGGAGGGGAAGGGAGTTGTTCCCATCAGCACGCCAGCATCCTTTCAGTCAAGCCTTGGGGTGTCAGTCCCTGCTCCCACAGTTGTCTGGCTCTGTCCCCCTTTCCAAGTACTGCTGGGCATGGCTGGGTAGGAGGAAGGCTGTGCCCACCCCCATCCTCACTGCAGGGAAGAAGGATACATTGGAGCATATCTGGTACTTCATCTGCCTCTCAGATCACTTCCAGTTCTGTCCAGCTCTTACCTTTTCCCATCTCTGGAGCCCTCCCAGGAGCAGAGTTGCAACTGGGATAAGGGAGAGTTGCAGATGAAAGACATCAGGCCTTCCCCCTCAGGGGTCCCTCTCAGTGGATTCCTTCTGCTGCTCTGGCTTAGGAGGAGGGGGCAAGGCCCTTTGTGATCTAGATGGGGTGAGACTTAATTATAGGGAGCACAGTGAGTCGGAAGAGGGTTTGGAGGAAGGGAGATCAGGTGGACAGCCCTGATCAGGGAAGGCTTCGTGGAGGAAGAGGTACTTAAACTAGGCTTAGAAGGATGAAAGGGGTCTGAATGGTCATGGAGGAAGAGAACAGTTTGAGGATGTAGGAAGATGGGAGGTGAGTATAGATCTGAGTTGCTTTGGGGACTGGCATAGAGGTCCAACAGGCTGATGCAGAAAGCTCAGGGTGGGAGGCCGTGGGAGGTGTGGGAGCCAGATGGTAGAGACTAGGAGGGCCATGGTTGTTTTTAGATGGTGAATAGGAGGGGACAGGGGGAGTGGCTGGAGCCAGGGGCAGGAAAGGAGGAAGAGAGTGTGTTAGGGAGGATGAAGGGAAAGGGATGGGATGGGGGTGGGGTGGAAGGAAGATGAGCAAGGCTTGTTTGCTGTCTGGATCCAGAAGGCAGACAGAAAAACCTGGGTGACAGGGAGATGTTGGTGCTTCGGGGGAAATAAGATGGTTGGGAGGGAAACATTTGGGAGGGTGAGGGACTGGAAGAGGGGAGATGAGTTAGAGGGGGCCTAGGGGTGTTTCACGGGGATGTCTGCTAGGCACTGAATATACAACTCAAGACTCTAGAAAGGGGGTTGAGCGCGAGGTGGGCAGAAATGGAAGTGGGACCTGGGGTAAGGGCAGTCACCAAGGCAGAATGGAGTCTGAGAAGAGAGGGGGCCCAGGATGGATGGGGAGAGGGGACCAGGAATGTCCTATATCCCTGAGGAAGGGGCGGAAGGCCCAGCAGGACGGCCCTTTGCACTTCTGAAGTCTGGAAACAGCCACTGGGACCATCCAGGATCTGTGGATCCATAGGGTATAGAGAACTCCTTTCCCGAGCCAGGATAATGTAACGGCTAGTGTCAGGGGTTGGAGGTGGCGAGGGAACAGGACTCCTGGGCTGCAGACCTGTCTGGGGAGGTCTGGCCAGAAAAAAAAAACATGGAGAGAGACTGGATGGCAGCCTCAAGGGGCAGCAGGCCTGGGACACAGGATGTGGGCATGTCTGAGGGCCTCCTATGTGCCTGGCACGGTCACTGGCACAGGACAGGCACTCAGTAAATACTTAGTGAATCAATCGAAGCACAGCCACTCGCAGATTTATGCCTTTATTCCTTCATTCTCATTCCCTGCCATGTGCGCAAGTGGGTAGGACCTACAGACGTTTCATTTGTATCTAAGGCGCAGAGGCTAAGCCTAGCTGGGGCTCTATACATGTTTGTGGGGTGACCAAATGAGAGATGGACGACTTTGAGGATGCTGAGGGGGAAGAGGCCTGGAGGAACCAGGAGGGGATGGGTTTCCAGTCTCCGGTGTGGTGTGGGAGAGGAAAGCGGCCTCCCTGAGATGGCAGGGAGGAAAGCGGTGCTGCAGGGCCAGAGGTACACTGGGGTGAGGCCCCCTCCTACCCATGTCTGGCTTCAGCCAGGAGGGAGTGAAGAGCTGGAAGAGGGAAGAGGTGAGGGCAGCTCCCATGCAGAATGTCCAGAGAGGCAGTGAAGAATTGACGAACAGGACTTCAGGAGTATCTGCTTGGGAAGGCTTTGACCTGGGCTCAGAGAGCCCCCAGCATGACTGGAGAGAAAGACCTGGAAACAGATGGAGGGGACGTAGACTTGGTAAGGGACTAGCCAGCGTTGCAGGGTCCCTCTGCAGTGTGAGCTCAGTGCCAAACTTGCCCCAGGACCTCCCCTCCCCGCCCTGTCACAGTCCCCCAGCGGCTCCTGCCCGCTCCCCCTAATGGGGTGTCCCCCCCTTCGCACACACAGGTTGGCGGCTGGACCGTGGACCCCGTGTGCCTCCTCAGCTCCCTCTGCTCTCACCTCCATGGCGACTCCGCCCCCTCCGGGGCTGGCCAGCCGGCCCAGGTGAGTCACCCACCTCCTCTCACCCCCCAAACCCATGGCAGACTTGGGCTTTGGGGAGAATATTTTTTTGGAAAGGGGAGATCCAGGATTTTAATTTTGCACCCCTTTCTCTTATGTGGAGCCCACATTTTCAGAAGACTCCAATGCCCTGTACTCTCCCCTGATAGTCTAATTCCTACCGTTCCCTCCCCAAAGGGAAAGGGAAAGTGTTAAGTCGCTCAGTTGTGACTCTTTGCGACCCCATGGACTGTAGCCCACCAGGCTTCTCTGTCCGTGGAATTTTCCAGGCAAGAATACTGGAGTGGGTTGCCATTTCCTTCTCCAATTACCTCCCCGAACCTGTGCCAAAGCTTGGCTCTGGGGAAGGAATTTTTTTGAGGGGGAATAGGTTAAAAAAAATTTTTTTTTAAATTCTTCTCTCTTTTAAACAGAAGTATGTCTCTCCTACCCTCCCCCACTGGTTTTCAGGAATCTCTTGTGCCCGATTCCTGCCCCTACTGCAGACCATCTCATTTCGCTATCCCCACCCACCCTCCATCTCTGAGCAGACCTAGCCTTTCCCTGATGTCTCATCAGCAGGAAGTCCTTCATGATGTCTCTCTCTCACCCCTCTTGCTATGTCCGATGCTTAATTTCAAAATTTGAAGACAACCTTGGCATCTAGCCACTTGTTCTGAACTGATTGCCTCGCTCTTCATCAAGCCTCAGTTTCCCTGATGGGAAGATGGACAGGGACACCCTGAGACAGTATCTTAAGGGCTCAGCCTCCCAGCTCAGGCCTGGACATTTCTGTGGGAGAAAAACAGGCATCTGAAGCCCCAGAGGGGAGGAGGGACCAGAGAGTCAGAGTTGCAACAGGCCAGGGGCAGCCCTGGGGAGGCCTTGACTTGAGGGTAGCAGAGGAGGTTCTGTGGCAGAGAATCTAAGAGGGAACCATTTCTCTTCCTTGTGCATCCTGCTTCCTTCCCCTGGAGAAGGGCAGGAAGTCTTGAGTTTTTCAATGAGAACGAGAAGGAAAAATGTGACAGCCTAGGAAATGGCTCCAGAGCAGGGACTCTTAGCTGTGTGTAACTCAAGTCTAGCATGAGATTGGCATGCTTGGCATCATTCACAGGGGACCCAGCTCACTGCCCTTCCCAGCTCTTGGCCCAGTACTGACTGAACTTAGGGACCAGAGATGTGTCTACCCCCAAGGCTAGAGAGCAAGTGGAATGGACTCATCTAGAGTGGTCACATGTGCGATGGAGGTCAGACTGGGACAGGGATGGGGATGAGGTGTGAGCCCCAAATGGAGCAGATGGAATGTCTTGAGTTGGAGTGATGGAGGGAAGTGAGGCTGGATTTGGTGAACTTGATGTCCCAGGTTATGGGGCCCTAGGCCTGTCCACATCTGGAATCTGCTCTGTTGGAAGGAAGGGGAGAGCTTGAAGGGGTCTTCACCCCAGGACTTTGAAGTACAGAGAACAGTGGCTGTGAGCGGGATCTTGTCATTACTTTATACCTAGTCCTTATCGAACTTCTTTCCGGATGGCTGTGTCTGAGGCCCCTTTTTGTGAAGTGCAGGACCAGAGACGTTCAGCAAATGCCAGAGTCACACAGTCGGGCAGGATCAGACGTCACCGAGGACATTTAGGCATCCTAGGTCGCCCAGGCTTGGCTGGGAATTGAATCACTGGAGAGCTAGAAGGGTCACGGTGCACCGCGGAGACCCTGGTGGGGAGAGGCTGTAAGCTCAGAGGGTGGCGGGTCCGGAGACAGGCCACTCTCCTCCCCGCCACCCTAGGCCAGATCGTTAGGGGTGGAGGCCTGAAGAAGACCCTGGGAGGGGACCGAAGGCCAGACTCCAAGTCGCAGCCCCTCCCCCGCTTCCACTAAGCTGTCTAACCTCCCTCTCTCCTGCTGCAACCCGAGTCCCGGGCGGCGGGCCGGCGTATCGGGTGACCGCGGCGACGCAGCCACCAGCCTCCGCCGTTCCTCGGCGGGGCTGCGCCGGCGGGGCCGCGCCGGGGAGGGGGCCGGAGAGAGGATGTGCACGGCGGCGCGCCGTGCCGCGCCAGGTGGAGTCGCGGTTACCGGGGCGACCGGGGCCCGGGCCGGCTCGGCGGCGGCGGCGGCTCTCGCATTGCAGCAAAGGGCACCGGCGGCGGCGGCTGCGGAGGCGGCCGGGGGAGGGGAGAGCCCGGGTGGGTGGGAGTAGGGGGTCGCCCTCCCTCCCCTCGCCCGACGCGCGACCTGGGGCTGGGGGCCCCCGCATATACACCTGTGGCCGCAGGTAAGGGGGAGCGGCTGCGGGGGCCGGGGTCGCCGCCTCGGGTTCCGCGGGGCGGGGGCGCGGAGACTGGAGGCCCTCCCACCCGGTTCGGAGGGGCGGTCTGGGGCTGGGGGCGCGCAGGCCGGTGAGGTTCCCGATCCCTGAGAAACGCCCCCTCCCCTCCGCCATCGCGTTCGCCGCTTTCCGCAGGGGACCGGCCCCTACCCCGAAATGCGGCTGGCGCCCCCTCCCCTAGCCTCAGAAAGTCATGACCTTTTCGGGGTGCGCCCTCGCCTCCGGCTCAGCGCCGGGCCCGCAGCACCACTCCCCCGCCCCCCACCCACACTCTGCATGGGGAAGGGGTAGGAGGCCGCCGGGTTCACAGGGGAGTCGGGCACGTGCGTCGCGGTGGGAAGCTGGAGCCCTCGGGGGGCGTTAAGGAGCCCCAGCCTGGGGCGGGGTGGCGGGGGCGAGTGTTTACGTGGACGCGTGTTCACTGGAGTTGAGAGGTGGGTGTGTGCGCTGCACGAGGATCCAAGGGACTGGACCTAGGGTGCGACCCATAGGGTCCCATCCCTCTCCGGAGGCTGCGTCGTCGTCGGGGCTTGAGGTCAGGGAGGGGTCATGTACTCACCTAGCCTGCAGGGGACGTCTGCCCAGGGGAGGGGAGAGACCTCAGCTGGCTGGGCTGAGGCTCCCAGGGGACACGCCCCACCCTCCCAGGGCAAGAAATGGGGAGAAAGGACCAGCTGCAGGGGGAGGGAAGAACCACTCCCCCACAAGGGTGCCTAGTGTGGAGGAGGCAGTGTGTTAACTCCTTAGCCCCGCCCCCGCAGGAAAGAAGTTGGTTCCTCTTCTCACCTGGGAGTTTGAGGATCCCCTGGCACTGCTTCCTTGGGTCTCCAGGAAGCTCCCATCCCGTATTACTGAAAGCCTGGTCCCTTCCTTATTATCCTCTTAGAAGCCATCTCATTTTGCCCCTGCTCACCTCTGACTCTTCCCTACACGTGATGACCCTCAAGTGGCTTTCCTATGCAACCCTTCCTTTTCCCCACAGTCTCACTGTCCTCTGGAAAGATGAGACACCCCCTTTCTGAGTCTGGGGGGAGGGAGACAACTTTACCCTTGGGTTGGGGAGCCAGATCTCTCTGGGCCCTTCCTGCCCCCTGTCCTCGTTCCAGGGGTTTCTGGTGCTGGGCAATTCCCAGGGAAAAGACCTAGAAGGCTGAGCAGTGTGGAGTGCCAGGAGATGGAGAGTGGTGCCAGGGAAGAGTACACAGAGATATACCACCCCACCCCCTGCCCATGACTGGTCCTGAGTTCTTGGCAATGGTTTGTGGCCAAATATTTGTTGAGAGGCCCTCTTATACCAGGCACCGTGTGGGCCAGGGCGGGAGGAGCTGACAGCCAGGAAGAGGGTGAAGAGGAAAAGGTGCTGGTGACTGGACAAGGAGAGCCCTACCTTAGCAAAGGAGGAGCCTCTGCTCCTCTCAGTCACCCAAGGCTGTCCCAGGGGTTTAATACCCTGGAAAGAGCCAGACAGGGATGCACGGCATCCCCAAGGCCCTCTCCCTACCACGGTTTTCCTCTCCAGGGACGCTGAGTTGCCAGGAGACTGTGTCTCAGCCTGGTGGGGACAAGCTGAGAGGACCATCCTTCCCACTTTCCAGAGGTGACGGAGGGGCAACATTCTGCGTGCCCTACCAGCCAGCGCCCCGAGTCCCGGGACTCTGGTCCCAGCCTCACTCCGAGTTCATCAAGCACAAAGACAGCAACTCTGCCCTCTACCCGCTGGTGGGGCTTGGCTGGCCCGTCCTGTGGCACTGGTGCCACCCAGTCCTCTCGCGTGGCCCCAGCTAGTGATCTCCCCAGGTCTCAGTGTCCCAGGGATGTGCCTAGTGTTGCCCGAGGCAGGCCCATGCTGGAGGTACAGCTAGCACGGCTGTAGCCAGGACCCATCCCTCTTCCGCTCCCAGAGATGTGAGGTGGGCACCAGTCACATACTGAGCCTGGTATGTTGACTTTGGGGACTGGGGGGGGGGGGGGGGGGCACTTTCTGCTTCTTTTGAATCAGGACACATGATTGTCCTACCTGATACATGATGTCTGGGACATCACAGGCCTGGTACAGTGGCTGAGGTGGTCAGAGGCACCATGACCTGGCTAGTCGGGGGAGGGAGGGAGGCATGCGACTCTCTCTTTGTGTGTGTGCATTGTGTGTGTGTGTGTGTGTGTGCACGTTGCTTTGTGTGTCTCTGCAGTTGTTGTGTATGCGTATGCATATGTGTTAGTGGGCATCCATGTCTCTGTGTGTTTCCGTGACTCCCTAGGGGCTAAGGCTGGCGGCAGGGGGGGTGTGTGCCTCTGTGATTCTGCTTGTAGAAGTGTGTGTGAGCAGGTCAGTGTCTGGTGTGGGGTGGGGGTGAGAATAGGCGGTGCATGTTTGTATGGATGGGGTTGGTCCACCTATGGGTATCTCTGTCTCTGAGTTTCTGTTTGTTTCTGACCGTGGCCAGCTCTTCTCCAAGTGTTTGTGTCCCTTTGTGGGTGTGTCTGTTGCTCTGGGTGTGTTTGTGGTGATGTCCTCATGGGAGGTTGTCTGAGAGTCTGTGCGCAGCTCTGTGGGTGGTCTGCACACTGGGGACATGTAGCTGGATGAGGGACGGCGGCCTTCTCTGCAGAGCTGTCCATCACCACCGGGGCTGCAGACATGACTCTCATCATAAACCTTCCCCTGCCCTCTGCCTGGCTCTGCCTCCCCGCCCCAATCTTGATCACATGTCCACTCCCTCTGCTCCCCCTTCCTTCCCCAGGCCACAGACAGCTGTGGCTAGAGCCTGTTACTCCAGCCCCTCGCCCCGCCCTCCACTCAGCACCCATGGGTGGCATGTGTCCATAGATGGTTCTAGATACTGGCTAGGGCACAGACTTCATTGTCCCCTTCCTCTGACAGGCATGTGATTATTTTTTTGCATCTCTTGGAGACAATGCTGGGGGGAGCGGTGGGGCTGTGGCCCAAATGGGATGGTCCTGGTGAGTAATCCTCTTCATCCCAGCCCTAGTGGCATCGTCCCCACCCTAAAGGTCTGAAGCCTCCTCCCAGCAGGATCCCTCTCTGGCTCCTCCCTGCCATAAAGTATTCAGGTCCACAGGACACCCCACCGTGGTGCCCTTTGCCATCAGGGACCCTTGGTGTCCCTCTCCTCTGCCAGCGGCTCTCAGGCCTAGGGAATCTCATCTGCTGGTGCCAGGCACCCCAGGGCCAGGCCATCTGCTGCCTCTGTCTCCCTGCTGAGGCTGGCACCGGTCAGCAGGGTGCCCTCAGCTTTGCCAAGAACCAGCCCAGCCTCCGGGCCACTCCTCCCTTGTCCTTAGCCATCTGGAGGGGCCTTCTGGTCTCCGGAGAAGGCAGGGTGCCTCTAGGTTATTGTGAATGAGGAGAAACCTAACACACCCATTCTGGGGGAGCAAGGAGCCCTACTCTCTCATCTGTCTGCCCACAGGACATTGCCGACGATCCCTTGCTGCCTGTGGCTTCCCATCATTGCCCAGGGCTGTGGGGTGACCGGCATCTGTCCACTTTCCCTGAAACCTGGGTCCATCATGTCACACAGGCCTCCTTGCCGTGGCCTTGGCTCCCTGCCCCCCTCTTCCACTCCCTGCCCTGTCAACCTTCCTGCGGTCCACTTCCCACCCCACCTGGGTTCACTCAAATGCTTTCTGCTTGTCCACCTTGTTTAGTTAAGTCTAAATTCTTTCACTCAGCATTTAAGGGTGCCCCTCTAGCCCAAGCCCCTCTGAAGCTTAATATGCTACTTTCCCAGGTTCTGCCCCAACCAAACTGGACTGTCCCCTCAACACACCCAGCACATGCCTGCCCCACGCCCTCTGCCCATGCCCTTCCTCCCAACCTCCAGCTGCTCATTTGTTTAAGCCCCAGCTCCAATGCCATCTCTTTCGGGAAGTTTCCCTCAGCTGGCACAACCAGATGCCATTTCTCTCATCCCGCAGCTCTGATTCATCCCTGCCAGCATCTCACGTGTTCTCATATCATGGTCATCTGCCTCTTTTTCTGCCTGTAACTCTCCGAGGACTGTTACCGTGACTAGATTGCGTGACTTAGAAACATCTGGAATGGTTCTCCCCTCCCCCACTAGCACGCCTGGAGCCTGCTCAGGGCCATCCCTGGTCTCCAAAGAGAGTGGGATGTACCAGGCATGGCTTCCTTCCTGTTCCTGGGAGGGTGGCGGGCCCAGGGCTGAAAGCTGAGTGCCAAGGGTCTCTAACCTACCCCTGGCCCTACTCTCCCCTCCCAGCCCCCACATAACCATCTCTTCTCTTATTTCCATCAGCAGCCAAACTACTGGAGTTTCAAGGTCAGTGGTGGTGCTTCTGCTTCTGTGACAACTGCATGTGCTGCCCTGCCCTCCCCACTCCCTGCACATGCTTTGCACAGGGGTGTGCATCTGCAGGGGACTGTCTGGTGTGGGTGGTGGGCCTTGGGGCTGCAGGCTGGGGCTGCTGCTTTGAGAGAGCCTGGGTTCGCCTGCCAGGGGCTTGTGGAGCCAGTGTGGCAGTTTGAGCCATCCCTACTGGGAATCTGGGTCGGGGATGCTCAGGCTTACCCTGAGACACAGGGCATTTGGGCATGAGAGAGGTATTTTCCCCTGCTTGGAGAGATAGCTGGCTCAGAGGGAGGGACTTGGATCCCATGATCTTACTGAGGGCCTTGTCCTCTGAACTCAGACTTCATTTTCCAAGCCTGGAGGAGGAAGACCCCTCCAGACAGGAGGCCTCGTGACTACAATAGGTCCCTCATCTCTTTCTTACTTTCCACTATGGAGAGAGCTGGTCATGCCAGGCAAGAGACTCACGGCCCCACACCCCCCAATCCTGTTGCCCAAGTGGAGGACTGAGCTCAAGGATGGTGCTCTCCTGCCTCCTCTGGAGAGTTCGGACCATGCACAGCTGGAGATCTGTCTGTGCCCTCCAAGGACATCCTGCTGACCCCTGGGGGAGCACACTCTGGGACCTCCCCATCTTCTTTGGCACCAGAGTTAGAACTGAACTGTGTTAGCCTGCTGCTTGCATCCTGGAGTCCCCGGTTCCTCCAATCCTGGGCATCATGACAGGGGGTGGGAGGTATACATTCCACTCTGCCAGTGCCATCTTGCTCTAAACATCTTGTTTGCATGCATCCTCCCAAAGAGAAGTTCTTGAATCAGAGAACCGCAGAATTGTAGATTCGTGGTGTCAGGCATTATAGGCTTTTTGTAGGAAGCAGTAGTGCATAGTGGTTCAATGCATGTGGCCGAGGGCCAAACTGCCAGGTGGTGAATTCCAGTCTGCTACTAACTAGCTGAGTGACCTGGGCAAGTTACATAAATTCCCTGAGCCTTGGTTTCTCTTCCATAAAATGGAGCAGTATCTACATCATAGAGTTGATATAAAGGGAAGGGACAAGAGACTGCATGTCCTAAATACAATGCCTGGCTCATGAGGAGCCTTACCTCATTAGCTGTTAGCATCATGGATGCTGACATGATTCTCCACTCAGAATCACCTTGGGAACTGTCAAAAACCTTGAACCCCAGGCTCTAAGCTCCAGAGATTCGGATTCAGTGAATGTGAGCCCTGGAGAGTGTTTTTAAAAGCTCCCAAGTGATTCTGCCCCCATCTGTGGACAGCCTTTGGGAACCTCAGATCCTAGTCTGACCACCCCTACTCAAGGTTCCCTCCGTCTGATGTCTGCTTAGGAGTCATCAGCTCCTCCCCGGAGCATCTCCAAGGACCAGTGCTCACTGCTTCCCATCTTTGGGAAGCCCTTTCCTATCTTTGAGGAGCTCTGTTTGAATTACTCTTCTGTTCTCTTCCCATCTCCCTTGTAGTCAGGAAGTCCTTCTGGATGTCTCACTTTTTCTCTACGCTGTTGTCCCAGCTCAGGGCTGGAGAGAAGCGCTATTGCGCTTTCTCTCAAGAGGGTTTTCTACAAAGGCTGTGAGAATGGAATAAGAGCCCAGAAGACCAGGATGGAGACTGGAACTGGTGGGGCAGCGAATGTGGGTGTGTCTTCTCCCAGGGTTCCCTGGGCAAGGGGCTGCCTTCTCAGTCCCTAGGATCCCTACTCCCCTTCATTCTGGCTCCTGTTCCATCTTTTTATCAGCAACTCATTTGTCCCCCCGAGGCGTTGTGGCCACCCCCTGCTCTTCATCCCCGCTAGCTGCCTCATCTTGCCTGAATTCTGTAGCTCCTCATCCACACTAGCCTGGCAACCACTGACCTTCCAGTTGCCTGGCAACCTCATGACCACCAGACCAGGCCTGGTTCCCCACACTGTGAGGAAAGAGAAGGGCACAGGCCAGCCCTGGTGATCAGCCTAGAACTGAACTGCAGGCTCCAAAGTCTGGGGCCCAGGCATCCCCCAAGTGGGCCCAGTTCCTACGCAGCCTCCCTCCTCCCCAGATCCACACCCACCTACTGATCAAAGCATTATGCTTGAAGCTGGATGCCCACTAATGTCCGCAAATCTGACCTGCAGCATCCCCAAGCTCTGGGGCCACTTTGGGGACCACTGGGCACATTGCTCATCAGAAGAAGATGCTTTCTCTTTTGAGAGTGCTAATCCGATTGGAACATTAAATTGAGTTAATAGGAAGATGGAGCTGAATTAGGGGTTAATCAGGATTTACGGAAGGAGGGAGCTGAGGAGGAGAATAATTCCTTTTTAGAG
This sequence comes from Oryx dammah, assembly GCF_014754425.2. NCBI lineage: Eukaryota > Metazoa > Chordata > Mammalia > Artiodactyla > Bovidae > Oryx > Oryx dammah. The sequence goes on from NW_024070192.1 coordinate 23,156,926, forward strand.
ATACTTTTACTGTTTGTTTGTTTGTTTTAATTACAAAAATGAGGACTTCCCTGGTGGTACAGTGGTTGAGAATCCACCTTCCATTGCAGGGGATGCAGGTCTGATCCCTAGTTGGGGAACTAAGATCCCGCCTGCTGCAGGGCAAGTAAGCGGGCATGCCGCAACTACGGAGCCCAAGAGCTGTAACTAGAGAGCTCCAAGTGCTGCAATGAGAGATCCCCCATGCTGCAAAGACCCAATGCAGCCAAATAAATAAATATTTTTAAAAGACACTAGCATTATAAAAAACAAAAAATATAAAAATTATAATTCTGATTGTATAAAGTTGACACAGCCAGGCAATGTATAAAGTAAAGAGAAAGGTGTGTCTCAGCCCCAAGATAACCACTGTTAATGGTTTTGAATGATTTGTGGTTGTTAAAAATAGGCAATTTATTTTATTAAAAAAATACAACTGGGCAACATGATCTTTTTCTTGATAACATATATATGTGATACAGCTCATATATATATAATGTTGCATAACAGAATGATGTAGATCTGATTCATTATCTTTCTCCCTTAAATTAATGAGTTTCTGACAGCAACCAGGTTTGAGGGGAGGAGCTGGGGCAGACTGGAAGGAGCTGTGGCTGAATGAGAGCTCCAGCTCTTCAGCCAAAAGTAGATTCTTGAAGTGCAATTGAAATCAAGGTGTCCCCTCTCCTAAAGAAAGGGTAATCGAACTGTCCCTGGGGCAGGGGATGGTCATTGGATGACACCCTTCTCTAGCCCCAGGCAGATATCACCCTCAGCTGTAGCTTCAGGACAAGGGCTGCCATGATGAACTGGAGGAGGCCTTTCTGGGCGGCTAGCCAGGCACGTTGGCCATGTGGCAGCATGTGCCATGCAGGGAGGGGCTGAGGCCTGGCACTTAGGCCATGTGCTTGTGTGGGCTGAGATGTGCACTGCATGTACTAGGCAGGTAGTCTGAAACTGGAGGGTCCAGTTTCAGGGGTCCAACTGGTTTGGGGGGTTTTGGGGTGGTTCTTCCAGTCACCGTAGGTCCAGGACATTGTGCCCAGCTATGTGAGGCACCATGCCTCCCAGAACTGGGATCCCGGGGTCCCTAGCTCTCTGCTTCCTTCCTGGACCCTGTTTCCCACCCCACTCCAACCCTCTGAACTCCAAGAAGGATAAATTCATCACTCACAAAACCGCCACTTAATTAATGTCTGGAACTAATGCCCCAATTTGCTCAACGATTCTGCTGCTCACCTCGGTGACAAATTTGTGTTGTTGTTCTTTGGAAGCTTAAAATAGCAGGCGTGCCCATGGCTCCCTGCTCAGATGGTTTCTTGTCTGGCTTCCCAGGGTGCCTGAGTCCTCTGCCCAGTCCTTTCCTGCTGAGTGTCCTGGGGAGACCAAGGCCCCAAGAGTTTGGGGAACTCTCCTGCAGCCACACAAGTCTGAAATCCAGGAGACCCTCCTGTGTGTGTGTGTTTCTCGCTGGCTGGCTGGGGCTCCCCAGGCCGAGATGGGGGCAGTGGGCAGAGCAAAGGGGGCTCATGCCTGATTTCTCTCGCCCCACCCCATCCCTGCAGACCCGCAGCTCACGCCACACTCAGGGAGCCCAGCCTGGGCTGGCCGACCAAGCGGCCAAGCTGTCGTACGCCTCAGCCGAGTCACTGGAGACCATGTCAGAGGCCGAGCTCCCCCTAGGCTTCAGTAGGATGAACCGCTTCCGACAAAGCCTGCCCCTCTCCCGCTCAGCCAGCCAGACCAAGCTGCGCTCACCAGGTACTGCCTGTCCATCTTCCCTCCTGGCCACTGGCTCCTCCCTCTGCTCTGCTCATCCCGGCATCCTCCCCCTCTCCTTGACCGCTTCGTCTCTCCTCAACCACCTTTCTAGGAAGACTCTGGCTCCCCTCCCCCACCCCATCTTCCCGCCCACCCCTCCTCCTCCAATCTCCTCCCTCAGGGCCTCTCCCTCCTCAGCTGCTCTCTCACCCGCCTTCCCCACCTCTCTTCCCTCACTTCTCTCTGCCTCCGCACCCCTTCCCTGCCCTTCTCTCCCTCTCTAAGCCTCCCCTCTCCCACCCCCTGCAGCAGCCCCCCTTTCCTTCATTCCCCGCTTCCTTCATCTCTCCCCTTCACTCTCAGTTTCTGCCCCAACTGCTCCGGCCCGCAATTCCATTTCCTCGTCTGGACTCCAACCTGCCTGGGGTGCCTTGAGAGGCCGGCAGCATGAGGAGTGCCTGGGTGCACCTGCACTCCGGGGCGGCGTCCGGCCTCAGACCCTGCCTCTGCGGGACCAGCGGGACTCCCGAAGGCTCCCCGAGCCGCCGGCGGGGTGGCGGTGGCGGCCCCGACACCAAGGGTGGCGTCTCCTTTGCAGGGGTGCTGTTCCTGCAGTTCGGGGAGGAGACTCGACGCGTGCACATCACGCACGAGGTTAGCAGCCTGGACACGCTGCACGCACTCATCGCGCACATGTTCCCGCAGAAGCTCACCATGGGCATGCTGAAGTCGCCCAACACAGCCATCCTTATCAAAGATGAGGCTCGCAACGTCTTCTACGAGCTGGAGGACGTCCGGTGGGCGTGGCCCCGGGGGGAATGGGGTGGGCTCCCCTTTACTCCTCCTCCGATGGGGGCTCTAAGCCACAGGTCATTCCCCAGCTGCCTCCTCACCTAGCCTCAGCCCTTTTCCCCTCTTCTCCCGGAGCCCTACCGCCCCGTCCCTTCTTCAGTCATCTCGGGCCCCACCGCCTCCCCTTTAATTCATGCTCCCCTGCTGGTTGGCCTTGGCTTGAGCTAAACTGAAAACAGTTCGTGAGGCCGAGGTAAACGGGGTAGAAGATGCTGGTTGTGTGTTGGTGGCAGGCAGCCTGAGATCCACTGAGCAAGGAGTTAAGGGGTTGGAGCTCGCGGCCCCTCTTGCCACCCCTCTCCCTTTTGCCTGGAGGTGCCCCCTCTCATCGCAGGGCTGAGGGATGGTGACCCTCTGCACCCCTTCCTCCCCCTAGGGACATCCAGGATCGCAGTATTATCAAAATCTATAGGAAGGAGCCACTCTACGCCGCTTTCCCTGGCTCACACCTCACCAACGGGGACCTTCGGGTATGGCTGGGGTGGCCCAGGGCATGGGGGAGGCTGGGCAGATGGGTCCAGGAGCAGAGTCTAGCCACTTGTCACCAGGAACCAGGGACAGCTTTGGAGAAGGGAACGTGGAGGCAGAGGATGGCCTTCGTTAATTGTGGAGTCCTGGAGGTGTCCCTCCCCTCATCTGCCACTTTTCCCTCTGGTCAGATCAGGATTTCTCAAATCTGCCTCTAAATATCCTAGGAGACAGCTCTCAGGAACCGCCCCTTCCTTCTTTGCTTTCCATCCCCCACCATGGGGTGAGCTGGAGGTTGCTCTTCTCTCTGGTGCCTGGCCCTCTACCACTTCTTCTTCCGTCCTGGGAACCCAGATGGGAAAGCGGTCGAAGATGCAGCAGGAGGGTGGGAAGGCAGAGAACAGAAGGGACTTCCTCAGCGTCTGGTTGGGGCGGGGAGCTGCTGACTCCTTAAGCAGGAGGCAAGGGATCCCCTTTGTGACCGGCTCGTGGGGTTCTGGCATTGTCTTCTGCACAGAGAGAGATGGTGTATGCGTCGCGGGAGTCGTCGCCCACGCGGCGCCTCAACAACCTGTCGCCGGCGCCACACCTGGCCTCAGGCTCGCCGCCGCCGGGGCTACCATCGGGGCTGCCGTCGGGCTCGCCGTCGCGCTCGCGCCTCTCGTACGCCGGGGGGCGCCCGCCCTCCTACGCCGGCAGCCCGGTGCACCACGCGGCTGAGCGGCTGGGAGGCGCCCCGGCCGCCCCGGGCGTCAGCCCGAGCCCCAGCGCCATCCTGGAGCGGCGCGATGTGAAGCCGGACGAGGACCTGGCGGGCAAGGCGGGCGGCATGGTGCTGGTGAAGGGCGAGGGCCTCTACGCCGACCCCTACGGGCTGCTCCACGAAGGCCGCCTGAGCCTGGCCGCGGCCGCCGGCGACCCGTTCGCCTACCCGGGCGCCGGTGGCCTGTACAAGCGCGGCTCCGTGCGCTCGCTCAGCACCTACTCGGCCGCCGCGCTGCAGTCCGACCTGGAGGACTCGCTGTACAAGGCGGCGGGCGGCGGCCCGCTCTACGGCGACGGCTACGGCTTCCGCCTGCCGCCCTCGTCGCCGCAGAAGCTGGCCGACGTGACCGCGCCCCCCGGTGGGCCCCCGCCGCCGCACAGCCCCTACTCGGGGCCGCCCAGCCGCGGCTCGCCGGTGCGCCAGTCCTTCCGCAAAGACTCGGGCTCCTCGTCGGTCTTCGCCGAGAGCCCCGGAGGCAAGACCCGCAGCACCGGGGGCTCCTCGACGGCCGGAGCGCCCCCTCCCGAGCTCTTCCCCGGGCCTGGGGAGCGCCCGCTTGTTGGGTTCGGGCCGCCTGCGCCAGCCAAGGACACAGAAACCAGGTGAGGGAGGAAGCTAGCGAGGCTCGGGGCTGCGCGGCGGGGAGAGGGGGCACCGCAGAGTCCGTGGCAGACGGGGCTGTGTCTGAGACCTGGGAGTCCTAGACCCGGAGTATCCTTGCGGAGTTACCAGAGTCTCTTGGCTGCGGCAGGGCAAGCACAGGACAGACATTTCATTTGCCGGCCCCAAGGGATGGATGAGAGGGCCCCAGACAAGGGGCCTGGAGACCTGGATTTGCATCTGGTCCCTGAGCCTTAGTTTCCCCAACTAGAGTTGAGGCTGAAGCAGAACTCTGTTTAATGCCTTTCCTGCTCAGGCAGGAAACGTGCCGCCATGAGAGCTGTCCAGCACAAGGCCGGCTGAAGTCCACTGGGGAGGGGGAGCTTTTAAGAAGTGGGGATGAGAGGGGCACATTTCTTTAAGTAGCCTCTGAGTTGGGGAACTCTTGCCTGTCATCCAGCTTATTGCTAAGGGTGCAAGGCTGGAGGAGGTAGCCATAGCACTGACCTGCCCCCTCTGCCCTCCAGCAGCGCCGCTGAGAGGTGAGGAGACATGATACATTCACATAGCTTTCTTGTGGCCTGTGTTTATGCCAAGCTGGGCAAACCCAGCTCCTGCCCGGTCTAGTGGGGGAGACACAGTAAAAAAAAAAAAAGTTCTTCCCTTGGCAGGGTGTACTCCTAAGGCAGTTGGGTACTCTGGGATGACTTCAGAGAAGAGGTAGGGAGAAGGGTGTGCCTAGCAGGAGGCATACATGTGCCGAGGTCCAGAGACGCCTCGGTGGGGCCCATTAGGGAGCTAGTGATGAGAGATGAGTCTGGAGAGGGAGAGGGTGACTGTCAAATGGGGAAGGGCATTTCCATTGTTACGTGTGGGGGAGGGCTGTGGACTTGATCCTTAGGTGTTGAGGCCCTTTGAATTGTCTGTGTGCTGGTGGCTCTCTAATTATCAATCTTAGGAGAGGGGGGCTGGGCAGGAGGGACCCCATCCCAGAGATGGGGTTGATCAAGGCTACCGTCTTCCCTAGGGAGCGCATGGAGGCCATGGAGAAGCAAATTGCCAGCCTCACAGGCCTGGTGCAGAGTGCCCTACTGCGAGGTTCGGAGCCTGAGACCCCCAGGTAAGGTTCTTTTCCCAACACCACAGCCAAAGGCCTGTGGTTGGGGCAAGAGGAAGGGAAAGTGAGCAGCAAGAGCCCTGGGCTCAGCTCTCCCCATGTCTCATCATGGTGCCCGGGGTGAATCCTTCCCTTCTCGGGGACTCCATCCTGAGTCCAGGGGACTGGAGGAGTCTACGTTAAAGTCTTACCCAGCTTTGACGGTCTGGGGCCAGCCTGGACCCCGTGATGGCCATCTTTTCCCTGTACCACAGTGAGAAGATTGAAGGCTCCAATGGAGCAGCCACCCCCTCAGCACGTGAGTGGCCCTTTCTCCCTCCCCCCGAGGTCCTTGCCCTCTCTTAGCCTCTCTGGTCTTCTAGTCGGTAAAGGGGCTACGTCACCAGGCTTCAATGGGTAAATGAGTAGTCACCTTAGCCCAAGTTGTCTCACCTGGTGCTTTGCTCCCCTCAGAAAGGCTGGCCACTGGTTGGGGCAGGGAGCCAGAGCCATGCTTCTCCCTGGCTACTGTGTGGGGCCACGAGTGGGAAAGAACTTACCCCGATTTCTCCCAGCTCACGATCTATTCGCTTTCTCCCATCTTTGTGGTCCCTGTCTGCAGCCTGTGGGTCAGGCAGCCGGAGCAGCGGGGCCACCCCAGTGTCCGGCCCTCCCCCGCCTCCGGCCAGCAGCACCCCTGCGGGGCAGCCCACTGCCATCAACCGTTTGCAGATGCAGCTGCACCTGCGTGGCCTGCAAAACAGCACGAATGACCTGCGCAGCCAGCTTCAGCAATTGCGAAAGCTCCAGGTACCAGCACCTCTCCGGGGCCCCGCCCCCTCAAACCCCGCCCTACCAGAACCCACCTACTTGCCGAAACTCCTTCCCAAGTCTGCCCCGTCCTGAGTCCCTCGCCGTTTACTGGGCTGCTCTCCGAAACCTTCCTCGAACTCCCGTCACCTCGCTGAATCTCTATTCCCTCACCAAGCCACCACCCCTGGCCCGTGTCCCCCTCAGCGTGCCCTCTTTCCCTTTCCCTGAATCCTTCCCGCCCTCCTGGAGCCCTAGCCTACCCCACTGAGCCCCCTCCTCCTGTCAGTATCCCTCAGGGCAGTCCCAGCCCCTTCCCTTCTCCCATTCTTTCCCCCCTCACCTCCCTTGGGCGGAAGCCTTTCCCCCAGATCCCCTCAGCGCTACCTTCCCCGGCCTACTCTGCTTGGCAGATGGTCCTACCAGTCAGGAGCCTGGCATCCGTGTGCCCGCTCCTCGAGAGTGCCCCGGGGCCCATCAGGTGAGAATAATGAATAGAGACAGGCTGGAGAAGGGGCAGAGAGTTGCCATCTGGGCAATGGGTAAGATGTCGGCTACCCCCTACCATTGCCTCAACTCGGCCTTAGAACTAGGTTCAAGTGTTAGTTCTGTTCCGGTCCCAGCCAAGGAAACTCTGTCAAACCACAGTGCTTGAGTCTTTCATCGAAGCCACAGCCATGCAGTCTCAAGGTGGGCAGGGCCCTGGTACGGTCATCTCTTGCCCTCAAATATCCCTTACCCCATTCTCCGGCCTCTATATTTCCCCAGAAACCTTGTCCTCTTCCCCCGACCCCTTCGCTGCAGCTAACTGCCACAGCCAAGCAGCCGCACCTTCTGCACTGCCCAACTTGGCACTCCTGTCTCCCTCCACCATCCCCAAGCCATTCTCCTCCTGCCTCTATGCATCCCCAGAAAGTAACCCTTGGCCTGTAACCCCTACCACCCCACCCTTTCGCTGCTGCTCACGGCCACAGCCGAGCAGCAGTATCGTCCGTGGAGTTCGCCCCGCGGTCGGGCTGTCCTGTGCCCACCTCCTCCCAGCCCTCTCCCCGCCTCGCGCCTCCATTCTTTCACACCCCCGTCCACCGGCCCATCTGCGTCCCGCAGCTACAGAACCTGGAGTCGCTGCGCGCGCTGCTGAAGGGCACGGAGGCGGAGCTGAGCATGCGCGTGTCGGAGGCGGCGCGGCGGCAGGAGGACCCGCTGCAGCGGCAGCGCACCCTGGTGGAGGAGGAGCGGCTGCGCTACCTCAACGACGAGGAGCTCATTACCCAGCAGCTCAAGTGAGGGTGCACGCAGCGGCTGCGGGGAGGGCTGGGAGTGCGGCCTCCGTGGCCCGCAACCTGGTATCCCGGGGAGGGGCAACTCCCTTCTTTCTGACTCCCAGGTGACGTGGCTCTGTTCTGAAGCCTGGTTTTCATCTCCTCTGTGGTCTGATGTCTCTGTGACCCACAAATCTTTGACCATCTGGCAGGAGTCCTATTTTCTTTTGTTCTGGCTTGATGCCTGCTTTCCTTCCTGCAGCCTTACTCTCATGTTTCCAGATGCCCGATTTCACTTTTGTCCTCTGCCTGCTTTCGTTCTGGCCTGTGATCCTTGCATACTGATCCTCGAGTAGAGTGTTCCGGTGGGCCAGCTTGTTCACTGTTGCCACCCTCACCAGCTCTTAGACCAGATGTAGCCAAGGAGAACCCTCCTCCCATCCCACTGCTGCTGAAACAGGGCTCCAGGAATAGAGAACACCCCGCCCCCAAAGACTTAGACATGCAAGGGTTAACAGAAGACAGTCCTCTGATCCAAATTTAGTAAATAGCTGTCTGGCCAAGATTCCATTGTCTGGCACCGTTGCAAGGAGAGGCTGCCTTCCGATGTCCGATGTCCGCTGTCTGTCCACTGAGTGAGCAGCCCCAGCCCCCTGCAGCTTTCCCTGGTCAGTCCCTGGGTCTGAGACAGAGGCCCTGCTCCTCCGCCTGGTCTCCCTCTTGGCAGCACAGGGCATGAGGGGCCCGAGCTCCAGCTCCAGCTCTGAGCAGCTGGGCCATCAGAGCAGTTTCTGCCCTTCTCTGTGCTTCAGCTTCATCACCTGTGCCCAAGGTTAAGCTTTTCATAGTTCTTTCCAGAGGGGGCTTTGGCTTCTACGGGTCAATGACTCAGAACCAAAGAAGACTGCTCAGAGGAACCCAGCTTCCTCAGCAAAGTCATAATTGGCTGTATCACTTGCAAGGGGCTCCTTGAGAAGGGTCCCTGCTCCTCAGCCTCGAGCCCACACAGCCTGGAGGTCCATGTTCATTTCAGTGATGCACAGGGCAAGATTCCCATGACCCCTTGTGGCTGAGATGAAAGAAGGGGCCATCCCACTTGGAAATAAGCTGGTGTGGCAGTCAACTGCATCACCCCTGCTGTGAAAGCTGAGTGACAGCTCCGGTCAGATCTCCAAGTAGACTGATGGCTACCACCACACCCCCTCCCCACCCAGGGAATTCCATTTACCTAACGTACCTGTCCTCTTTTCCCCCTTTTTTATTCAGCACAGAGGAACTGGATTGGAATTTTCAAAGGGAACTTTACTGAGACATTAAAGGAAAATAAAAGGAAATATAAAAGTACAGAGGAGACAGGAAGGATGAAAGAACGTATTTATGCTCCTGTCATATGAGTGTCTGGTCCTCAGCTTCCTGGGGCCTCAGTTCTCCAGGAATACACAGTCTCCCTATGCATTGCCCTGCTATCAAACCCATTGCTCTGACTGCTCACTTTAGAGAGCTTAGGGGCCGATACATTGCTTCCGGCAGGATTCTCCATCTACTTTGAAGGTGGCTTTTTGGGTGGAATCTGGACTGGGCTGCACACCGGTGCTGCAGTGGCTTTGGCTTGACCAGGAGGGGCCTCCTTGCCTAGTTTCCATAGCCTCCCCGGGCACTGGATGGCCTGCTGGCCCATCCTTTCCCCTGCCCTAGCTTACCAGCCTCTGTCCACTTCCTCGGCTTCACTCTACCCCTTCCTTTTGCCCTGGCATCTTGCTAGAAGTTACAGCTGGTTCTGTGCTCCACTCAGCTTGGTTTACTCACCTGTAGCTCTAGCCAAGTGCATTGTTTAGATGTTGCCCTTAGAGGCAGCCTCCACTGACTGAGACCTTTGGCCTCTTGAGTGTAACATGGCCCAGCCCAGCACCAACTTTATAGGCATGTGACCTGTTATTCACACGGGGCCCCATGCTTGTGAGGGCCCGTACTTGGTTCAGTGCTCTGCTGTCATTATCTTGAAATTCTTAATTTTTATACCAGGGGCAAAATCTTTATTTTGCTTTGGGCCACCTCACATTTTGTAGCTGGTTCTGCCCTGGTCCTCACCTCTCAACTCTTCCAGAACTAAACCTGGGTCTGGAAAACCCCACCACTTTCTGATCCCAATGTCTAGACTTGCTCTGATTTGGATTTTCTTGCAGAGCCTGCTCAGGTTATGGACCCCCCAAACTTTTGCAGATTGTACGATAGGAAGACTGAGGTGCTAATTGAGCCTAAGGGGGGCCTAGTGGCTTTCCTCCCTGCAGTCACTCAGGGACCCAGGCTAATGCCTTCCAATAAGGCACATCTTCAATATGTGCCTTCCAAGATTACCCACAGGGTCTCTGTCTTTCAGCCAACAGGAAGGGGAAGTGAGTGCGGAGGAGCTTACATGGGAGGATTTTAGGGAGCCAGACCTGGAAACAGCATGTACCACTTCCACTCATCTTCCATTGGCTAGACCTTATTTGAATGGCACTTCTACATGCAAAGGAGGCTGGGGAATGTACTTACTTGCAGAGTATCCGAGCTACTTGTTTAGTTGCTAAGTTGTGTCTGACTCTCTGTGACCCCATATGCAGTACATCAGGTTTCTCTGTCTTTCACCATCTCCTGGAGTTTGCGCAAACTCATGTCCACTGAGTCGGTGATGCCATCCAACCATCTCATCCTCTGTTGTCCCCTTCTCCTCCTGACCTCAATCATCCCCAGCATCAGGGCCTCTTCCATTGAGTAGGCCCTTTACATCAGGTGGCCAAAAGATTGGAGCTTCAACTTCAGCATCAGTCCTTCCAATGAATATTCAGGATTGATTTCCTTTAGGATTGACTGGTTTGATCTCCTTGCAGTCCAAGGAACTCTCAAGAGTCTTCTCCAACACCACAGTTCAAAAGCATCAATTCTTCCATGCTTAGCCTTCTTTATGGTTCAACTCTCACATCCATATGTGACTACTGGAAAAACCATAGCTTTGAGTATATGGACCTTTGTTGCCAAAGTAATGTCTCTGTTTTTAAATATGCTGTCTAGGTTTGTCAGAGCTTTTCTTCCAAGGAGCAAGCGTTTTTTAATTTTGTGGCTGCAGTCACCATCCGCAGTGATTTTGGAGCCAAGAAAATAAAGTCTGTCACTGTTTCTACTTTTTCTCCATCTATTTGCCATGAAGTGATGGGACCAGGTGCCATGATCTTAGTTTTATGAATGTTGAGTTTTAAACCAGCTTTTTCACTCTCTATCAAGAGATTCCCTGATAGCTCAGCTGGTAAAGAATCCGCCTTCAATGTGGAAAACCTGGATTTGGTCCCTGGGTTGGGAAGATACTCTGGAGAAAGGAAAGGCTACCCACTCCAGTATTCTGCCCTAGAGAATTCTATGGACTGTATAGTCCATGGGGTCGCAGAGAGTCGGACACGACTGAGTGACTTTCACTTTTCACTGTCCTCTTTTAACCTCATCAAGAGGCTCTTCACTTTCTGCCATTAGTGTGGTGTCATCTGCATACCTGAGGTTGTTGATATTTCTCTCAGAAATCTTGATTCCAGCTTGTGATTCACCCAGCCCAGCATTTTACATGATGTATACTCTGCAAGTAAGTTAAATAAGTGGGGTGACAGTATACAGCCTGACGTACTCCTTTCCCAATTTTGAACCAATCCATTGTTTCATGTCCAGTTCTAACTGTTGCTTCTTGGCCTGCATACAGGTTTCTCAGGATACAGGTTTCTCAGGAGACAGGTTAGGTGGTCTGGTATTCCCATCTCTTTAAGAATTTTCCACAGTTTGTTGTGATCCACACAGTCAAAGGCTTTAGTGTAGTTAATGAAGTAGAAGTAGATTTTTTTTTAAATTCCTTTGCTTCTTCTATGATGCAGTGGATGCTGGCAGTTTGATCTCTGGTTCCTCTACCTTTTATCTGGAAGTTCTCGGTTCATATACTGTTGAAGTATAGCTTGAAGGATTTTGAGCATAACTTTGCTAGCATGTGAAATGAACTCAGTCATACAGCAGTTTGAACATTCTTTGGCATTGTCTTTCTTTGGAATTAGAGTGAAAACTGACCTTTCCCAGTCCTGTGGCCACTGCTGAGTTTTCCAAATTTGCTGGCATATTGAGTGCGGCACTTTAACAGCATCATCTTTTAGAATTTGAAATAGCTCAGCTGGAGCTATTTGTTCCACTAGCTTTGTTCATAGTAATGCTTCCTAAGACCCACTTGACTTTGTACTCCAGGGTGTCTGGCTCTAGGTGAGTGCCCACACTATTGTGGTTATCTGGGTCATTAAGGCTTTTATGTATAATTCTTCTGTGTATTCTTGCCACCTCTTGTTAATCTCTTTTACTTCTGTTAGGTCTTTGCTGTTTCTGTCTTTTATTGTGTCCATCTTTGTATGAAATGTTCCTTTGGTATCTCCAGTTTTCTTGAAGAGATCTCTAGTCTTTTCCATTCTATTGTTTTCCTCTATTTCTTACTCTGAGCTACTATTTGTATGTAAACTGGAGGTAACAATGGTTCCCACTCCCAGGATTTGTTGTGAGGATAAAGTGAGGAGCTGAATGTGCGCCTGGCACGCTGTAGGCACTTAGTACAAGATACCTCTTTAACTGGTAGTGCTGACACACAGGATTTTGGCCTTGGCTCCAGTGTGGTCTGTTTTTTCACCCACTAGTTGGATGAAGATACATAAAGCATGCTGATAAGATTTGCTGATGCACAGAGCTTTGAGGGGGAGCAAATCTGTTGGATGGTAGAACTGAGATTCAAAAGTTGTTCCTCCCTGGATTGTTGAGCTGAAATCCAACAGATGGGATTTGACAGGAATGTATGTGATGTCCTGCATGTGGGTCAGGGATATCAGTGACTCAGATGCAGGACTGGGATGACCTACCTGGGCAGTAATTCCTTCTTTCACTTATTCATTCCTTCCATAATTACTTACCAGACCTCTGTTCTGCTCCAGGCACCATGCCAGGTGCTGGGAATCAGAGATGAATCAGAAAGACAGGGTATCTTATTTTCTGCCTAGAGCTGCTTAGCCCAGCAAACAGGAGCTCCAGGCAGGAAGCAGACCCCCAACACCAAGTGTAAGGGGAGGGTTTCCCACTGGGACAGGAGGATGAGTGGGAGTTAGTCACACGTGTGTGTTGGGGGTGGGGAGGTGGTGGTAATGGAGTGTTCTGGGCAGAGGAAATGGCATCATAGAAGTCCAGGGAGAGGGACTTTCCTGGTGGTCCAGGGGATAAGGTCCACGCTCCCAATGGAGGGGGCCTGGGTTTGATCCTTGGTCAAGGCAAGTAAGCCTGCGTGCCACAATGGAGACCTAGCGTGGCAAACAACAAGAATGACCAACAGGGAGAGCAGCATATACAAGGACCTCAGAGAAATTCTGGATGGTTGGGAACAGAAGCAAACCAGATGGGGAGGAAATGGTTGTGGCTAGAGAGGAAGTAAGAGCAGCTCCCAGGGACTGACCCCGTGCATTAGCTCATTTAATTCCTTTTCAGCTCATTTAATCCTCATAGTGGCCCCAGGAGGGAGGAACTCTTACCATCCCCATTTTTTGGGGATAAGGAAGCTGAGAGACAGTAGGTAACTTCTCCAAGATCTCTTCTGGGTCAGGCAGAGTGCGGGTTAGAATGTGGATCTGTCTGACTCCAGACCCAAATTTTCAGCTACTATCCCCATGTCCTTTGTGGCTGCACTTAAAGAGTTTGGATTTTACCCTCAGAACGTCGGGATCCATTTCGGGTTCAACACAGGCGGTGGTGACTTGGTCTGATTTACATTTCAGAAAGATGTAGGGTGTTAAAATGACACAAGCTCAGCATAAGCCATCTGAAAATAGGAAGCAGCTTTGTCATTGAGGAAAGAGGCTGAGTGTCTGGATCATTTGAGAAAAGGTGGACGCCTCCCCAAAAAGCATACACACCTGCCTCCAGTTCTTTGAAAAGCTGCCAATTTCTCTGCTGTGTCCTTGGCTAATGAGAATCAGAGGGTGTGAGTCCTAGGGAGGGAGATTCTGGCTGATACTGCTAAAGATGAGAACTTCAACACGGGGACCTGGGGCACCTGTTACGGAGTGCTTCTGAAGTCTCATCTCTGAGGTCTGGCTTTCTGATTTTACCTGGGCTTGTGGCCTGGCGGATGGCTTTTAATTTTGATCTGACCAGTGGCCTGATTTGTTTCCAGCTGTTCAGTTTCAAGGGGCTGGGCTGGGGCCCGAGGGGCTGAAAAGGTCTTTCTGTGACTGCAGTGACCTGGAGAAGTCGGTGGAGAAGATCCAGAGGGATGTGTCCCACAACCACCGACTGGTGCCCGGGCCCGAGCTGGAAGAGAAGGCGCTGGTGCTGAAGCAGCTCGGGGAGACGCTGACCGAACTCAAGGGTGAGCCTGGGGGCACCCCCAGCCCCACCCCAGGCATTGCACCCCCGCCCCACTGCCTGTCCTCCCCGCTGTCCAGAGCTGCTCCCTCCTCCCGCTCACTCCTTCCCTTCGCCTCAGCTCACTTCCCAGGCCTGCAGAGCAAGATGCGGGTAGTGCTGCGTGTGGAGGTGGAGGCGGTGAAGTTCCTGAAGGAGGAGCCCCAGCGCCTGGATGGGCTACTCAAGCGGTGCCGGGGGGTCACGGACACCCTGGCCCAGATCCGAAGGTCATTCTATCCCTGACCTCCTATCTCTGACCTGCGATTTCCCGTGGGGTCACACACCAGGCCCAGATCCCTTATCCCGACTCCCCGCAGAGGTCAGCGGTGTGCTGACTGGCTCTGCACTTTGACCTGTGACCCCTTGCATGTTGCAGGCTTGGCGCTCCCATTTCCCAGATGCAGTCACCCCTCCCCAGGCCCTTCCATTTGTCCTGCAAGATCCCAGAGCCCCCCCTCACACCTTGCCTCCCCCATGCCAGGCTTCCCTCCCAGGGAGCCACAACCCTGCTGACCTCACAGCTGTCCCCAACTCTCCCACCCCAGGCAAGTGGACGAGGGTGTGTGGCCACCCCCCAGCAACCTCCTGAGTCAGTCCCCCAAGAAGATGACGGCCGAGACGGACTTCAACAAGAGCTTAGACTTCGAAATGCCACCCCCTAGCCCTCCGCTGAACCTCCACGAGCTGAGTGGGCCAACTGAGGGGGCCCCTCCAGCCCCCAAGGCGGGCAACCCCACCAAGGGCCTGGACGCTCCTGGCAAGAGAAGCGTGGACAAGGCTGTGTCTGTTGAGGTGCTGGGCCCGGGATGGGGGGGCCGGAGCTAGGCTCACACATTCTCACCACCGACCTACGCTGGCCAGTGCCAACACGTGGGGACTTGTTCCTGGGGGACAAGGGAATCTGAGAAGCATACTGAGGGTGACATCAGTCGTGCTAGGCAGGAAAGCATATCATAAACGTGTGATAATCAAGGCAGTACGGGGTTAGCACAAGAAAAGGTTATGTGCTCAATGAAACAGAATAGAATGTCTAAAAGCAGGTCTAAATTTCTCCTGAGAGTACTTGGTTATGAAGTGGCATTCCAGGCTCGCAGCAAAGGCATGTAATACTCAAGAGAAGCCTGAGGCTCGGATCAAATGGGAGGCTTCCTTTGCATTCCTTGCATGTGTGGCTGAGGCCCTAGAAGTCCAGGAGCAGGGCAGCTGCTTCAGTGCTGACTGTTGGCCCTCCTCTCAAGGCTGCTGAGCGGGACTGGGAGGAGAAGCGGGCAGCCCTGACCCAGTACAGCGCCAAGGACATCAACCGGCTGCTGGAGGAGACCCAGGCGGAGCTGCTGAAGGCCATCCCTGACCTAGACTGTGCGAGCAAGGCCCACCCAGGCCCAGCCCCCACCCCGGACCACAAACCCCCCAAGACCCCCCACGGCCAGAAGGCAGCCCCCCGAACGGAGCCCAGTGGGAGGAGAGGTTCAGGTATGGGGCAGGTAGGGGGTTGCAAAGAGCCCAGAGGAGGGGAGCCCCAGCCTCAGGAACTCTCAGGTTGATGAGGGAGGTGCTTGGGAGTGAAAATCTTTGTGGGTGGGCTATTAGAGAAGGACGGTGCTGGCCTGACCCTTGGCCACTCAGGGGAGACCGAGATGGATGGGATAGTGCTGGACTGCATTCAGGGATTTTCCCACAACTGCTGAGAGGACCACACTGGGAGGATGAGAAAGTTCAGGCAGAGGGTCGTCCCCCTGCACGTTTTGTCCAAGCATGTGTGCCAGGAGCCAGGCTGTGCTGAGATGGGGTGCAGCCCTGAGTGATGTAGATGGGGTTCCTGTGCTCCCCAAGCCTGTGAGCTCACAGGGGAAGCAGAAACCCAAATAGGAAACAGCAGTTGTCACTCATTCATTTATTCATTCTTGCCACCTGTATATTTGTTAAGTGCCCACTGTGTGCCAGGGCTTTCCAGGTGGCGCTAGTGGTAAAGAACCTGCCTGCCAGTGTAGAAGACATAACAGGTACAGGTTCGATCCCTGGGTCGAGAAGATCCCCTGGAGAAGGGCATGGCAACCTACTCCAGTATTCTTACCTGGAGAATCCCACAGATAGGGGAGCTTGGCGGGCTACCGTCTATAGGGTTGCAAAGAGTTAGACACGATTGAAGTGACTTAGTATGCACACACACAGGGCTAGGTGCTGGGGATAAGGAGATAACTACTTTCAAGGAGCTTAAAATGTAGTAGGAGAATAATACTAACATCTGTGTTTATCAGGCACTTACTGTGTGGCAAAAACAGCCCCAAATGCTTTCTATATATTAATGTTTATAATTTTGCAACAAGTCCAGGAGGTGGATACAGTAATTATTCCCATTGTACAGATGAGGACTCTAAGGCTCAATGTGGTTAAGTAATCTGTCCCAGGCCATACCCAGTGTGTAAACCAGAAATAGGCAGGTGCTAAATGCTGTTCTACAGGAGACCCTGAGAGGGCAGGAAGTCCTTCCCATGGGAGGGGACTTTTCACTGGAGTCTTGCATTTCCCTGGCCAGTGAGAGAGGGCATTCCAGGGAGAAACATCATGTACCAATGCCTGGAGGTATGTGTTTGGTGTTGCTCAGCTGGGTCCAGGCCCGAGAGTAGCAAGCAGAGCTGAAGCTGAAAGGTTGGCAGGCACAGAGGTTGGGGGTTGTGGGGAATCACTGGGGGATCAAAGGGCGAGGAATGTCAGGCTTGAGTGACTTTTCTGCAGATTGCCCAGGAAATGGCCCCAAGGAAGAACTGGGGGCAGGGAGAGCCTGGTGGGCAGGGTCAGACTCTTGCAATAGTACTAACTACTCTCTCTTGATGGAGGAAGGATGAAGATCTGTGCCAGGGCAGAGCTGAGGGGTGGGTGGGAAAGTGGTGGATTAGAGTAGCGATTCTCAAACTTGAATGTGCATGTGAAATCACCCAGGATCTGCTGGCATGTGGATTCTGACTCAGCAGCTCGGGGTGGGGCCTGGGCTTCTGCATTTCCAACAAGCTCCAGGTGCTGTCAGTGCTGTTGTTGCCTGGACCAGGCTTTGAGTAGAAGGGATGTGTGCTGTCAGCAGAAGAGTGACAGGGCTTGGGGCTGGATTGCACGGGGACGTAGGAGAGGAGGAGAGGGCCTGTGTCCTTTCCCAGAGATTTCCCCTCTCCTCCTCCCTGGAGGAGGAAGCCAGGTTTACCCTAACCTTGGAGTCAGATGTGGTGCACAGACTCCAGGGTTATGGGTCCCCTGACCCCCAGCCCCTTGGCTGCCCGCAGATGAGCTGACAGTGCCCCGATACCGCACCGAGAAGCCCTCCAAGTCCCCACCACCACCCCCTCCCCGCCGGAGCTTCCCCTCCTCCCATGGCCTGACCACCACACGCACTGGAGAGGTCGTGGTCACCAGCAAGAAGGATTCGGCCTTCATCAAGGTACCACCCCCCACCTTGGGTAGGCGACAGGTACGTGGGGTTGAGTGGGAGGGATGCCTGAGAGCACCTCTGGAGACCCTCTGGAGTGGTCCCCTCTCTCAGAGGAAGTGGAAGGAAAGAAAGGAGGCTGGCTGGTGGTGACTCTGCTTCTGGCTTGTGCTTCCTCCATGGGAAGGGGCCTGGCAGATAATGCGGAGCTAGGTGGGCAGGTGGGAGATGGTCTGGAAGGGATAGGACCTAAGAGGTGAGCTGGCTGGAGGCCGACAGAGCCTGGTCTAATGAGGCCTGGGCCTTGCAGAAGGCCGAGTCCGAGGAGCTGGAGGTGCAGAAGCCCCAGGTGAAGCTGCGCCGGACTGTGTCCGAGGTGGCCCGCCCGGCCTCCACGCCCCCAATCATGGCCTCTGCCATCAAGGATGAGGACGATGAGGACCGCATCATCGCAGAGCTGGAGGTGGGTCAGGGGTCCCCACGTCATCAGCCAGGCGTCCCCCCTTTCCCTACCATGTGGATCTCAGGGTGGGGTGCTCAGGCTAGGATGAGGGGCTGGATTCCCGGCTCCCCACTGAGGCTGGTTCTGGATTCTGTCCTTCTTGCCCCAGTTTCTTCTCCATTGTACAGTGGGGGAGGGGGTGTAAGTTCCTCCCTGCATGTTTGAGTTTTTTATTGCAATCTCTGAGACCCTCTACTGCCCAGACACCTCCTCTGCTCTGCAACCCCACTCCCTAGTATTCTGAGAACGAAGCTGTAACAACCTCCATCCGTGTGCCTTGAGCCCCTCTCAGTGCTGTGAGTCCCCTAGGCTCAAGTGTTCTCAGCTCCCCTCCCCAAGAGGCTGGAGACCTGGACCACCAGGGCCTCTGGGAAGAGGTGAATTGCAGGGCAGAGTGACCAGTGGCCGTGATGAGGGGCCAAGGAGTGAGGCTAGGGTCCCCGTGCCCGCCCAGGCCACCCCTCCTTCCTGTACCCCCTCCTCCAAACCTGCCCCCACCTTCTGCTCCCCAGGTGTTTGAGAGAAGCTCAGTGTCTCCCCTCCCCCCCACGCCCCGCCGCCAGCCGATCCCCACCTTGCTGTCCCCCCCGGACCCGGGCCCCCCCAGGGGCTCAGCCCCGGGCCCCACATGGAAGGTAACGGGCTGCCCCCCACCTCTCACAGCGCTCTCTCTGCCTGTGCCTCCACGCTTCCTCTCCTCACTTCTCACGCTAACCCGCCAGAATGCGTCACGTGCCCAAGTCCCGCCACTGCCACAGCCTCACCCCGTGGACCACCCCTCCCCGCTCCAAGGACAGGAGCATCACCCTTCCTTCCCTCTCGAGACTCCAGCAGCCTGGCATCTGGTGGCCCCTTGGGTCTGTGTTTCCTTACGGGCTTGATTCCGAGCCTGGTCCCTGGTGGCTTGGGTATTTTATTCTGATCTACAGCCAGAGTTTTAGGTCTGGCTCGAAGCCCAAGTTCTGCCTGGGTCCAAGATTGGAGTTTGGATCTTGCTTGCTACATGACTTTAGGCCCAACTCAAAACCTGACTTCATCTTGAACTCTTGCCTAGTCCCTGCCCCCATCTCCCCACTCTGCTGCCTGTGCCAGGCGGGGGCTCTGTTTCTCCCCCTAGAATCTATGCCTTGTGCCAGGGGCCAGGACACCCAGGAAGAAGGCTCATTTACAGCCTCTCTCCCCACCCCCTGGCCCCACCTGGTCAGAGAGCTTGGAATGGAAGAAATGCGCTTCCTTGGCTGCTGGTTCCGTCTTTCAGCATTGGGAAGTTCTACCTTCACTCTAACTTCAGTCCTTGCTGCTGTCCTGCTGCACTTATTTCCTTTTTATTCTTTCTTGGGAATTTGCGGGTAACCTACTGTCTGCACCCCAGGGGACTTGCTTGGGGAGGGGGAGTCGGGGGGCAGTGGTCTGAGCATCTCTCCTTCTGCCCAGTCAGGTTGGAGCAGAAGGGCCTCTGGTCTGGGGAGGCACACACCTGGTCACCTGTCTTGTGTGGCTCTCTGGGCCCACAGTGCTGGCTTCCACCTGATCTCTAGCGTGGCTTGAGGCCTGGTTGTGCTTTGGCTCCCTGGCAGGGGGAGCAGATGGGCAGTGAACAGGTAGACAGGCTGTCTGCTGGGCAGAGGATGGGCATGGAGCAGTCCAAGGAGCCATCTGGGGGTGAGTGGTGTGGCAGGGCTGCACTGGGCCTGCTGTGCCCTCAGCACCTGGGCATGCTGCACCCAGCCATTACTCCTTTCTGGCCCTGGAAGCTCCTGAAGGGGCCCAGCAGGCAGAGCCCTTCCACTGGCCCTTCGGGCTGGCTGCCCCCTGCATCCGGCGCCGGCAGGCAGTGGAGCCGGGTGGGCGTGGGCCACCCTCACTGACTTCCCACTCTGCACCTCCCACATCCAGGTAAGCAGGCGGCAGAGTTGGGTGGGTTCCCTTGGGAGGGGGGCTGGGGGTCCCTGCTGCCCCCCAATCTCCCCATGGCTCATTTTAGTGGCAAGAGCACTGGACTTGGAGTCAGACTTCCTGGGTTCAAGTCCTGGCTCTGCCACTAGCTAGCTGTGGGTGTGACCTTGAGTAAATTACAGGACACCCCCTCACACACCTGTTTCCTCATCTGTAAAGTGGTGAAAATAGTAGCCATTTCATGGGGAACAGAAAAGATTAAAGATGAAGGCATATGTGGCAGTTCCTGGTATAAGACTCTGCTCAGAGTTAGACCAGAATTTACTCAACTGTGGTAGGGGTGATTGGGGACCTCTCTCTGTGCCCCCATAAAAGCCAGAGCCAGGGACGCTCATACAGAGGCGGGTACTCTAGCTTTGCCCAAGCTGGAGCAGCAGAGGACTTGGCTGAGCCCTGCCCACTGTGGCTGTGAAGCCCTCAGAGAAAGCTCCAGAAGTAGGGTGTGGGGACGAGGAATCTCTGGCCTAAGATGAGGATGTCAGACCTGTTCTCTGAGGTCAGAGGCCAACACCTGGTCTCCACCCTCATGGGGCTGCGGGTCTTGGACATTCAGTTCTATGTAACAAATAGTTAACATCTATCAAACACTTACACCGTGCCAGGCACTGTTCCAAGCACATGCCCATGTGAGCTCATTTCATCCTCCACCAGCCCTGTGTCATTGTTACCCCATCGCACAGATGGGCAAACTCCTGGCAGTAACCATGAGACCTGTTCCCAGAATTTAATATGGCTGCTGAGAAGTAAACATGTATAGTGGGACTTCCCAGGTGGCCCTAGTGGTACAGAACTCACCTACCAATGCAGGAAACGTAAGAAGCTCAGGTTCAATCCTTGGGTCGGGAAGATCCCCTGGAGGAGGGCATGGCAACCCACTCCAGTGTTCTTGCCTGGAGAATCCTCACGGACAGAGGAGCCTGGCGGGCTACCAGTCCATAGGGCCATAAAGAGTCGAACACAACTGAAGTGACTTAGCACGCACGCATCTGTGCTTCTAAGTAAATTGGCATGTTTTCCGGGAGGTGGAGACAATAGGGTGTGGTGAAAAGAGGCCTGAGTTCTAGTCCAGCGTTGCCTCTAACTTGCTGGGTGAACTCAGTTGGGACCCTCCCCTGCCTCAGTTTCCCCATCTGCAACAGGAAGGGACTGGGCTCACCCACATGCACCCCCCTCCCAGCGCGGGGGTGTTTGGTTACAGGGATCACACCCTTCCTCATCTCTCTTCTCCCTTCAGGCTGCTGCAGACACGAGGCCCTTCTCTGTCCCCCGGATCGTCTTGACGGAATGTGCCCCCAACCCTCCTTCCCCACCAGAGACCAGGCTTGAGGAACCCGGGCTTAGAACAACCCCTACCCCACGACCCCGGACCCTGGCCAGCGGCCTCCTGGGCCGGGATAATCCACCGGCCCCACCAGGGATGGTGGCTGTGGCTTCCCAGGCCTGGAACAGCCCGATGCTAGAGAAGGAAGGGGCGGCCCTGAAGACACTGGTGACGGGGGATTGCAGCCCAGGAAGGGGAGGAGCTGGGATCCCCAGTCCTTTGGGACCTGCCCCAGAGCAGACCCAAGAACCCTCCACTGTGGAGACGCCCCCAGAGGAGACCTGCAAGGACTCTGGCCGCCACACCCCACCCTGCAGTGGGGAGCGCAAGGCTCAGCACGCTGCCATCACCCAGCGGACGGACAGCCTGCAGGAGACACTCCGGGAGCTGGAAGCCACTCTGAGCCAGATGGGCCTGGCCTCTGCCACGGGGCCCCCTGGCAGCCCCCCACCTCTGCCCCCTGGTCCCCAGGTGGCTGCCTGCCGCTCCAGTCTCTCTGTCTTCAGAGCTGGAGGGAGTTGGGGGCTGCAGGAGCACCATGCCAGCCCCCCTCCTCCTTCTAGCCTCTCTCAGCCCCGCCGCCCTCCTGGGAGCCTGGTGCCAGGCTGGGTTTGCAAGCAGAGCCCCTGGCAGGCTGGGAAGCTGGCTTGCCCAGGGATCAGCCTAACCAGTGCTGGTGGGGACCAGGGCCTCTCCCCTTTGCTCTATATCTGTAAACCAACAAATAAAGTTCTTTCCCCCTTTTCCATCCCCACACTCCCCTCCTCCTCTGCTGTCTGACTTTCTCTGTCTCTGTGGTTTCTCTGCCTGCGCTTCTGGATCCCCAAAGCCCTTCTGGGCAGGCCTGGTCTCTGGAGTAGTTCAAGGGGACTGGATTGGTCCATCTCTAGGGAGACTTCACCCCTATTCTCCCATTCAAAGGAAAATGTGGGCCTGGGGCTGCCAATCTTACTTTGTTGGCAATTATAAAGACCCCTGGGCTTTCCTAATAGCGCAGTTGGTAAAGAATCCACCTGCAACGCAAGAGACCTGGGTTCGATTCCTTGGTCGGGAAGATCTGCTGGCGAAGGGATAGGCTACCCACTCCTGTATTCTTAGGCTTCCCTTGTGGCTCAGCTGGTAAAGAATCTGCCTGCAGTGCAGGAGACCTGGATTCAATCCCTGGGTTGGGAAGATCCCCTGGAGAAGGGAAAGGCTACCCACTCCAGTATTCTGGCCTGGGGAATTCCATAGACAGTATAGTCCTTGGGGTCGCAAAGAGTCGGCCACAACTGAGCAACTTTCACTTTCATAAAGACCTGTCTCCCCAGTCTCGGGTATGTTCTCCAGGGCCCAGGATGGAGCCCCTTGCCAGGAGTGGGAATGATGCCAGGTACCCTTACTTTAAAAACCATTCCCCCAGAAGGGTACCAGCTGCCCCTGGGCCACTCAAGGAAACCACAAAGGAGCTCTCACTTGGGAGTTTTGGGAATCTGACTGGGGTTCTGACCTCAGGGAAGCCTTAACCCTGGCCTCAGAGAGTGGGCCTGAGTCCTGGATGGGGGTATGAAGCCAGGGAGGGCTCTCCAGGTCTCAGAGGGCCTACTGTACCTAGGGTGCCTGTGTGATCCCATCTCCAGCTCTGACCCTGTTCCTCTTCGTGCAGAGCGGCGGTGGCAGCGTGCCCCCTATGAAGGTGGTGACTCCAGGGGCCTCTCGGCTGAAGGCGGCCCAGGGCCAGGCAGGCAGCCCCGACAAAGGCAAGCATGGCAAGCAGAGGGCCGAGTACATGAGGATCCAGGCCCAGCAGCAGGTAAGCCTGGGCGCCTTGGGGCAGGGCCGCGGCCCCATGCAGTCGTCCCCACCCCCCACCTCATCTCTAGCCTCCAGCAGTGCTGTGCACTCCTGCTGGGCGCTGGCTGTCTCCTGCCAGTATTCCTGTGACCACCATCCTGCAGCTGTCCAGGGAGGTCCTACCAGTCAGGACTACCCCACTGGTCCCTCAAACCTTTTTCTCCTTCCTCTCTCCAGCACCCGTGCTCAGGATCTGGCTGAGAACATAGCCAGATCACTGATCACTCCTCTTGCAAAAGGCCCCTCACTCAGGGCCAGAGAGGACCATCTCCCGAGCTGCTCCTGGACAAGGCGGAGTGAGCAGACCCCAATGCCTGGGCCCTTCTAAGGCCGGTGCCCTGGGGTGTGGGAGGGGCCTTTGTTCCTGGTCTTCCTGCCACTCCTCCCCCTCCTCTGCTTCCTTCCCTCTGCGCTCAGGTCCCACCTGCTCCTTGGCCCTCTCAACTCAGCCTCCCGCTTAGTTTTTTAGGCCACCTCCCAACTGAGGGAGAAACCAGTTTTGCATCTCCTTTTCAGTCCTGTGCTTGGGTTGTAGCGGGGTGCATAGGAGTGGTGAGGGTGCTGTACGCTCTTTCAGATTAAAGGATGGTATGTAGAGGTGGCAGCCTCACCCATGGCCTACCTGTGGCCTGATCAGAAGATGCAGGGTGGTCCCCGGGCCTAGATGTCAGGAAAGACCTTTAGTTCACTCATGTGGTTCAGTATTTCCAAGCAGCTCCTGTATTCTAAGTGCTGGGTGGGAGTGGGGGAAGGAAATGTCCAGATGCTATGACTTGAAGAAGGTTCTAGGCTCAGAGGCAGGAGGTTAGAGATGGGTAAATCCAGTCACCACCTTGTCAGACCAGGGGACAGCTCAGAAAAGGAAGGGAACTTCCCAAGGGCCCACAGCAAGGTGGCATCAGAGCCAGGACTGGGACCCCAGAATCTCAAAGCTCTTCCTACCACACGGCTCTGCAGCCGCCTTGGGCACACAGGCCCACTGGTTCTCTCAGAGTCCAGTGGAGACGGGCCAGCCAGGCTCCTCACTAGCTCCCCGCTGGCCCGCTGTCTTCCTCGCGGGTCCGCAGATGCACCCCAGCTCTTCTTTTGTGTCACCACCGTGTTCCCTTGCCCTGTCCAGGCTGGTCTCTCCTCAGGGTCTAGAACAGCAGCTGACATTCTGCCAGACACACGTTAGTTAGCCTGCTGCACACTCCCCACTCTGAGGAAGGGCCTTATTATCCCCACTTGACAGATGAGGAAACTGAGGCTTTACCCAAGGTCACACGGCTGACACATGGTGGAGGGGGTTTCAAATCCAGACTGCCTGACACCTCTGTCACTCACCCTCCACCCCTCCCACCCCTCTACCCTGGCACACATTGCCTCAGCCTCTTCAGCAGCATCTCCCTCCTCTGTAATTAGGATCCCCATCTCTACCCCTGACTCCCAACTCCCCTGGCACCCAGCTCCTCTGCCTGCTGCCCTCTCTCCTGCCCCTCCAGTCACTTCCACCGCCTCTGCTCCGTTCATTCCTCGGCCCGGGCCCACTCCGAGCTTCACACCTGGGCTCAGCTAGGTCTCCGGTGGCCTCTTCACACCGCAGTCTGCTCACCTCTCTGCAGCGTGTTGAGCATACAATCTGCCCCTCACACACTGGGGGCCATGGGACCCTCCTCTCCTTAGCATCCCCCTCCCTTGACAGCCCTCACCCGCCTCCTGGCTCCTTTCTGGGAGACTCTCCTGTGCCCACCTCTTCACTCCTCTATGCCCACCTTCCTCCTCAGCTTCTTCTCACACCACACACCCCTCTCCTTGGGCACCGGCTGCCATCTCTTCTGGCCCAGGTCTCTCTTCTGAGCTCAAGCCTGCCCCCTTGCTCTCCCCTCGGGAAAGTCACCTGCCCCAGGCATCCACCCAGGCCCCATTTGGGGTGGGGGGGGGTCTCCTGAGCTACCCCCTCCCTCAGGGATGCCGTGGTTCTCTCTTCCCACATGACTGGTCTGGCTGTACCTCTCTCCCTTTCACTTCTCTAGTAAATGCTTTCTCTTTAAGAAAAAGCATCTTCTCTCTAATGAAGTATCACGTTTCTTGTAGAGATGTTTCAGTAAAGAGACATCATAAAGAGGCAGAGAAATCAGCCAGTGCATCAGCACCCAGTGCAAGCCTTCCTGAGGTTTCCCTGCAAATTCTGTGACCTCTCTCCTGTCCTCCCAGACCTGCACGGTAGGGAGGGCTATTTTTAAATGCTGATTGGGTTATATCACTGCCCCAGCTTGCCACCTGTGCCCTGCAGCCCCAGCTGGATTTAAAAAAAAAATCAAAACTGCCTCACTGACTGCCCTGATGCTTCACCTCCATTCGTTCCAGCCGCCCTGCATCCCCTGGCCTTCCGTCCTCCAGCTGGGGCACTGCTCCTCCCAGCTCTGTTTGTGACCCTGGTCAAAGTCCTCTGCCTTCTGCAGGCTCTTTTCTCATCTGTACAATGGGGACAAGAACCCAGGGGCAGGCTTCTGAGCTCCTGTGATACTGGGTGTGGAAAATAGCTTCGAAAGCCACAGAATACTCTCCAAAGAGGAGTCCCCGCTGTGTTCGGCTGCACTGCCCCTTTGGCAGGGCCAGGGGCTGGGCGGAGGCCTCTCCCTCACTTCTGGGCTCTAACACTAGGAGCTCCAAACTGCCTTGGCAGTGATGAAAGGGAGAGGAATAGAAGCGCCAGGACCAGACACAGAAATTGGGGTAGAAGAGTGGAGAAAGGGGTACAACTGTGCCTGGTATTACAGAGAAATCAGGGGAAATGATTGAGGAAAAGTGGATGTTGTGCTCAAGGAAGTGGGATAGACTTTCCTGTTGGTCCGGTGGTTAAGAATCTGCCTGGTGATACGGGATCATGGGTTCGATTCCTGGTCTGGGAAGATTCCACATGCCTCAGGGCAACTGAGCCCATGCTCCACAGTTGTTGATCTTGCACTCTAGAGCCCGTGTTCCACAACAAGAGAAACCATCTCAGTGAGAAGTCCGAGCACTGCAACTAGAGAGTAGCCCTCACTCACTGCAACTGGGGAAAGCTAGTGTGCAGCAACAAAGACCCAGTGCTGTCTAAAATAAACAAATAACTGCAAAAAAAAAAAAAAAAAAACCAGATTCAGGGGTGGGATAAGAACCAGATCCCCAGGGGACGAGGATCAAGGGCTTGGTGCAGGCATGAAAACTGAACACCCCCTCTTCTACTTGGGCTAAGCAATCTGCTGAATACTTAGTGTATCTCCTTGGATGATTCTAATGATGAGGCTATAATGAAGTGGACAACAGGTGATGTTGAGGCACTCAGGGACCAGTGAGAGCTGGAAGCTGGACCTCCCTGGGGAGAGGGACCTCGGGGTGTACAGTTTAGGGAGTCCTGTGAGAGCTAACCAGTAGGTGCTATAGTTACAGAGGGCACAGCATGCCTGCAACACACACCGAGTGGGGAGGGAGGAGAGAAGAAACGGTCCCCCCCTCTCTTCCCACCCCGTCCTAACCCCCATTGGCCAAACTCAACAACAGGCCAGTCAGCCAAGGGATGGCGGGGTTGACCAACCTGGCCGCAAAGCAGAAATCAGTTGGGGATGTGAGGAAAAATAGAAAATAGCACTCCTTTTCTGTACCAATTTAAAGCATGTATATCTTATTTAATGCTCAGAACAACTTTATATCTTCATATGGGCATTAACCACTTTGTCACTGCAACATGCCTACAGCACCTAGAAC
This sequence comes from Oryx dammah, assembly GCF_014754425.2. Taxonomy (NCBI): domain Eukaryota; kingdom Metazoa; phylum Chordata; class Mammalia; order Artiodactyla; family Bovidae; genus Oryx; species Oryx dammah. Next base: position 23,183,759 of record NW_024070192.1, read on the forward strand.
AATTCTCAGCACAGGCAGGCACTCAGTACATAGTTGTTGGCTAGGTGAATGAGTGGTTGGACGAATGAATGAATTTGCCAGTGATCAGGCCCAATCCAAGTGGAAATAGACAATGCAGACTTGAAATATTAATATAGTAATGATATAATAACAGCTACCATTTATTGCCTGCGTCCTGAGTGCAGGCACTGGGTCTTGGGCTCTGTGTACAGCATCTCAACCTGATTCTGATGCTGTAGGGTCTGTTATTCCTTAGAGGGTGAGAACATGAAGATCCAGGGAGATACCTGCCAAAGCTCGCACAGTTAGGAAGTGGCAGAGCTGGGACTTAAAGCCAGATTTGCTGGGTGCAAATCTTGCTGTCCTAATGCTGGATTCTGCTGCTTTGGCGGGAAGCATCACTTTGTGGGCACCACCAAGCCTTGGGGAGCTGCCACTCATGATGGGGATGCTGTTGACGAGAACATCAAGGGAGCAATTTTGGCCTCACTTGTGGCAGTTTGAGTAGTTTTAGCCACAAATAATAGACACTCCAATTCACAATGGCTTAAACAGCAAGGAAAAGTTTTATCAGAAGCAGCAGGTGAGGCTCCAGGGTTGGGGAATTCATATAACTCAAGGACATCAGGACCTGGGTTCCTTCTATATTTTGGTTCTCTTGGCCCATCCTCCCACCCACCCCCCAGTACGGCTGCCTTCATTTCAGGGCTTTAAGTATACAGATCGTTTCTTTTTTAAAGCTTGACTTTAAATAATTTATTTAATTTGTTTGACTGCTGGCTCTTGGTTGTTGCAAGGGCCTTCTCTAGTTGTAGCGAGTCAGGGCTACTCTCTAATTGCAGCGCACGGGCTTCTCATTGTGGCGGCTTCTCTTGTTGCAGAGCGCGGGCTCTAGACATGTAGCCTTCAGTACTTGTGGCACACGGGTTTAATTGCCCTGTGTCTTGTGGGATCCTCCCAGACCAGGGATTGAACCGGTGTCCCCTGCATTACAAGGCAGATTCTCAACCATCAGACTCCCAGGGAAGCCCCACAGATCATTTTAGAAGCAGGAGAACCTTCCCCAGAGACTCCCAGCTGATGTCCCCTCTCTTCTTATTGCCCATCCCCAGATCAGTCACTGGCTAGAAGGGAACAGCCTGAACGGCCATTGCTTCTATTGCCACCCTGGGCTAGAGGAAGCCCTGCCTCTTCTGGCACCCCAGTGCCTGATTCAGGCGAATAATAAGGAAGAAGGGCATGTGGGCAGTGGCCCCGGGAATGACCCTGGGGAGGCACCAACCGGGTTGGCAGCATCAAGATGATCTGTTATTACATGGCTAATGGTACTCTGTCACGTCTGACTCTTCGCCCCTGCGGACTGTAGCCTATCAGGCTCCTCTGTCCATGGAATTTTCCAGGCAAGAATACTGGAGTGGGTTGCCATATCCTACTCCAGGGGATCTTCCCAACCCAGGGATCGAACCCGAGTCTTGTACCTCCTGCATTGGCAGACAGAATTTTTACTCTTCAGCTACCCTGGAAAGCCCCAAGATAACTTATACTTGCATGGGAATCTGTGTCTCATAGCCTGGAGGGACAGGTCAGCACGCTCAGGGTGCCTGGAGAGGGCTAGACTCTGGCCCACAGGAAGAGGAGGGGTGTGGGCTTCAACCCTTTGGGTGGGTCTGGCTAATGATTCCTGTTTCCCCCAGCTAAAAGCTGACCATCTGTGTATGAGGTTTCTGCCTGTCACAAAGGTGGCAAAGCTCTTTCTCTGGACATAATCAAGAGCAACGGGGGCGGACAGGCTGGTGACAGGGAAGCAATGAAAACCTTCAGAGGCAGCAGCTGTATCAGTTGGGAACTCTGAGCAGCACAGGACAGGGTCACTGGGCACAGTTGGACACGTTCCCCCAGTTTCAGAAAAGTGGTGGGCACTTGCCTGGAAGGGAAGATGGCCTGAGAGGATGTCACAAAACATGCTCACAGAGCAAGTGGAAGAGGTGTCCATGAAAAGCAGGGGTGTCCACATAAGCTGGTGACCCCTGCTGCTCCATGAAGCTTAAAGGCCTTGCACCAGCTATGGGAGAACAGGGAGGGGGCAATCTTCCCAATGAGGACAGCTCGCTTGAGTGAACGCAGGAGTCAGGGGGCAGCACAAGCTGGGAGGGAGGTGTTCGAGAGACCAAAGTTTGGGACAGAGTGAGGCTCTTGACAAATGCTAAAGGGAAGGAATGGGAAAAGCTCATAACTAGAGAGGCAAGCTGAGATCAAAGAGGACCATCAGGAGGGAACCAACAGCTGACTTGGGACACGGGGATGTGAAGAGACTCAGGAGGAAAGGGACATGCCCCCTTGCCCCCTGGGTTTGGGAGAAAAGACTCTAACTGGGAAATGGTGGGAGGGGAGGGGCAGGACTGGAGCCCACAGTAAGTGACAAGGGAGTAAGAGAGCTCCTGGTTGTTTTTAAATGAGTCTGTCTCCAGGCCAGGGTACCGGGACCCCTCCAACACAGGCCATGCCAGACACATGGGTTCCACAAAGGGCTGGATGATTCGAAGGATGTGGGGGCTGTGGGCCTGGAACCCCTCTGAGAAAGGGGTGAGCAGCCACAGTCAGGATGAGAGGAGTTGGAAGACCCAAACAGTGAACTCATGCCTGGATTTTCATAAAAGGGAAAATGGAGACCGCAGGCCACAGTGTGGCGAGCAAAATCCAGAGATAGTTCGCTGTGCCCATGTGGAAGAAGAAATGTGATCAGCAACCTCAGGGCAGGTTGTTCACTGTCAGCCAGTCAGATGCCTGTGGTCACTTCCCTTCCTGGTGGCGGGGGGGCACCTTGCTCTCCACCCCCCCACCCCCCTGCAAGGCATCTGAGAGAGGCTGCCAAGCAGCCAGATAATTATGTAGGTCGAGGAGAAGTGGCGTGGCCGTGCCCAGGCAGGACCTGCCGGACATCTCTGGCAGTGTGCCACAGCACTCTGCTTCCAGTCCTCATCCCTCTTTTCTTTAATCAGGGTGGTTTGGTTATCACACTAGTAGTAGCTAAGCAAGACAGGGAGGGATAGTGGGTACAGCTACAGGGAGAAATCCTGGTCTATGTTACCCTAACCCAAGTGATCTCAGAGTTCACTGTGCGGCAGGATCACGTGGTGCGCTGGCCTAAAACCCAGATGCCTGAGCTCACAGGACAGATGGATCCTGGGGCAGGGTCCAGGAATCTGCATTTGTAAGAGGTCGTCCCCTCTAGGAGATGCAGATGGGTCTAGAACCCTCTCACATCTCCAGGACCAGTGTAGGTGCCAGGGGTCTGCTGGAGGTGGGGAGGGGGCACAGCTGTTTCTGACTCTCAGAGGTGACCTGTGAGTGCCAGACACGTCATCACGGGGTGGCTCCCCATTACCCACAAGACACAGCTCAAAGTTGGAGGAACACTTGTGGGGCAGGAGGTGGGGGTGGGCGTGGGGGTCCTGAGGGTCCAGGAGGACAAGTTCACTCTTCAGCTTCCACCCGAAGACCTCCTGCTGAAGTTGGAAGGGGCCCTGGTTGGGCTGCTTCTCCCCTCCTGCCTCCCCTTTGGCAGCTAATGTTTCGTTTCTTCCTTCCCTTCCTGGCCCTCCCCACCTCCCCACCTGGTCTGGTTCTGCTCCCTGTCCTACTACTCCCCATTCCGGTCCTGGGCTGGCCTTCCCTGTGCTTCTCCGGTCTCTCTTCTGCCTTCTGTCTTTCCTGTCAGTAACCGTGGACTTAACCCACCCACCCTGGGCCCTTTGTTCCAACCCTGTGTTCCCCTTTCTACTCCTGCTCTGGCACCTTCTTCCCCTGTCTCAGAGGACCACTCTCTCCAGATGCTCCTCTGGTTTCTGGTTTTTGCAGTTAATTTTCTCTTGGATTTATGGAGATTTTTCATTTTTTAAAATTGTAGGGTAGGATAAATTGGGAGATTGGGACTGACATGTAAACACTACTATGTATTAAAGATTGGGATTCCTTGGTGGCTCAGATGGTAAAGCATCTGCCTGCAATGCGGGAGACCCAGGTTCAATCCCTGGGTCGGGAAGAAACCCTGGAGAAGGAAATGGCAGCCCACTCCAGTACTCTTGCCTAGAAAATTCCATGGATAGATAAGCCTGGTGGGCTATATAGTCCATGGGGTCGCAAAGAGTCAGGCACGACTGAGCGACTTCACTTTCTTTCACTTTCTATGTATAAAACAGATAACTGAGAACCTAAAAAAACTAACTGGGGGCCAGCACAAAGGCTCCCCTTCTTCCCTCTGACCCCAACCTCTGCTTTTGTTCTAGGCCACTAAACCATCTAAAGAGATGAGTGGTTCGAATGAGACCTCAAGCCCAGTCTCAGAAAAGCCTTCGGCTTCCAGAACCTCCATCCCCGTATTGACTTCCTTTGGAGCGAGGAATTCTTCCATCTCCTTCTAGAAGCTTCCTTATAACCCCACCCCAGCCTGCCCTCCTCCCCTTTCCCTGCCATCTCTCTCTCTCCTCTTGTTTCCCTTCATTTCCACCTCATTGTCCAGAATCTCTGAAGGGTTTGCCATGGATGTCATTTAAAGTGCTGAGGGTTTGCCCTCTCAGCTCTCTCTGCCCATCCCCCTGTTGGTGTTTTTGGTTTTTTGAATGATTCACTTTTGTGTTTTTTTTTTTTCTTAAAGAAAGAAAAAAAAGCAAACCAGTAAAACTAAAGACCAAAACACACCACCTTCCCTTGATTTCCTATTCCAAAATGGCGCACTTCCTGTCACCGCTCTTCCCTTGTCTCTTTCCCCACACTCCCTCCCGGGCTCATCCTGAAGTTCCTGCACCCCTGCCCTCCCTTCTCACTTTCCCCCACCCTTCCCAAGAGCACTCCAAACAAACTCTGAGCCACGGAGACTTGGAGAAGCAAGACACCCCCTTTTCCCCTTCCTCAGAAACCTGCCTGGAGGAAAACCTGGACATTGGACCAACCCCAAAACCAGGCTAGAAAACTGGACGTAAGGAGACTCTGGCCCTGGAGGCGCCCCACCTGCCCACCCTCAGGACATGACTGAATTCTGCTGCTTCTCTGCTCCCATCCACGCATGCCCGGGTGGGCCTGGAGTCAAGACAGGTGGGCTGGAGAAGGAGGCCAGAGTCAGAGGGGCCTCAGGGTGGTGTGACGCCACTGAATCTGTGTGTCCCTGGAGAGGAGCTGGTTTCCCGGAACCACCTCCCTGTGGTGAGGAGCTGCCTGGCCCATGCCAGTGGGAGGAATGGGGCACCTTTGGACTGCTGGCTGTGGATGGTGGGTTGAGCGGACAGCCTGATGCTGGGGACACTGCCTTGGGAGAGGGCAGCCCCGAGGAGGGGTATCTGGTACTTTTAGTTTCCTAATTTAGCACTTTAAATGACATTAACTTATTTAATGGGGTGGGATGGACAAGAATGAAGGGCCTAGCAAATTAGACTTGGAGGCCTAGAGGGTGGGAAGGGTCTGGTTGTGAGGGAAGTGAGGGCAATAGAGAGGGGGTTGATGGGGGGCAGCGAGGACAGCTCTGACCCCGAAGGTGGGCTGACTTGACCTTTAACCATCCTGAGATTTGAGGGTTTTCAGGGAAGGCATTAGAGATGGTTTTTAAAATGGGGAGCTGGTGACCCTGGTGAGATTCTCAAGGGTCCTCAAGGCCTGACCAGCCAGCCAGTGCCCCCAACCTCTGGCCCATGGGCACCCACCTTGCAGAGGCTGTGGGCAGTGAGGCTTTTGGTGGGGGTCCTGAGAAGGGGAGGGAGAGATCAGTTTTGGCTCTCAGCAACCTCCCCCTCCACCGCCACCCGCAGGGCACAGTAAGGGGCCAGCAGGGAGATTCTGTGGGTGGAGGAGGAGGAGGATGGAGAGAGGTCCCCAGGGAGCAGGATTCCTGTTTGGAGCACAAAGTGGAGTAAGCACAGGGGAGGAGGGGGTTGGAATTAGTCACCCCCTGCAGAAAGCACAGAGGGAAGGAGCCATTGAAGGAGCAGAACCTTCTGGGGCCTGGCGCCTGAGGAGAGCCAGGGGGAGCTGTTGAGGGTTGGGGAGGGAGGGGACACTGGGTTGTGTTACTTCATTTTCTTTTTTTGTTGTTGTTTTTGTTGGTTCATCCTTGTTTTCTAGCTTTGGATCATTTTTGTACAAAGGCAAGCAAGCCTTTTTGAAAAATAACAAAAGAAGAGGAAAAAAAAAAAAATCCCTCCCCCCCCCAAAAAAACCCTGGAAAATAGAAAAAAAAAAAAAAGGACCTCATAAATGATGCAATTACTTTTAATTGCAGGCAACTCTTTACATTTAAGTGAAGTGTCTTAACATTTTATATTGTTTTAAAAATATATTTACATATTATATATATATAATATACGTAATATAAATATATATAAATATTTAAAAAAGAAAAAAAAAAAAGAAAACCACAGCACTCTCCCTGGCCGCTGTTTTGGCGGGGGAGGGGGCTGGAGGGTGGGCGCATCGGCCTGGTTTCTGTGGTCCAGTGAAATGGTTTGCTTTGATTCGGCTGTACAGAGACCCCCTGACTTGGGAGGGGAGGGGGGAGTGGTGCCCCCTCCTCCCTCCACTCCATTACTCTTTGCTTGCTACTTTTCCCTTCCCCACCACCCACCCCCAGCCCTGTGCCCTGAATGTTTGCCCCACCATCATTGTCCTGAGTTGAATGTCCCTTTGTCGGGGAGGGGAAGGGGGCGTGTCCATCCATTAGGGGGCAAATGGAGGGAGTCTTGTGCCCCACCCCACCCACTGCTAATGCGGAGCCCAGTGGAATTTGTACCTTTCACTTTGGTGCCAGCACATTTCTAGGAGGAGTTGTGCGCAACTTCTGTGTGCGTGTGTGTGTGTATGTGTGTGTGTATCCACTGGCACTAGTCCATTTAGCCGTGTGCAGAGGAAAGGAAGCATGCGCATGCACAGACATGACCTCCCACATGTGTGTGCAGGGAGGCGTGCCCACAGTGGTGCACGTAACCAGCCTGGGCATTGGCTGCACCTTGGCGTGGAGAAGCTTGGTGTGTAAGAACGTGTGCAGTATGTGTGTGCAGATGTGGCAGCCGTGAGACCTGTATGTGTACATGGCGGGGTGTACATGGAGGTGCGTGCATGCACATGTGTGTAGACCCCAAGTGTAGAAGCGCCTGAGTGTGTGTTCCCTCATCCCTGCACCACTGGTTCTGGCTCCCCTCTCAAGCCCCCAGCCCCTGGGCCCTCTCAAAGTCCCCAGCACGTCAAAGCCCCCCCAGCTGCATGCGCCTCACTGCTCTGTCCATCAATGTGTGCTTGACCAAGAGAAAACCAAGACGTCTGGGGGGACCCCTGTATCTGGTTCCCCCAGCCCCTGCCCACTGTGCTGTGTTACTCGCATGGGGGGCTTCTCTCCCACCCCTTCCGCAATATGCTGTTTCCCCAGGAGCCTCAGGCCTGAGGCTCTGCGAGGGGTCCCAGTGGGACCCCCCAGGGCGAGCCCGGCTCACAGCCCACCCTGTCCCCGTAGGGCCCATGTCGGTGTAGCAGTGATGGCTTCTGTGGGTATTCTGTGACCTCTGTCGGTGTAACTTGACAACTTCTAAATGGAAAAGGGTTGCTGTGTTTTCTCTGTCTCTTTTTTAATGTCCCTTTTCTTCCCCCACTTTCCTGCACTTTCCTTTTTGGTTTTTCTAGCTGAGTGTTTGGGGCTTAAATAAAACTTGTTTCTTTTTCCTCTCCTGGATCTCCTTCCTAGAGGCTGCTGTCTCATTATTTCTCATCTTCACCCTGGAAGGTGCTGGGGCGGGTGGCGGGGAGGGGGAATTCCTGGCAGCCAACTGCCTTATGACTTAGCGGGCAGAAGACTTAGCAGGCAGAGCACGAAGTGGGAGAGGTGGAATCAGGGCCTGGGGGGGCTGTTGCTGCCCTCAAGGGCCCTTGAGAGCCAACATCATCTGGACGCTGGAGAGGAACACCACTAAGTCATGGGGTGCCAACTCTCCACCGTCAGCGAGGATGCTCCTGGCATCACTGACTCCTGCCAGGGACAAAGCCAGGCGTGGCAGGTGTCTTACCGACCATCACACAGCTAGTCAGATGCACAGTCAGCATTGGTGTCCAGCTCTGCCTGACTCCAAAACCAATGCCTTCCCCCCAAAACTAAATCCAGTCTGCTTACCTCCAGCTGTTCCCTGGAGCGGGCCTCAGCCTCCTGCCCTTTGGGTGAGCTGACCCTTTAATGGTCTCCATCCATCCTATCAAGAACATCAGCTTTCAAACTGTTTTTTTCAGCTGTATCTCAGTAAGAAATCTATTTTTCATCTCAGTGATTTAGACATGTCCACACGTACACAAACACCCACATATTTAGTGAAATACAGCGCCTGCTGTATACTATGCACTCCACTATTTTCGGTTAAATTGTAAACATTTGGTCACAGCCCACTCTGGATTTCATGACCCTTGAAAGGGTCAAAACCCACAGTTTGCGAAATACTAGTCTGAAGATTTAGCTCCAGTCACATTGCATTTCTGCTTTGTCCTCCTCAAAGGCCTACTGGTTCCTCTTACACCATGGTTGCCTCTGAAATTGGAAGACCCCTGACAGGAGATTTACCCTAGATGCTGGTTGGGTGGGGCCCTGGACCCCAACCCTATAGCCAGCAAGCTGCCTGAACCCTTCCAGGCTACCACATCCGAGTCTAGCCTGGCCTGCCATCAAGTGGGCCAACTGACCCGCTTGGGTTTCCCAGGCTTCCCTGGGATTCCGAGGGCTGTGCCACTGTCCCGGTGTGTTCTAATCATCCTGGAGGCTGCGCTGCTAGGCATTCTCCAGCGTGGCCGAGATCTGGGGTATTATTGGGTCTCCTCTACCTCCTCCCATAAAACCATCCCTTCCATCCCATGAGATAATGACCGTGGCCTAGAACCACCCTTTTCCAGGCCTCGCTGGAACTCAGTCACACTTAGGTTGAGGATGTGCTTGCTGTCCGCAGGGAATGCCCCCTCCCTGGGTCACCCACCTGCCAAGTAGCCCTTGAGATCTGACTGAAAGTCAGACCCCACCCCTTTTGTCCTTTTTAAAAGGCAGCAGATCTTGCCTTCTGTCTCTCATCCTATTTCCAGCAAGCTGGGCAAGTAGCCAAAACCCCTTCATCTTCCAGAATTACCCCATTCACCAACAGTTCAAGATCAAGTCATAAGTGGGACCATTAGTGCATGGCGGGAGTTAGGCCAGGCACTTCATTCGTCCTCCAAATACCTCCCAACTGTCTACTCCTGGCTGGGTGCTGCTTATTGATTCACTGGGACTATGGCTCAGCGCCTAGGAGGAGACCCAGCCAAAACAGAAGTTCCTGAGCAAAATCATGACAGACAGTGAGCCATGCACCAGGAAGGCAAGCAGGCCTGCAAAGGTGGTGGCTGAGTAAAGAAGACCACCTCAGAGAGTATGACCAGAGGCCCTGAGGTCACATGAGGGAAGGTCTTCAGAATCGACAAGGGGGCTGTCTGGGAGCTGGTGGCTGGGTGTCCCCCACAGAAGGCCCTGAGGTAGGAAGTCATCTGTGGGTTCTAGAAAATGAATGAAAACCAAGTAGACTGAGAATTGGCAAGGGGGCACAGCGTCACAGGAGGTCTTGGTCTTGGGCAAATGTAGCAAGGAAGGTAAATTTCTTCTCAGGCCATTGAACCAATAGAAGGGTCAAGTCAGAAGGTGACATGATCTGATGCTGTTTTTCAGAGTTTACCTATGGCTGTGGTGTGATGAGGTAGGGTGAGGGTGGGGTGCAGATGATGGCTGGCCAGACTCATTCACAGTGAACGATCTGATGGCTGGGGGAGGGAAAACTGAGTCTTAGAGACTTTGTAGCTACAGAGTGATGGAGCTAAGACTCAAACCCACGGCCCATCCCTCCTGTTAGTCATGCTTTCTTGGTGCTTTTAATACTCATCATTACACATATTGAGGACTTCCCAGGTGGTTCAGTGGGTAAAGAATCCACCTGCAGTGCAGAAGACGCAGGAGACACAGGTTCAATCCCTGGGTCGGGAAGATCCCCTGGAGATGGACACGGCAACCCTGTCCAGTATATATGCCTGGAGAATCCTATGGGCAGAGGAGCCTGGCAGGCTACAGTCCATGATTGCAAAGAGCTGGACACGATTAAAGCAACTGAGCACACAAACACACGTATTAAGTGTTCATTTAATCCTTACCATATGAGCTATTGGTATCATTACCTCCTGTCTATTGATGGGGAGAGTGACTGAGCAAAGGATTTGACTGACCTCAGGTTGGTCTCAGAGCCAGATTCTAATTGATAGTAGAAAGGGGGCTTCTTTACCAATAGGAACCTGGGAAGTCCACGTATTTTCTCCCTCAGCATCTGCACATCTCTGAGTCCCCTGGGAGTGTTCTTCCTCTTTGATCTCTGAGTGGCTTAAGTGACCCTAAACTCACAGGGCAGCAAAGCATCCTTTACCGTGCCAGGGCCTTGGGCCCAAGGCCACTGTACCCATTAGCTGACATAGGCTCCCTCAACATTCCCTAATGCCGACTGGTTGACAGCACTCTTAATGACCTCTGGCAGGAAGCTCCACCCCCATACCCCTGGCCACGTGCCAGGAATTTCACTCAAATCCACAGACTCTCTGCTTCAGCTCAGACCCACCACTGTAGTCCTTCCACCTGCCCATGTCAGAGAAAAATCCTTATTCCTTTAGTTCAACCCAAACAGATCTGGAGTTTTCCTATGAAGTATATATCTAGCCTCATGCTGTAGCACAATGTCTTGATTGGTGGTAAGTTTTGAAATTGGGAACTTTCTTTTTCACGATTGTTTTGATTGTTCTACGTCCCTCACATTTCCATAGGAATTTTAGGATCAGTTTGTCAATTTCTGCCGAAAAATACCCCCAAAATGGGGATTTTAATAGGGATTGTGTTAAATCTGCCAACTTAACAACATAAGATCTTCTAAAACATGGAATATCCATTTATTAAGATCTTTTAAAATTTCTTTCAACGATATTTTCATTTTCTTGGTACAAGTTTTGCACTTTTATTAAATCTATTCCTACGTATTTTATTATTTTTGATGCTATTATAAATAGAATGGTTTCCTTAATTTCATTTTTTAGATTGTTCATCACTTATAGAAATAAGTGGGGTGAGTGATGAAGACTTCTTTATTGAGGTACAATTGACATACAACATTGTATCAGTTTCAGGTACACAACATAATGATGGAATATTTGTGTATATTGTAAAATGATCACCACAGTAAGTCTAGTTAACATCTCTCACCATCCATAGTTAGAGAAAATTTTATTCTTGTGATGAGAATTCTTAAGATTTTCTTAGTAAAGATTTATTCTTTTGCTTTCAACTATGCAGTACAACAGTATAATTAACGATAGTTGCCACACTGTACATTACATCCCCAGGACTGACTTAAAATATAACTGAAAGCTTGTGCCTTTCGACTCCCTTCTCCCATTTCACCCCATTCCAACCCCCACTTCTGTCAACCACCATTTGTTCTCTGTAAGATTTTTTTTATTCCATATATAATGAGAGCATGTGGTATTTGTCCTTTCTATCTGACTTGTCTCATGTAGCATAATGTCCTCAAGATCTATCCATGTTGTTGCAAATGGCAAGATTTCTTTCTTTCTATGGCTCTATAATATTTCATTTTATGTATATACAATGATTTGTTTATCTATTTATGGTATTTGGGCTATTTCCACCTTTTGGTTATGATGAACAATGCTGCTATAAATACTCAGGCACCAGTTTCTGCTGGGACATATGTTTTCATTTCTATTGAGTATAAAGCTGGATTTGGAATTGCTGGATCATATGGTAATTTTATGTTTAATTTTTTGAGGAACCATCAAACTATTTTTCATAGTAGCTGCACTATTTTGCACTGCCTCCAGCAATGTTCCAGAGTCCCTATTTCTCCATATCTTCAGCAACACTTGTTATTTTCTATTTTCTTGATTTAATCTATCCTGGTGAGTGTGAAATGGTATCTCATTGTGGTTGTGATTTGCATTTTTTTAAATGACAAATGAAAATAGAAAAAAAGAGAAAATTAAAAATTATAAAACTAAAAGTTAGTTACTGGAGAAGATTGACAGAACTGATGAATACCTAGTTAGACTGACCAAGGAAAAAAACTAAATATCTGTCAGTTTCGTTGACCTTCTCCAAGAACCAACTTTTAGATTTATCAGTTTTCTCTATTTTTTTGTATTTCCTGCTTCATTTATTTCCATTCTTTATTATTTCCATCCTTTGGCTTGTTTTGGGTTTAGTTTGCTTTTCTTTTTCTAGATTCTTAAGATGCAAGGTTACGGTGTTGACTTGAAATCTCTCTTTGCCAGTATGACATTTACAGCTATAAAGTTCCCTCTCGGAGCTAATTTAGCTGCATCCTGTAAGCTTTGACATGCTGTGCTTTTGCTTTCGTTTATCTTAAAGTAGTTCTAATTTTCCCTGTGCTTTCTTCTTTGATTCATTAGATATTTAAGAGTGTACTTTTATATTGCCACGTTTGTGAACTTCCCAAAACCTTCTGCTGCTAACTTCTAACTTAATTCCCTTGTGTTTGGAGAACAAACTTTGTGTAATTTCAATCCTTTTAAATTTCTTAAAATTTTAATTGTAATTTAAGTGTCCTGGGCATGTGTTATGGCGTAGCTTTTGGTCTATCCTGAAGACTGTTCCATGTACACTTGAGGGAAATGTATATTCTGTTGTTGTTGGGTGGAAGCTTCTTTGGAGATTGTTAGACCTAGTTGGTGCATAGTATTGTTCACATTTTCTACTTCCTTACTGATCTTCTGTCCAGTTGTACTAGACATTATTGAAAGTGACAATGTCCAACTATTGTTTTGATTTTTGTTTGCTTGTTGGCCACGCCACACAACTTGAGGGGCCAAGGATTGAACCTGTGCCCTTGGCAGTGAAAGCATGGAGCTCTAACCACTGGAATTTTCTCCAACTATTGCTTCGAATTGTCTACTTTCCTTTCAATTCTGTTAGTTTCTGCTTCAGGTTTTGTTGTTAGAAAAATATATTGTTGTTGTTCAGTCGCTCAGTCATGTCCCAGTCTTTGTGATCCCAGGGACTGCAGCATCCCAGGCTTCCCTGTCCTTCACCAGCTCCCAGAGCTCACTCAAACTCATGTCCATTGAGTCGGTGATGCCACCCAACCATCTCACCCTCTGTTGTCCCCTTCTCCTCCCACCTTCAATCTTTCCCAGCATCAGGGTCTTTTCTAATGAGTCAGCTCTTTGCCTCAGGTGGCCAAAGTATTGGAGCTTCAGCTTCAGTATCAGTCCTTCAAATGAATATTCAGGATTGATTTCCTTTAGCACTGACTGGTTTGATCTCCTTGCAGTCCAAGCGACTCTCAAGAGTCTTCTCCAACACCACAGTTCAAAAGCATCAATTCTTTGGCACTCAGCTTTCTTCACAGTCCAACTCTCACATCCATACATGCTACTGGAAAAACCATAAATTGACTGTACAGACCTTCGTTGGCAAAGTAATGTCTCTGCTTTTTAATACGCTGCCTATGTTTGTCATAGCTTTTCTTCCAAGGAGCATGCATCTTATAATTTCATGGCTGCAGTCACCATCTGCAGTGATTTGGGAACCCAAGAAAATAAAGTCTGTCACTGTTCCCATTGTTATCACATCTACTTGCCATGAAGTGATGGGACCAGATGCCATGATCTTCGTTTTCTGAAGATCATTTTTTGAAGCATATATATTTATAATCATTTTATCTTCTTGGTAGACTGATCCTTTTACTCTTATAAAACATCCTTCCTGTCTCTAGTAATGACTTTTTTTTTTAATCTTTAAAGCCTGTTTTATCTCATACCTATAACCATTCTGGCTCTCTTTCATAACTCTTTTCGTCATTTTGTATCTTTTTCAATTCTTTCACTTTCAACTATTTTGTGTCTTTGAATCTAAAGTAGAGGTTTTTTGAACAGCATGTAGTTGGAGCATGTTTTTTAATCAATTCTGCCAATCTCTGTCTTTTGATTAGGGTGTACTCCATTTACATTCAATATCATTACTGATAAGGTAGGATTTATGCCTGCCATTTTGCTGTCTTTCATATGTCTTATGTTTCTGTTATTTATCTAGTCCTTGACTCCTTTCCTTTTTTGTGTGAAACAGATATTTTCTAGTGTACCTTTAAATTTGCTGTTTTTTCATTTATAATATTTTGAGAGAGTTATTTTCTTAGTGGTTGCCCTGGGGGTTACCATAAGTTTAGATTAATACTAACTTAATTTTCATAACATACAAAAGCTTTGCTTCATTATAACTCCATTCCCTCCTGACTCCTTTATGCTCTTATTGTCATAAAAATTTGATCTTTATACGTTATAAGCCTGTCAACAGTTTTGTAATTATCATCTTATGCAACTACTTTTAAAAAAAAGGGAGTTAAGGACAAAAAAATAGAAGAATTACAAATAAAGATGTTTATGGGAATTCCCTGGCAGTCCGGTGGTTAGGACTCCCTGCGGAGTCCTCCAGTGGAAATTGTAGAGGGCATAAATTCGATCCCTAGCTGGGGAACTAAAATGCCACAAACCATGTGACGTGGCCAATAAATAAATATATAAAAATGTTTATACTGTCTTTTATAATGCCTACATGTTCCTCTTAACGGTGTCCTTTATGTTTTCCTATGGATTCAAGTTACCATCTAGTGTATTTCATTTCAGCTCACCGGACTCCATTATTTCCTATAGGGCAGGCCTGCTGATGACAAATTGCCTGCTTTTCATTACTGGGGATGTCTTCATCTCTCTTTGGTTTTGGAGGAAAGCACAGGGTTTTGATCTGTCGTCATTTAGTTGCTACGTCGTGTCCGACTCTTTTGTGACCCCATGGACTATAGCCTGCCAGGCTCCTCTGCTCGTGGGATTTTCCAGGCAAGAATGCTGGAGTGGGTTGCCATTTCCTTCTCCAGGGGATCCTCCTGGCCCAGTGCCCAAAGCTGTCTCCTGCTTTGGCAGGCGGATTCTTTACCACTGAGCCACCAGAGAAACCTGGGTTTTGATCTATTCTCACGCAGAGCCTACTATAGCATGAAGGAAGCCCAGTGGGCAGCAACCCTGTCCTTATGTCTTTCTGGGCTTAGATTTATCCTGCTTTTACCGCTTATTAGCTGTGTGACCCTGGACAAGTATGTCATCTCTCTGTGCTTAAAATTTCCTCACATATAAAAATGGAGACAGCAATATTGTGACCACAGCTCCAAAGAGTTTTGGAGGATTAATTAAGGACATAGAAAGCCCTTGGGGGCTGGTGTGAGCCCACAGTAACACTAGCTCTTAGCCCATGTGCCAATCAAAAGCAACCTCCGGGACAGAGGTAGAAGAAGGAAGCAGATTTCAGTGAGCCACTAAGCTCTTCCCAGCTCCAAGGCTCCTCCCTAGGTTCTCTTTGATGACTGTCATCTGTTTTTCCTACAGATGGCTACTAGCGTCATCAGAGAGAGCCTGAAGCTGGCAGGAGCGACTATAGAAACATGACATGGGAAGAAAGCCCATCCCAGGTTGTAAGCTTACGTATGTGAATAAGACAAAGGGCAAAATCCACACTGTCCTCTTTATTGTCTGGATCCGGAGTGCCTGTGATGACAGCTGGCCAGGAGGGAGGGCCCTGGCTTTCCCAAAGCCTCCTCTCTGCTGGCCAGCACCTCTGGACCATTCTGAAGGTCCAGACAGCCCTGAGAAGGAAGGTGCCTGCGCCCTTCTTGGTCTCTGCAGGAAAGCAGAGCAGGTGCGTGAAAATCTTCTGCAGTGATGAGGGTCAGCACCCTTCCATCTTATCTTCTGTGCCCAAGTCACTTCTCAAGCCAGTCTCCCAGGACACCTCCAAGCTACCAGGAAGCAGAGGTCTGTCTTCTAAGTCACCACCTGGCCCAGCCGCACTGCCCCTGCTCCATGGGCCAGGTACCTCACTTTCAACCCCTCCCAGCCCCACTCTGCCCCTCTCCTCCCTCCCAAACAAGTGAGAGAGCTGACTCGTGCCTCAAGGAAGGCCATTTATTTCCAAGGTATAGACTATACTGTTCAGACAGGACTTTTCAGAAGCAGGAAATCTTAGTTGTCGCCTAGAGAGGTGTGTCAAGGACACAGTGAGAGGAGACATGCGGACGTCGGGCAGAGGCTTATTCAACACTGTTACAACACTTTTAAAGGAGCAAAACATCTTTAAAAATCCTTATAAATTCTTTATAATATGTTACACATTTAGAGACAATATTTACAATAAAGGATGAGGGAGGGAGGATCAAGAAATCTACTTTACAGCAAATCTTTGCATAAAACAAGAGGACCGATCGACGTGGCAGTGGGTTCACAACCCCCTGGGCTTCCCTGGGATGAGTGAGGACGTGGGTGGATAGGCCTGTGATCTGAGATCTATTTACAACTGTGGGGGGAAGAGGGCGCTGGGTCCTGCCCTTCCTGAAGGAGCAGCCCAGCGCAGATCCCATCCATCTGTGTGTGTGTGTGTGTGTGTGTGTGTGAGAGAGAGAGAGTGAGTGAATGAGAGTGTGAGAGACAGACACTTGGACACCAAGGATGTTTTCTACCCTCCCTCTTAAAGGGAAGAAGGTGGGGCCCGTGTGCCTGAGCTGTGGAAGGAGCAGGCACAGCTGGAAGAACAAAAAGGGGGGCAAGAGGTCTAGCAGGGGGGACTCTGGACCCTCCCCAGACGGTCTGAGGCACAGGCAGCTCCCCGTGGTCGTAATGTAAAGATTGGAAAAAGGTTGGTGAGGGGAGTAAGTGTCAGTCCTGCCTCTGTGGAGGGGCCCCACCCCCCTTCTCTGGCTCTGACAAGCAGCAGGGGAGCAGGATCCCTGTGTGCACGGAAGACAGGGAGCCCTGATGGGGGCGGGGGAGGAAAGGGGCAGGAGTGACAGGAGTTGCTACGGAAACACTTGGACAGTGAGAACACACACTCGCACACACACACACCACCCCCCCCCCCCACGGACACTATCGCCCTACCTCCTCTCCCCCAACATACATACACACACACCCCCACCTGAGCTGGCAGCTAGGGGATAATGCGCGCGGCGAGGGCAGAGGAAAGGCGTGAGGAGCCAGCATCACCCAGTGTCTTCTTAGTCTGACCCTTAGGGGCTCCCTATCCACACCCCATGGGCCGATAAGGGTCCCTAAGTGCAGACACAAGGGCCCAGAAGGGCACACTTACCCAGGGGACAGAGACCCTCGCAGCCCTGCACGGAGCCCCAGTAGCCTAACCCTTCTCGGTCTCCTCAGCCTCGGAGCCCCTGCCTTCCACTCACACTCCGTGTCCAGCCCCGGCTTCTCCCGACCAATCCCAGCGCACAAACCAGAGACGCGGCCTCAGCGCCCCCCACTTGCACCTGGATGCTCCCATGGGCGACCAGAGAAGGGGTGCAGGCAAAGACGACTCCTGGGAAACCGGGGCGGGGGCGGGTGACCGGCGCGGTTGGTGTCACAGACACTGATGGAGGCGGGAGGCGGCCGAGCGGCGCGGCGGCTGGCTCTGCGGGGCTCCCGGGTCCCCGGGCGCGGGGGGCAGAGAGGCGGCGGTCGACGGGGCCCGCGCCTTGGTGGACTCCAGGCTGCTGAGGCCCGAGTCCTTGTTGTCGCTGTGCGCCCGCGGGCCCGCCGACTCCGGGGCACCCCCGCCTCCCAGCTCCTTCCACTCGTTGAAGTTGAGGTCGGTCAGCGGGCTCTGCACAACCACTGTGTGGCGGCGCCAGCTGCTCCGGCGCCGCCGCGTCTCGGGGGACAGCGGCCGCCGCAGCCGCACGGCCAGCATGTCGTCGGCGGTGCCGCGGAGGCGCAGCCGCAGCGCCTCGAGGCGCGAGGGCCGCGAGCTCAGCGCCGCCGCCGCCGCCGCCACGGCCGCCGGGGGGCGCAGCGACTCCTGGCTGCTAG